>NC_067475.1:126218990-126818990 GCF_947179515.1 Apodemus sylvaticus | reverse complement strand
CGACAAGCTGCCACTAATTTCCTCAGGTTTCTTTGTAGTGTGCTTGTCACACACTTCTGTAAGGGGAAGTTTGGGAACTTTAAATGAAAGTGTATAAAGTTTTCTCTGCTGAGTGTTATTAACCGAGGGACTCTGGATTAATTTAGCATCCAGGTCTGTTCTTCCAGCCATAAGCCTTGCTGTCAGGGAAACTTAATTACACTTTAAGTGGTATGCAAATGAGTTGTGACACTACATCATTTCACGTGAAAGGTTCATTACTTACATTAACTCATGACTTACTAAGCTCCCTCCTATTGTAACCTCATTACAATATTTTTGGGATTACTTAAAAAAACATATTTAATGCAAGTAGGTTTTTTTAAACTTTTAATAGCCTGTTATTTTCCTAATGTCATTTAAGACTACAAATGTTCACTTTATTAAATGACTATGAGTTGAACTCCTGGTACATGACTGTACTAAAGCTGTAAGAAAAAAATTTCTAGCATATATCGGCTCCCTTGCATGTCTCAGGACCAGTTATCCTTTAGAGCTACATTTTGTAATTCCTTCCTTATCATTCCTACACATGATGAGGCAGAAAATTAACAAACCTTAAAATCAGAAGTCTACCAACTTTATTCCAAGATATAAACAGATTTTTCTGAGCATAAGTTAGGAAAAGAAATATGTAAATATAATGGAATAACTTGTTCCTTATTGATAGATTAACACCTTGAGATAAATCCATTGTGATTATCTGGCAAAGTGTTAGGTGTACAGAATATGTTTGTTCCCTCTTTGAAAAAAAATAGGTAAATGGTTTTAGAGAGAATTCACTTTAGATTTATATCTCTATTCTCTGATGTGGTGATTAGAGAGTTTTAGAAGAAATTAGTTGTTTCTTCTTACCTTAATCAGCCACCATAATCAATCAGGTTTTTGACAGTTATTCTCAAGTATATACATATGTAGTAAAAATGGTAATGAATATTTATTGAGCACTTATGTTCATGATAAAGCCCTAAGTGCTTTGCTTACATAAGCTTACTTACTGATCTCTCTCTTCTCTCTCTATCCCATCTCTCTTTCTCTCTCACACTCTCTCTCTCTTACACACTCATGTGCTCATGTATGCACACACACACTCACACACACACACACACACACACACACGATGTTGTGTTTGCCTTTGAATCTACCCTTCATTGTTTGTTTTCTGTTCATAGAGATGAATTCTGTAAGCTTTTCTTTTGCTAGCATGCACAGTACTATGTTGTATCAAACAACTGTGATCATTGGACAGACAAAATAAAGGGAATTGATATTGTTACATGGGCTTCTGGTCTCCTCTCTGCTTCTACTGTATGTTTTCAGTGACATATGGGTTGAGGACATCCTGTTGTGCTACTCCTTACAAGCGCTTTGTAATCTTACCATTTTGGCCCTGACTTAGTGACATCATCATTTCTATTATGAACATGATAAACCCTTACTGATATGTAAAGTAACATGTATGTGACATTAGTGAAGAACATTATCATATAAAAGAGTTGAAATCTTAGGAGACAACTACTGTAATTCTTCATTTTTTTTTCAGGAATCTTGAGAAGCTAATTCTCTTTTTCTACAGTTTTGTTTTTTATTATGTCTTTGAGAATTTTATATGTTGTATTTTGATCACATGCATTCCCCTCATTCCTTCCAGATAATACACACATACCCTACTCACCCAACTTGGTGACCTCATTTTTATGTGACAATAAACACTATCTTAATCTTCTCTTTAAGAGCTTTTTTTTTTTTTTGAAATAATGACACCATCTGGGTTTATTTAAAGCTATCATTGTGAAATGCACATTTTATTTTGGAATTCAGTGTGTATTTATTGACTTGTTAAACTCCCAAAGTGATTCATGAAGCCTAAGATTACAAACTATGTTTTTATAGCCAAGACTAAAGTAACAGTTTAAGACTTCAATGAAATAATAATATAAGTTGGAATATAATAAGAATGGCAAAACTTGTTTAGAAAGAGATTGGAGTTATATTTGTGGCAAAAGGGAATGATTTTTTGGTAACAAAACAGGCATTTAAAGAGGCCTTATGGTACATATTGCTTTATGTGTTAGACTAGAGGCATCAGAATTATGGCCCTGTGAACAGGATGTAACAGAGATCAGACATAGAAAAAAACTGACTTTAATAGTATTTTTACTACATTTTATTTATATATTTTTCTGTCCATTTATTTTTGTGCTACCCACTGTAGCACATTGTGGATGTCAGAGAAGAGTTTGTAAGAGTTGGGTCCCTCCTTCAACTGAGTAGGTCCTAGGGATTGAATTTTGTCAGGTTTGGCATTAAGCACTTTACCCTCTAAGACATCTTGTCAACCCTAGAAATTTTTTGCTTGACTGAGGGATTAATCTGTTTTGCATCTCCATGATAAATCACTCAAAGCAAGTTACTTTGTAAAGAAAAGTATGCTTATTTTGTACATAGTGATATGAAGGTCCAAGACCAAAGGCCCCCATTTAGTAGTGATGTTTCTGGTAGAATCCTGAGGTGCTTCTGTGCATCATATAGTAAGAAACAGGGTACACATGTCTCTGTGGTCTATGTGTCTGTTTTGGTCTCTCCTTGAAAAGTAGGATTCAATCACTGGAATTCACCCTGATAGATTTACCTAATCTTCATGGTGTTCACAAGTATCACTGCTAAATTCCATAATTAGGTTCTTTGCATTTTTTTGAGACTTCAAAACAGGGTTTAAATTTCATGGACTCTTTGAGGGTTGTTGTGTAATAATTTTCTTGAGGAGAAATGAACCAATGTCTACTTACCCTAGATAAGAAAGATATGACAGAACAAGGTAACAGTAACATCACTGTCCAACTTAACAAAGCAATGTTTATTGGGATTACCTACAGGGAAATGGGTGTGTCAGTGTCTCAAAGGCACATGCACCACTGAAATCCTGCGCCATTGTGGTTGATGACCCAGGCAAGTTGGAACTGTGGACTTCTTTTTATGACTCATAGGCAGCATGGCAGTTTAGACAGTTTCCTCTCCTCAGCAGTTTCTACTGCTCATATAGCCTTGAGAGAGAAGAGGCCTTGTGGATGTGCTGCATATCAGAGACATCCAGAGACTTGTGAGTTGTCCTTTCTTGAGCATTAATGAACTTTCTTTTAGAACTTGTTGAGTCTTCAGGAGCCTCCCCTCAGAACTTCCCTAGTCTTTACAAGCTTCCCTCCTATGTTGCAATTCAGAAGATATCGTTATATAACACAGACACACTTAATTGTATCCAAACACAAATTTTGAGTGAAATAAAACTTGGAACTTTAAATTTGGTAGCAACACAAGTGGTTGGTAGAATGCCATCTTGAGATACTGGTGAATATCCTTTGGACAAATGACTTTAGACAGGTGTTCATGTTCTTGTTACATTTTTCTTTCTCTACTTGAATAGAATTACTCACTACACAGTAGCAATTCTAAATGCTGGGATAAATATATTTTTCTAGATCAATTTGTGTTTATTATGTTGTAGCCTAGCTCTGGGCCCAAGGGACTTATGACTCAAGATATGTAGTTATATTTTTAAATTATTTATGTATTTTTTCATTACAGAAGTAATGCATATTTCTATGTATTTAGAACTATGTATTTCAGGAAAGGAAGATGCTCTATTCATAAGTAATAATATCATTACAAATGTATTTATATCTTGAACACAGAAGCAGACTGAATGTTACTAAAAAGCACTGAATGTTAACAATAGATAAAAATTATCCCATATATATATAATAGTATATATATACACACATATATACTATTCAATAATATGTATAGTTTCTTTATGTTTGTCACTTCATGATCTTTATCATGTACTAACTTTGAAGACACATTTTCTTGCACATTTGACACAGATATTTTGTCTTTTAATTTTTCAAGTTCTAGTTAATTTTAGCAACCTTTTCATTATTATTTATATCATTATATAAGCTTAAAACAATATTACTTAACACTTTAACAGTTATTAATTTTGTGTGTGCACATGTTTGCCATGTGTGTGTACACAGTGTGTTCTCTCTTTCCACCTTCATGAGAACTCTTGGGATTGAACTCATGATACCAGGGCCTGAATTGATCCTCTACCACCTGAGCTGTCTAGCCAGCCTTCAAACAACATACTTGAAATCAAGACTATATCCATATCTGCCTTCATTGGAATACTTTATTAATTTATTTTTAAATTTAATATCTCACCAAATATTCGGAAGTGTATTTTATTATTGAATTTTCTAGTATTCTTTTCAAATACGATTTTTAAATCTGTATAACTCAGACATTAATGTTAAACCCAAAATTTGTTTATTATGACTAGCTTTTATTTATTCATGGCTGTATCTTGATGTATCTTGCCTGATAAGTTAGTACCGTAGCATTCAGGGTTTACAGATGGATAAGACCCTGATGGCAGTGAACATCATCACATCCCAACAGTAGGAGAGCTAGGAAGGACAGTTTCAGGTCAGTTACAACTTCGTTTTTCTATATCCTTAAACCAAGTGTGTTGTATCTTCAGTAATAAGGCCTTACTATCTAGCTATGGTGGGCAAAAATGAATGGCAACTTGTTGTTTGGTGATTTGCAGAGAAGACTCATGCATGGCTCTGAGATTTTCATTTAATAACCCATGTCTTCTGTGCTTCTGGGGCAAACACTGTTCAGTCAAACAGGGCATCTGTGTTCAAATTACTTTTTACAAGTTTTGTATTTTAAATTAGCTTAAAAACACATACTCCTATAAAAATTCTTCATATATCCTTAGTTTTGGTTAACTTACTCTCATATCCTATACACATAAGCATTCATTTTATTTCTTACTAATTATTTTATTTATATTCCATATGTTGACCCCTTTGCTGGTCTCCCCTCCACGAGTTCTTCATCCTCTCTTCCCTCCCCTTTGCTTCTGAAAAATGGCTATAGATAAAAATCTAAGACTAGTATGATACTGGTGATTGTGGCCATTTCAACCAAAAACCAAAAATTTTTGAAGTTAGGACATTTAGAGTTCACCTTCCCTAGCTTTAAGGATGCTTTTTGATATATGATAAAGCCCAGTTCACATTGATCAAATAATTTACTCCTATCTTCTTGGGTAGATACCTCAGAAGCTAATGCTTTTGTTTCCTAACCCTGAGTTTTGATGGCAATACATTAAGCTTCCCTTTTGGTAGATTATAAAGTGTGACATAAAAAACAGCCGAAACCACACTTCTTGTTATCTTTGATATTACATTTTTATTTTTGGTTTTCCTCATTTCATGCATCTACACTTCTAAAGTTTAACAAGCCACAAATTACAAAAAAATGATCGACAATGGGAAACACACCAGAGAGAGGGTCTTTCTTGTTTCACAGCTTTGCTTTTGTGTAGCCACAAAAACACAGGTAATGCATTGTTAATTATGAAATCTGACCAGTTTGTCACAAAGATCCTGGTGTCCAAGCACCAGTGGACTTAGCTCTCTATGGCCACATCAGCAGCTCACACCTGAAGACTTAATGACTCTTGGCCACTGTACCAGTGATGGAAAGTGTGCGTCAGGCCACTGGAGAAGAACCTTAGGAGGAATCTCCATCTTTGTCCCTGTCTCTCAGACCAGTTGTTAACTATGCAGCCCTGGCTGGCCTGGAATTCAGGCTTCCCTGCAGTTCACAGAGACTCACATGCCTCTGCCTCCCAAGTAGTGACACTGATGGTGTGTACCAACCTGCCTGGCAGAAGGAAATTTAGTTTTACTCATTTGTACTTTAGAAGAGCTGCTTCTCTGAAGGTTTTCTGAACCATCTGATGTCTTTGGAGGGCAAGGCAATGTCCAGTGGGATTTGGGGCCTGAAAAATGGCCCAGGTGTAATCATCACTGTTCTATTACCAGCCTTTAATCTGCTCCCTCTGTCTTTCACTGCTGGGGAATCCTATTTTAAGATGACTTTCTCTTTTGGCAAAAATATCACGCTCCCTCGCAGCAGTTTTTCCTGAAACAATATCTTGAGAAAGCAGACTTTGGGGAAGTATTATTGCAGAAATGAGTTTCCTCAGCCTCTGGTTACTTTTAGACTCAGACCATTTTAAACTATGCCTAAGTAAGAGCTGTTCTGGCATGTGCTGTGGGTACTCTAATTTGTGAATTTGTGATACAGAATGAACGAAGTGACAGGATCTCTGCAGCTGATTTTTTTTTTCTAAATAACCACTCAAACCCTCATGGTTCCATACATGGACTAAGATGAAAAATCAGTGCAATTGGGGGAAAAACAATGGTTTAAAACGTTTGGAAGAAAGAAAGTATCCCAATAAATCACTTGTCATTGCGGATAATGGAATACTGCATCATCTCCTATCAGCCAGAATGAAGGTGAGGATGCTGCTTGCCCCGGAAATGCTGGTCCGTGCCGGCATATTCAAGAGCAGATTCCATCATTACTGTCCTTTTGGTAATGGAGACACTTCTCTTTTCTGTAATTGTTTGTAATTCTGAAGACTCTCAGGGAATGCCATCTTCTCTAATAAGTAATAAATTCTCTGCTGAGTGGGTACCAGCAAGCAAGCGAGCAAGACATTTCCTTTTCCAACACGCATAAAATACTGACAGAATGCTTCACAAATTATTTAAAACATTTTGCATTAAAAGGGGGACTTTAGAAAAGAAAGGTTGTCTTGCTCTAAAAAATGATAGGGTTAAAGTACAAGGGTATAGCATTGAAAACTTAATTTGAAAACCTTGAGGTATTCTAGCCAGGCCATTATCAGCAGCAATCTGTCACTCAACCCAGCCATTAGTTCTTCTGAAGTTTACCTCTTGACTCCAATCATCTCTTGGTACTTTTTCTTTTTTCATTTCCATCTTCTTTTTGAAAAATTTTGAAGACTTAATTTAAATGTGCATTTCATTTAAAGAACTGAAATATTCTTTTTTGATTACTACAGAAGCACTGGTCTGCAGATACACTTCCCACTCTCGTATACCCAGTGAGTGAACTCACACCTGAATATTTGGCCATTTATTTGATGCTTCTAATAAAATGTTTATAGTGCTGAATTTAGTTGTTCTATTTCAGTTGTCATCTCTTACCTTTCCACTTTAGGATAGAGCTATAGCTCTTTTTTTTCTTCATGTGTCTATCATACACACACACACACACACACACACACACACACACACACACACACACACATTCATATACAGACATATTCAAATATGTACATTCATATCTGTATACATTGATATACATTCACTGACACTTTTTAATGAAGTTCCTTTATGAAATTGGATAAATGAAATCCAGTGATTTCACATTGATAGGTAAGTAGCTAGAGAAAGCTAAGTTAATAAACTACCTTTTCTAAATTGCTTCTCATTTTCTCACAAACAAACACCTCATTTCTTTGGTTTTGTTGTTCTTCAATGAACCTTTTCAAAAAATAAATTTAATGCCCTCTTTAATTGCTCACATGTTTAGATCCTCCACAAATTATTTTAAAAATATTTCTTTATTCTTATTTTTTGGTGTATGGGTGTTCTTAATGCCTGTATATACATACATAATGATGTATATATGTCTAGTGCCCAAGGAGGGCGGAAGACAGTGTCAGACTCTCTGGATTCTGAGTGACAGGATTGTGAGACAACATATAGGTGCTGAGAATTGAACCTGGGTCATCTGGAAGAACGTCCAATGCTCTTAACAACTGAACTATCTTTCTGGCCCCTAATAAATCAGTGTTTTTGGAGGCATCTTTTTAAATTGCTCCAATATGGGCTGCTTTCCTACACATCTGGATACAATTGTTATATATACTGTAAGTTGCATAAATCATTAATAATGCACATGTGATTATAAATGTATATGTCTTATAAGCCACCCAAATTAACACATAACACCTCCATTAGTTAAAAGGGTTAGTTCCCAATACCATTCAGTAAAACACTTTATAGACTAATATTACTATGATTATGGCATTAATTTTATCTTTGAAAACCTAAAATAATGTTAATGTATTTTTGTGTGTGTATATATATATATATATATACACACACACACACACAAAATGTCTGTATATATACATTTATATATATACAATTGCTTTTCTGTATACAATGTATGTATTTATATATATACACACACAAAATAGGTATTCATTTCAATATATATATATATATATATATATATATATATGGAAACCTGGTATGTTTTGTCATTAATTTATATAATACTAATTATAGGACTTTTCACTTGTTTAATGTTATACATATGACTAGAACATAAATGCCTCACATTTTTTCTAGAAAATTTAAAAAATGTAATTTACACTTAATACTTGCACCTCTCTAATTGCACATCTCTCTAAAACTATTTTTGCATGTGGCATAAAACAAGGATCAAGATTTATTTTTCTTACGGATGTTCAATCTCTAGCAATATTTATGAAAAAAGCAGGATGTACTCTACTGAACTGCGGGAGCATCTTTGAGGTCAATCAGATAGCTACCCTGGAGATCTTCATCAGCCCTCTCCTCTAGTCTCTTGACCTATTTGTCTGTCGGAATTATTAACATTGTCTTGGTAGCTGTGAGTTTGATTTCTAGACCTATAAATATGCCGATTTAATTTTATTTAATCTTATTTTCATCCCAGATTTTTGCTATTTTTAGGAATGTTATTGTTTAAGATGTCATTTGTCAATTATTTGTTGATAATATATACAATACAACTAATTTTCATATGCTGAGCTAATTTTTATATGTATCCATAGCTCTTACTCCATTTAGCCACTCAAACAATTGCTTTTTCTGTATTATTTTGATTTTCTACATACATAACATCATATATAAACAATGACAATTTCTTTTTTTGCTATAAATTATATTTTAATATTTTTATTTGTTCTCTCAAATTTTTTATTTGATATATTATTTATTTACATTTCAAGTGATATCCCATTTCCTGGCTCCCCCCTCCCCAAAAGTCCCATAAGCTCTCTTCCCTCCCCTTGTTCCCTAATCCACCCCTTCCCATTTCCCTGTCCTGGTACTCCCCTACACTGCTGCACTGAGCCTTTCCAGAACCAGGGGCCACTCCTTCCTTCTTCTTGGGCATCATTTGATATGTGAATTGTTTTTTGGGTATTCCAAGTTTCTGGGCTAATATCTGCTTATCAGTGAGTACATACCATGTGTGTTCTTTTGTGATTGGATCATCTCACTCAAGATGACATTCTCCAGTTCCACCCACTTGCCTAAGAATTTCATGAATTCATTGTTTTTTATAGATGAGTGGTATTCCATAGTGTAAATATACCACATTTTCTGTATCCATTCCTCTGTTGAGGAATATCTGGGTTCTTTCCAGCTTCTGGCTATTATAAATAGGGCTGCTATGCACATAGCATGTGTCCTTATTGCATGCTGGGGAATCCTCTGGGTATATGCCCAGGAGTGGTATAGTGAGGTCCTTTGGTAGTATCATGTCCAGTTTTCTGAGGAACAGCCAGACTGATTTCCAGAATGGTTGTACCAGCTTGCAACCCTACCAGCACTGGAGGAGTGTTCCTCTTTCTCCACATCCTCGCCAGCACCTGTTTTCTCCTGAGTTTTTTATCTTAGCTATTCTGAATGGTGTGAGGTGAAATCTCGGGGTTGTTTTGATGTGCATTTCCCTGATGACTAAAGATGTTAAACATTTCTTTAGGTGCTTCTCAGCCATTCGATATTCCTCAGGTGAAAATTCTTTGTTTAGCTCTATGTGTTCATCTAGTACCTATAGTGTAGAACCCCCTCAACAGTATTTGACACATGTAGTGATTATTTGTTTGTTTCTTTATTTATTTATCTCCATTTGACTTAGGGCGACATAACTTTTCTTTAGTGCCTGAACTCAGTTTGAGAAATAAGAATTTTCTTATTGCTAGCTTTTTGGGAGTTTTTAGTATTAATGGATATTGAGTTTTATTTATTGCTTTTTTTGTTTAGTGATATATTGTCTTAGTTGGTGTTTTATTGCTGTAGAGAGATACTATGACCATAGAAATTCTTGTAAAAGAAAGCATTTAATTTAGGATTACTTAAAGTTTCAGAGGTTTAGTCTATTTTTGTCATGGTGGGGAGTATAAGGCCATGGTGATAGAGAGGTTGGTGAGAGTTCTACATTTTAATCTACAGGGATTGAGAAGAGAGGGCCACAGGGCCTGGCTTAAGCTCTTGAAACCTCAAAGCCAATTGAGTGACATACTTCCTCCAACAAGGCCTCCAACTACCCCTTTCAAATAGTGCCACTCCCTGATAGTAATGCACTTAGATCTATGATGCTATGGAATGCTATTTTCATTCAAGCCACCACATAAATATCAATCTATAATATAATATATGATATATGATGTGTGATATACGATATGTGGTATGTGGTATGTGATATGTGATATATGATTGATATATGATATATGATATAAATTTTCCTTTATCCTATTGATGTAGGAATATGTGCTGATTGTAGTTCAAATGTTAAGTCAATCTTGCATTCTGAGAAGGAACTGGATTCTGATTGTCTGTTTGATTGGTATACTGCTGTGTTTGTTTTGCTGGCATTTAACCTACGAGAGATCTTACTCAGAAGTTTTATTTTGTAATGTCCTTATCAGGTTCTTTTATCAGGATTACAACAATTTCACACTTGAACAACAGATTAATTGGTTGCTGAATACTAGTGTGGAAATAACTTTGCTTAAACATTTGAATTGTTGCCCGACTTTCTTCTAACATCCAATAAGCTCTTGCGGATGGTGCGGTGACTGAATTATATTGTAGTTTACAGTGTCTTCTGAGTTTTCATTGTGCTGGGGTTTGTTGTGACTTGGCTTTCTTCCTGGTTGTGTAGTTTAACAGTATCTTTTATTCACCTGATGTAACTGTCATCTTGGAGGCTCACCTAGTCCTAGTTCTGGAAGCTTCTGGCCTCTACACACTCTAATCTAGGCCTAAAATGTTTTCAGATTCTGAGACTGACTGCTGAATAAGCTAACACTTTCTAGTTATTTCTGAATTCTGGATGGCTGGTTCAACTCTGCTGTTATGGTTTAAAATCCTCTCCAAGCAGATTGATTCAATCTGGCTTTTCTCTTTTTGCTGTGCTTGGCTTCAAACTATCTCTGGAAATCTGTTCTAATCTTCTGGCTCCTTCTCATTCTATGGCTTGTTCTGTCTTTACCTGGGTCTAGCTTGTTCTCTCTTCCACATGTCTCTAAAACTCTCCTATTAAAACTGCTTCCCTCACTCCACTTTATCTCCCTTTGTATTGCTCTCTTAAGTAGCCTCTCTATTCTTGTGCTAGAGCTGAGTGACACCACAACAGGAACAGTTTTTTTCAGTAAATAACATAATCTTGGGTTCACAGTGTGATCAAATGTCCTGTAACAGTGGAGAGTAAGGTATCTTTCAAGTTTGAGACTAAAAATCTTTGGTTGTGGGAACTTTCATGACTATTTGGAATAACAGTTAGTTAATCAATACCCCATCTCACCATGCTAAAGAGGGATGTGTCACCAGATATAGCAGAAAGGACTTCCCAGACATTATAAGTTTATGTAGCTTAAGATGAGAAAATTACTCTGGGTTGTTTGAATAGATCTGGTGTGGCTGGAGGGACATAGGAGGAGTCACAGTTACAAAGAAGGTAATATGATGACAATAAAATATAAGGTAAAGCTCTTTGAGGATGAGGGAAGAGTCACTAACCAAGGAGCTTAAGAAGTTTCCATCAGTTGAAAAATGCAAGAAAACTGATTTCTCCAAAGGGCCTTCTGAAGGAGTCAACACATTGCTGTTGGCCTACTAAAATGTATTCTGGACTTTGTGCATCTGGAATTAGAATAGAATAAATTTCTCTTGTGTTTGGACATTCAGTTTGAGTTATTGGTACTGGCCTTGAGAATCAATAGCAATGAGTCTCTGCCTCTGTCTTCTGTTCTTTCTGTAGGAAGTCCTCTCTTACTGTCACCTCTAGACCATAATGTATTTTTCCTCATCTTCATTTAATCTTGTTTTCTGTCTGATTTCCTAGAACATTTCCTAAATTCCTCTTTAAGCTCTTATAACAAATTGCTCTCTTTTGGTTCTGGAATTTTCTGTTTAAAATAAAAAATGCTATTTTCTTCTTATTCATGGTTGCAGTATTTTATCTCACTTTTCTTAAAGAATATTAATAATGATTTCCTTAGTAGTTTCATTCCCCTTGAAAACCACACAGAAATCTAATACTATAGAAGTTTCCTAAAATATGGACATACTCAAAAATAATTTAAATATAGTTACTATGATGGGGACTGCAATGACCCAACAAATAAGACTTCCAATGCCCATAAATGGGCTACACCCTGTTGAGTAATTGAGCAAAAGTGTCCCAAGACACCTCCCACACATCAGAGTTATTGTTCTTTATAACTTGATAGTAAGACCCTGTTATAAGATGGCACTTACCCATCTCATTGATGACAGAGACATCAATCTGGTACTTGACTAGAACTTCACCCCTACTGACTAGCATTTGTGGTGCTGGAGCAGACTCTGCATGCTACCAAAAGAGAAAGGAATATCAATAACACTGCTACAAACCCTGCAACCTACAATATTGACCTTCCTACAAGATATGCTGCTACAACAGTGGCAAAATATTATGGGAGTAACTGACCCTTTCCTGGTTTGGTTTAAAGCCCACTCCATGAGACAGGACCCACACCTGACAATGCAAAATTGGTCAAAAACCTGAGAATAGATGGGTCATGGGCCTAGGGAAGACCTAATGCCTGTATTCTACTGAAGTAAGATAACAATAAAATGACTCTGAAGGAAATGTTGCTATACTCATAGATCCACTGAAGCCTTCAGAGAAGGTTCTTCCTGAAGTAGATGGGAGTTAACACAGAGACCCACAACTGGACAATGTATAGAGAATGAGAGACTGCATATTACTCAGTCTTAATGGAGTGCTTTTATCAAACCCCTTTTCTCAAGGCTCAGGAAGAGAAAGTGGAAATATTCTAAGAGCCAGAGGTAATGGATGACTCCAAGGAAACAGTGTCTCCCAGAGACAAAAGACTGATTGATACACTTATGAACTGATAGAAACTGAGGCAGAATGCACAAGAACTACACAGGTTGAAGGCAGGTGGGGTGTCAGCACTGAAAGGGGAAGTAGACACAGGGTCCCACCCATAGCTAAGAAGCTATTTGCAATTGGCACTTGCTGGCAAATGGAAAAATAGTTTTCTTTAATGAAGTGTCACTTGGTGTATTAAAGAAATTTTAGGGAAGGCTCCATGTCCAGGAATGGCTGGCCAACACAACATAACACCGCTGTGGTGTGTGTGTGTGCACTTTTTTGTCTCATTTTGTTTTGGCACTTTTTTGTCTTACTGGGATTTTGTTTGTTTTGATTTTGATTTTTACTTTTTTTATTGGGGGAGAGAGAAAGAGAATAAGAGAGAACATGAAGTTGGGGGTATCTGGGAAGGAAATATATAATCAAAATATATTGTATGAAAAAATTTAAAACAGAAAAATAAGATAAAAATCTGTCTGCTTCAAGTCTTACTCAAGTACTCTAACTTTTTATAATTTATGGTAGAGACTTTCTTCGTAGCTTCATAATACTTCATCTGCTACAAGTTAGATGAGTACTTAAGTTTAAATAAAAGTGATGAGTGTATGGACAGAGCTTTTTCCCAACCCTGAGTGTAAGGTGTCTTTAGTTCTTCCTGAACCATATGCTATGATGGTGCTTATGCTGGTGTGATTCATGGCTGTCTTCAGTACTGGATAAGATTCCAGTGTGTTTATCCCCTCATTCAGTAATCTATGTTTGTCCAGACACTCTCTATCTTCTACAGGTCTGTGCTCTTCTCTTCTCTTGCTATTATACTGCTTATTCTGAGTCTCCTTTGAACAGAAATATTTGTGATCTTTATCATAGCACGATGTAGAGTAGGTCTGAAAGCAGACATATGCTTAGTTTTCCAGTTTGAGCAGAAATACTAAGGATTCTGTTTGTCAGTGCATAATGGTTAACATAGTGCTTCACAGGTAGGCACCGTTTGCTCCGTTTTCCTTTCCCTCCCATGTGCTTTCTTCTCAAGCTTATCCATCTTCGCCACACTAACCACCACACTTCCAACTTTGTCTCTACTTTGATTTAGAGGTTTACTTCCAGAGGAAGTATTTGTTCAGCAGTTGACTCTCTTATTGTACACTCAAACTACATATATTCAAAACTAATATCATATGCTTTCACAGGCTAATTGCATTGCATCCACACACAGCTTGATGGAATTTTTGGGAGTGTGGCATCCTTTTCTATTAGCATCACTCACCATCTAGGATTCTGAACTGGGGACCGTTCTTAGCTATACATACACACTTAGCTCCCATGATCAGTGCAGTTGCCGAATTTATTGTGTATATATCTTTCAGTGTACTCGTCATTCCTCAAACATTATTTAACACGCCCATGTTTGTCGAAGCTTTCTGTGTCCATTGCTATAGACTGTTGTGGCAACGTGAGTTCACACTTTTCCTCTGATCTCTTACACCCTCTATTGGTGTAAACCACCCAAGAGATACCCACAGAATACCAAGTCAGTGCTGTGGATATTGCATCGCTGCACTATTATGGGAGAGAGATATGATTATTCTCTGTGCTAATAGAAAATGTAGTTTTCTGGTAAATTATTACATTTGTGGGGAATCTCAAAAGTCTGTCAGTATTATATAGATAAGGGATGTAGAAGGTACTGGCTAGCCATATAAAAGGAAATTCTGAATTCTTGAGTATATTTGGAAATTATTTTAGATGAAGATTACCATATTTAGACCAAAAACTAAGACATATACTCCACATAAAAGAAAGATCTCCTGCCAAAGATCTAGAATGGTAGGTATTCTGATAGACTGAAAAAAGCTTCATTTAGGTCTCAGAGAAGAAACAGGGATAAGGCTGGAGAGATGGTCAGGAGCCAGTTTACTCATCATTCAAGCAATGTAAGGTGATTGGGATTTTTTTCTAAGAAAGCAAGAAACAGATCACTTAATGTTTTAATTTGCATTTGATGGAATCTAACTTGTAGGATGAATGGATTGAATTATTAAGATTAAACTAGCAGAGAGAGACTAATTGCAATAATCCAGATGGGAGAGAACAATATCTTAGAGGAGGTAAAGACAGTGGAGTGAGACTAGAGTAGATAGCTTTTCAGTATATGTGGCATATAGACATGGAAGATTAAAGTACTAGGATGGATGTAGAACAGAAAAGATTTGATGGTTCAGTTTCCATTATGTCATATAAAGTATGGTTGGACATCTAAGTATATAGAAATATGCCCTCAGACACGAGCATCCTCCATGTACTACTGAGTGGTGCTATTCTTGTATGAATGGCTAAATTCATCCACTACTATGCAAAAGCAACTGCTCTCTTCAGACTTTGGTTAACTTGTTTATCCATCATACCAAGTATTTCACATTTTATATATCTTTATCTATATATTAAGTATATAACATATACATAATATCTAATATATTAGACATATATGGATACATATATATTATCTAATATATGTACTATTACATATATAATAACATATATATTAAAAATGAATTTATATAGTGAAAATAAAGCAATTCAAAGTCCAAAGTATTTGCAGGCCTATCTTTAGTACCCACTGCACTGTAGTGTGATTGCTTTCCTTTGAATGGTCTATGAACAAAGAACATATGTGACTCATCTTTTTGTATATAACACACAGTAGCAAACACAGAGCAGGTCTTCAAAAAAAGGACAAACCGTTAACCAACAGATTGGGAAAGAATCTTCACCAACCCTAAATCCGACAGGGGGCTAATATCTAATATATACAAAGAACTCAAGAAGGTAGACCCCAGAGAACCAAATAACCCTATTAAAAAGTGGGGTACAGAGCTAAACAGTTTTCACCTGAAGAACTTCGGATGGCTGAGAAGCACTTTAAGAAATGTTCAACATCATTAGTCATTAGGGAAATGCAAATCAAAACTACCCTGAGATTTCACCTCACATAAGTCAGAATGGCTAAGGTTAAAAACTCAGGAGACAGCAGGTGTTGGGCAAGGATGTGGATAAAGAGGAACACTCCTCCACTGCTGGTGGGATTGCAAGATGGTACAACCACTCTGGATATCAGTCTGGCGGTTCCTCAGAAATCTGGGCATGATACTTCGGGAGGACCCTGCTATACCTCTCCTGGGCATATACCCAGAGGATTCCCCGACATGCAATAAGGACACATGTTCCACTATGTTCATAGCAGCCCTATTTATAATAGCCAGAAGCTGGAAAGAATCCAGGTGTCCCTCAACGGAGGAATGGATACAAAAAATGTGGTATTCTGAAAGCCCTAGAACAAAAAGAAGCTATTTCACCCAGGAGGAGTAGAAGGTAGGAAACCATCAAACTCAGGGCCGAAATCAATCAAGTAGAAACAAAGAGAACCATACAAAGAATCAACAAAACCAGGAGCTGGTTCTTTGAGAAAATCAACAAGATAGATAAAACCTTAGCCAGACTGACCAAAGGGCACAGAGAAAGTATCCAAATTAACAAACTTAGAAATGAAAAGGGAGATATAACAACGGAAACTGAGGAAATCCAAAAAATCATCAGATCCTACTACAAGAGACTGTACTCAACACAACTGGAGAATCTGGAGGAAATGGACAATTTCCTTGACAGATACCAAATACCAAAATTAAATCAGGACCAAATAGATCATCTAAACAGTCCCATAATGCCTAAAGAAATAGAGGGAGTCATAGAAAGTCTTCCAACCAAAAAAAGCACAGGACCAGATGGTTTCAGTGCAGAATTCTATCAGACCTTCAAAGAAGAGTTAACACCAATACTCTTCAAACTATTCCACATAATAGAAACACAAGGAACACTACCCAATTCCTTCTACGAAGCCACAATTACGCTGATACCAAAACCACACAAAGATCCAACAAAGAAAGAGAACTTCAGACCAATTTCCCTTATGAACATCGATGCAAAAATACTCAATAAAATTCTTGCCAACCAAATCCAAGAACACATCAAAACAATCATCCACCATGATCAAGTAGGCTTTATCCCGGGAATGCAGGGTTGGTTCAATATACGGAAATCCATCAATGCAATCCACTACATAAACAAACTCAAAGAAAAAAAACCACATGGTCATTTCATTGGATGCTGAAAAAGCATTTGACAAAATTCAGCATCCTTTCATGCTTAAAGCCTTGGAAAGAACAGGAATTCAAGGCCCATACCTAAACATAGTAAAAGCAATATACAGCAAACCGGTAGCCAGCATCAAACTAAATGGAGAGAAACTTGAAGCAATCCACTAAAATCAGGGACTAGACAGGGCTGCCCCCTTTCTCCTTATCTTTTCAATATTGAACTTGAGGTACTAGCTCAGGCAATTTGACAACATAAGGATGTCAAAGGGATACAAATTGGAAAGGAAGAAGTCAAGCCATCATTATTTGCAGATGACATGATAGTCTACCTAAGTGACCCAAAAAACTCCGCTAGAGAAATCCTACAGCTGATAAACAACTTCAGCAAAGTGTCAGGTTATAAAATCAACTCAAGCAAATCAGTGGCCTTCCTATACTCAAAGGATAAGCAGGCTGAGAAAGAAATTAGGGAAATGACCCCCTTCACAATAGCCACAAACAGTATAAAGTATCTTGCGGTGACTCTTACCAAAGATGTGAAAGATCTATATGACAAGAACTTCAAGACTCTGAAGAAGGAAATGGAAGAAGACCTCAAAAAATGGGAAAACCTCCCATGCTCATGGATCGGTAGAATCAATATAGTTAAAATGGCCATTTTGCCAAAAGCAATATACAGATTCAATGCAATACCCATCAAAATCCCAACTCAATTCTTCACAGAGTTAGAAAGAGCAATTATTAAATTCATCTGGAATAACAAAAAACACAGGATAGCTAAAACTATTCTCAGCAACAAAAGAAAGTCTGGGGGAATCAGTATCCCTGACCTCAAGCAATATTACAGAGCAATAGTGTTAAAAACTGCATGGTATTGGTACAGTGACAGGCAGGAGGATCAATGGAACAAGATTGAAGATCCAGAAATGAACCCACACACCTATGGCCCCTTGATCCTCGACAAAGAGTCTGAAAACATCCAATGGAAAAAAGATAGCCTTTTCAACAAATGGTGCTGGTTCAACTGGAGGTCAGCATGCAGAAGAATGTGAATTGATCGATCCTTGTCTCCTTGTACTAAGCTCAAATCCAAATGGATCAAGGACCTCCACATAAAGCCAGATACTCTGAAGCTAATAGAAAAGAAACTGGGGAAGACCCTTGAGGACATCGGTACACGGAGAAAGTTTCTGAACAGAACACCAATAGCGTATGCTCTAAGAGCAAGAATTGACAAATGGGACCTCATAAAATTACAAAGTTTCTGTAAGGCAAAGGACACCATCAAGAGGACAAATCGGCAACCAACAAATTGGGAAAAGATCTTCACCAATCCTACATCAGATAGAGGGCTAATATCCAATATATATAAAGAACTCAAGAAGTTAGACTCCAGAAAACCAAACAACCCTATTTAAAAAGAAGTTAGACTCCAGAAAACCAAACAACCCTATTAAAAAATGGGGTACAGAGTTAAACAGGGAATTCTCACCTGAAGAACTTCGGATGGCGGAGAAGTATCTTAAAAAATGCTCAACTTCATTAGTCATTAGGGAAATGCAAATCAAAACAACCCTGAGATTTCACCTTACACCAGTCAGAATGGCTAAGATTAAAAATTCAGGAGACAGCAGGTGTTGGAGAGGGTGTGGAGAAAGAGGAACACTCCTCCACTGCTGGTGGGGTTGCAAATTGGTACAACCACTCTGGAAATCAGTCTGGCGGTTCCTCAGAAAACTGGGCACCTCACTTCCAGAAGATCCTGCTATACCACTCCTGGGCATATATCCAGAGGATTCCCCACCATGTAATAAGGATACATGCTCTACTATGCTCATAGCAGCCCTATTTATAATTGCCAGATGCTGGAAAGAACCCAGGTATCCCTCAACAGAAGAGTGGATGCAAAAAATGTGGTATATCTACACAATGGAGTACTATTCAGCCATTAGAAACAATGAATTCATGAAATTCTTAGGCAAATGGATGGAGCTAGAAAACATCATACTAAGTGAGGTAACTGAGACTCAAAAGGTGACTTATGGTATGCACTCACTAATAAGTGGATATTAATCTAGAAAACTGGAATACCCCAAACATAATCCATACATCAAATGAGGTACAAGAAGAAAGGAGGAGTGGCCCCTTGTTCTAGAAAGACTCAGTGAAGAAGTATGGGCAAAACCAGAACGGGGAAGTGGGAAGGGGTGGGTGGGAGGACTGGGGAAGAGAAAGGGGCTTATGGGACTTTCGGGGAGTGGGGGGTAGAAAAGGGGAAATCATTTGAAATGTAAATAAAAAATTATATCGAATAAAAAAATAAAAACAAATAATAAAAAAGGAAAAAAATGGGGTACAGAGTTAAACAAAGAATTCTCACCTGAAAAACTTGGGATGGCAGAGAAACATCTTAAATAATACTCAACTTCATTAGTCATTAGGGAAATGCAAATCAAAACAACCCTGAGATTTCACCTTATACCAGTCAGAATGGCTGATTAAAAATTCAGGAGACAGCAGGTGTTGGAGAGGGTGTGGAGAAAGAGGAACACTCCTCCACTGCTGGTGGGGTTGCAAATTGGTACAACCACTCTGGAAATCAGTCTGGCGGTTCCTCCGAAAACTGGGCACCTCACTACCAGAAGATCCTGCTATACCACTCCTGGGTATATACCCAGAGGATTCCTCACCATGTAATAAGGGTACATGCTCTACTATGTTCATAGCAGCCCTATTTATAATTGCCAGATGCTGGAAAGAACCCAGGTATCCCTCAACAGAAGAGTGGATGCAAAAAATGTGGTATATCTACACAATGGAGTACTATTCAGCCATTAGAAACAATGAATTCATGAAATTCTTAGGCAAATGGATGGAGCTAGAGAACATCATACTAAGTGAGGTAACCCTGACTCAAAAGGTGACTCATGGTATGCACTCACTAATAAGTGGATATTAACCTAGAAAACTGGAATACCCAAAACATAATCCACACATCAAATGAGGTACAAGAAGAAAGGAAGAGTGGCCCCTTGTTCTGGAAAGACTCAGTGAAGCAGTATAGGGGAATACCAGAACAGGGAAGTGGAAAGGGGTGGATGGGGGAATAGGGGGAGGGAAGAGGGCTTATGGGACTTTTGGGGTGTGGGGAGCCAGAAAAGGGGAAATCATTTGAAATGTAAATAAAAATATATCAAATAAATAAATAAATAAAAAACAAACAAACAAAAAACATTTGTTAATGATGCAATTAGTCTTTTATGGATTAAAAGAAAGTACTAGCTAAACTTAAAATTTTATTATTAAATTTATTTATTTATTCACTTTACATCCCAATACTAGCACTACCCAGACCACCTCACGAAGATCCTCCCCCTAGTCCACCCCACCCCCCCTTTCTCATATGTGCAGGGGGCCTAGGTCCAGCCGGTGCTTGCTCTTTGGTTGCTGATTCTGGCTCTCGGAACCCCCAAGGATCCAGTTAGTTGACTCTGTTGGTCTTCCTATGGAGTTCCTATCCTTTTCAGGTCCCTCATTCCTTCCCCTCACTCTTTCTCAAGACTCCCCAAACTCAATTTAATGTCTGTCTGTGGGTCCCTGCATCTTTTTTCATTGGTGGCTGGGTGGAGCCTCTCAGAGAACAGTTATACTAGGTTTCTGTTTGCAAGCATAACAGAATATCATTAATAGTGTCAGGGATTGGTGGGGGAAGGTTCCAAACTAACTAGTCTTGGTGTCCCTAAAGGCTTGCATGGGGAGCAAGATGCTTGTGGGGTTATGCAAGTCTTCTCTGACTGAAGAATGAGCCCAGAGCTAGACAATGACTTTCTGGGGACTGCGTACAACTCACCTCTGCAGGCTGTTTACCTGGCAGACCCAGCTGGGAAGGTAAGTTTAATATTTGTAAATGGAAACTTGTCAGGTATGAATTGAGAACAGCAGTAAAAAAGGCTAAGTATATTTCTATCCCTTAATTTTCTTTGGGCCATATAGATTGACCTGCTGATGACCACGTTAAGCTGCTTATTGCATCTTTGTCACAAAGTCTGGACTGATGTTCTTTTGTAGTCATAGGAATTGAATCAGAGAAGGAGCCTAAATCAATAAAATTAACAGACAAACTAGAAAAGTAGAGCCAGTCACTTAAGAATTTGTGGAGATAAAGGATGTATTGACAATTGTAGTAACTAAGGAGACTAATATTGACAGCAGAAACCACTATGAAGTGGACGCTCATTGGAGAGTGTGTTGACATCAGTTGTCACAGACAGCAGCTGCTTGAATGTGAATTCCACTATAGTGCTACCCTTGGCCCCAATAGGGACGCAGTATTAGCAGTTACCGATACAATTTCTTTAATGTGTGTTTTAAAATTTGAAACAAACATGCTGACTTCATATGCTGCAGCCCCCTAATGATGTGAACTTGGCCCGCCCTTCAGAAGGAAATTTCCAGAGAGGCCAAGCATAAAGTGGTTTGCTTAAAAATGAGAATATAAATCGAACTAGATTTCTCCCGTGGCTTAGGTTCATCTTGGTTTTTAAAAACGTTCAGAAACTGCGTAGAAGTTTTTAAGAGCACATATTCTATACTGTCAAGTGTTAGCATGGTTTCTTTTCAGGGGAGAATATAGGTTTTAAGAGAACGAGAATAGGCAAAATCTTGCTTTGATTTTAGGCATTCAATCTGTTAATGACTGAAGTTGTGATGTTTCCAGTTATGGGGTGTAGCTTTCCAACCGAATAAAGGGTAATATTGAACATGGAAGTAACTAGTTGAAATTATGTATCTGAGAGGCAGGGTGGCCTATGGCAGAGCTAGGGTGGGCAGATTGCATTCTTCCATGCCTGAAAAGTCTCCCTTCCCCTTGATCACACTCCTCTGAGAAGAAAAGAGAAGTCTAAGGATATGTTTGCCACTCCATTACTCATTAGCATCTAGGGAATGTTTTGCCAGGGCTGGGTGTGCAGAAGAAATGAAGGAACAGTGGTCACCACCACCCAATTTACAATGTCTGTTTCTGTCAATAAGCCAGCAATCAATACTTAAGAAAAGTGTGTGTGTGGGTGTGGGGGTTGTGTGGAGCTCATGCTAGGTGGAAATCAGAAGATCATGTGAGGAAGACAATAGAGAGAACTAGCCAGTTCTCTTTATCATGTAGGCCCAGAGATGGAACTCATGTAATCAGACTTGGCAGCAATCATGCAATCACGCAGTCACAGCAAGTACTGCTGCTTTCATTCAAATCAGAAAATTTGCCAGAAATAGAAAACATTTGACATGTCCTCTCCTCTCCTCTCCTCTCCTCTCCTCTCCTCTCCTCTCCTCTCCTCTCCTCTCCTCTCCTCTCCTCTCCTCTCCTCCCCTCCCCTCCCCTCCCCTCCCCTCCCCTCTCCTCTCCCCTCCCCTCCCGTCCCCTCCCCTCCCCTCCTGTCTTCTTATTCCTTCCCCTCCCCTGTAATGCACTGCTCTCTCCTGCCATTTCCTGCTCTCTCCTCTCCACCTGCTCCTCCCCTGCTCTCTCTTCTACTTCCCTCCCCTATTCTCCCTCTCCTCTCCTCTCCTTTTCCTATTCTACTCTTCTTCATTGTTCTCAAAGCATCAATGAGGAGCCAGACAACTCTTCCCAACAATTCAGAGATGTTATAATGTGTCTCAAACTCCATGGAACATTGTATTTTAGTGTAACATCAAGTTAAACTTGGGAAAGTAGTTTACTGCAGTAAATTATGCACCACGAAGAACAACCACTATTTCTCTCTTTTAAAACAAACTCCTTATTCTGACAAGACACACCATACAGCGTCAGGATGGCTAGTAGGCTTCCTTGGAGGGCTCATGGGCATCACCATCTCTGTGTGTCACAGACTTGCAGAGGTGATACATACAATCAGATAGAGAAGAGGATTAAATAGAGGGAAAAGAAGGGAAGAGGGTCGACTTCCATTGACCTATACAGATCTGTCTTTGGGACCTGGGATTTGAGGACCCAAGTGGGAGGAGCAGCCCTTGGACCTGAGGGGGTTCCATGCCCCAGTGTAGGGGAATGCCAGGGCCTGAGTGGTTTTGATGCCCCAGTGTAGGGGAATGCCAGGGCAGGAAGGCAGTAGTGAGTGGGTGGGTGGAGGAGCACCGTCATAGAGGTAGGGGGAGGAGGGATGGGATAGGTAGGTTCTGGAAGGGAGACCTGGAAAGGGGATAGCATTTGAAATGTAAATAAAGAAAATATCCAATTATAAAAAAGAATTGGGCAAACTATAATCTAATGCTGCAGAAACCCTTACTTCAGTTTTACTGTGTTTTTATACACAAAAGTAACAGAGAAAGCAATGATCCAAAGAATCGTGTATGAGCCCGGAAAACCATGATCAGGAAAAAAAACATGTAAAAATGCCCATAAGCACATACTAAATATTAGCAGGGCAGCTCCTTCCCAGAACTTTCTTGGGGCAGACTAGGTTAAGAACAATTGCCTTACACAGACTGTAGATTATATTTGGGAGAGCACAAAAGAATATGTTCAGAAGCAAAGTACACAGAGGACAGCACTCTGCATATTTTTTTTTATCAGACTGGGTTCTATACCTATGTTCTGACTTCCAACAAAATGAACATGTCTTATGAATTGAATATAAATATTTAACACAGATTCAGAAAATTCACATCCAAGAACAGTTCAGGGGACAAAATGTACCCAAGATAAAAGAATGTCTGCCTTTTCCATGGGCCTCCCCCACAGTTCCGCAAGGCATTCTTCACCATGGGTCATTCTTCTGACCATGTTCCCACAAGGATCTGAGAAAGGAGGGAGAGAAAGAAGAAGAGAGGGAAGAACAAAAGAGGAAGAGGAGGAAGAGTAAGAAGAAGGAAAAGAGAAAAGAGAGTAGTTAATAGTTGATTTTATATAACACTGGCCACCAGAAAAAAGATCTTCAAAATATGGAAATTGGCCAGGGCAGTAAACCTAACTATAATTTATCACACAACAAGAGAGCAGAACAGGAGAGAATAGTAATTTTCATTCTAATGCTTCTGTGACTCCAAAGCCATTTTTCATTAAGGAAAGTTTTTAGTTATTCACAATATTCATTCTCTCTGAAATTAACAAACTCTTAATCCCCACACTTTAAAATTTTCTTTGTTCTAGCTGATCACTTTGTAGTTCTGTTCTAGAAAAGCCCAGAGTAAATATTCCTTCTGAAGTGTTTCTTTGCCTTGTAAAGCAGAGAAGACTGGTGGACCAAGAAGAATGACCGAAGCTGGAAGCCATTCTGGGCTTCCAGAGCCAACCTCTGAGCCTCTTCCAGTCCTTGAGACAATCTCTACCTAAAGTGCTGGATCTCACAAGGAGCACATTTGAAATAACTCCTTCATGCACACTGAATCAACCATGAGAGGAAGTCACATCGCATAGCATTCAACTTAGGTTTAGAGAGAGGGAGGGGGATGGGGTGAAGAACTTGGGGAGGAGGGACCAGAGAGAAGGGCAACATTTGGAATGTAAATAAATAAAATAATTAAAAAAAATAGAAGCAGAAAATTCTACTAGGAAACTGTAACTTCTAAAGAAGACAAGAACTTCTCTACCCTCTCCCTCAAATTTATGGTGTTTTTTTAAAAAAAGATTGTTATTTCATGCACCTATCATTTGCGTAACATATATATTTCTAAATATAACAGTTGAATCTTAATGAATAATGATGTTCTTCATATGTATATGTTTTCAGGGATAACCACCCAAACATTAGCTGAACAAAGATGACACCAACAAATATGGCGCACTGGATGGAAAAGACCATGAGTTCTCAACCATACCTGGAGAAGTACAGGCAACCGATTAAAATTGCGAGTGGAACAGATGGTCCACCCCAGAGAGCACACCAATTGGTTGTCCAGTAGCAGACCTTTTATAGAAGGTGGGAATACGTGAGAAAGCATGGATTTGGGCCAGTCGCTAGTTACCTGATCACAAAAATACTGTGTATAAGACAGAAACTTCCCCGAGTACACAATCAGTTTAATTTTAGAGGCATCTCGGGTGATTCTTAGAGAGAGGAGATGCAGTTTCCTCTTGGCATTCTTGTTTACTTTCTGTCCTGTTCTGTATCTGCCCCTTGAGTTGTAACAGAAAAGAAAACAATTGGTGTAGCTTTAAAGAAAAAGGAAAGAACTATTCCGTCCCAGCTAGGCGTTTCTGTCTCTGATCCATGTGTGCTCTGACTTGACCTGACTTTCCACAGCATCCTATTCAAAGAGAAGCTTCTAAAGAGAATGGCACTCTTTATGATAACTAATGCAGGTGCCAGGCCTTAGACGACTGTCCCACCTGCTGTGTGGACTAGTCCACCTGCTGCATCATCCTGGATACAGGAAGAGAGACCTTGGCTAAGTCAGAAGGCTGGCCTATAGGTTAGTTATCTGGGTGGGAATAAACCTGCCAGTCTTCACCAGCTGACTTCACAACTATAAAACAGTGACCTCCCGATTCCCTGATTCCCTCTCAGTCTGTTGCCCACCACCCTTTATTCTCAGCTTCTTTGCTGCTCTGGTCACTGGTCTCTAGAGTATCTCTCACAGTCGCTTATTTGCATACCAGCCTTTCCTACACTTTAGCTTTTAAGTTCAACAAGGACAGGCTTTGTTTTATCAGCACCTCCCACGCATGGTAGGTAAATGTTTGCTGAATAAATGAATTGATTGTGTTTGCCTCGGTGAGAGAGTTTAGAGTGTGGCTTAAATGTATATTTTGAATAAATAAATAGGATTACCTTAATAGTTGTGCTGTGTAAACACCTGTAAGAATACAGAACTGGAGGTAAGTGATGCATGCAGATAAGATTCAAGTATGAAATTTTAATGTTACCTTAGCAGAGAATATCAAAATGAAATTAAAATAAGAGAGATAGGGCTGTCTCAATGCTTTAGGTCATGCTAAGCACAGGAAACAAGGAAGCAGCTGCAGTTATAAATTATCTTGCATGGTGCTTTGCTTTGAAGTATAGAGACAGCCCATGGAGTATAGAGACAAAGAACATACACAACAAAAGAAGCTCATAGATCTGTTTTCACTGTATTATTAGCAAAGGCAATTACAGTGGGTCGTCACTCTGTTCAGGTTAATGTGGGTATGTGAAATGAATATTTAAGAGCATTGTTGGAAAAATATGAACATTTTTGGTTTTCTTTATTTTAATAAGTCAGTGCCAAGATTATTGTAAGAGTGCAAAATGGGATATGAGTATTCATTGTTTTATTATTTAATCTGATTTGATTTATTCTTCTTTCATACATTGCATCCTGAGCACATCTTTCTCCTCCCCTTCTACCATCCTCCCAACCCCTGAGTGTCCATTCTTACCGAGTTATTCTCTAGGAAGTAAAATCACAAGTTTTGTCAAATTTAATAAAATAGTTCTTTTTGAACATTTTTTGTGGTGCAATCAAAAATAATTATATTGTGTAATTATACTTGGCTATAAAATGAATGATAACTATAAGGCAGCTTAGTTTTTCCATGAGATAAAACAGTAAAATGTAAAGCAATATCTTCGGAAATTCTCTCAGCAGTGCATTGTAAACATGTTAGAGGCGAACTGGAGCCTTGGGCAAATTACTTATTTTATAGATAGGTAAAGCACTGAAGTGTTAAACTGTAAATCATTATTTGAAGTCATAAATAGAATTATATTTTGATTTGCACGCGGCTTTATAGATGTTAGGGACCACTCTAGCCCCACCCCCCATTCAGTCTGACATATCTTGCTGATATTTGACCTAAGGTGTGTTAAATTGTATCAGCTGAAAAGGAAGTCAAATGTAGGGTACAAATGAGGCAGCAAAGAAAGAACAGTTTTTTTTTTCATTTTTCTCCATTAATTTATTGTTTTCATTCACTGTACATCTTTTTTTTTCTTTTCTTTTTTTTTTATTCGATATAATTTATTTACATTTCAAATGATTTCCCCTTTTCTAGCCCCCCCCACTCCCCGAAAGTCCCGCAAACCCCCTTCTCTTCCCCTGTCCTCCCACCCACACCCTTCCCACTTCCCCGTTCTGGTTTTGCTGAATACTGTTTCACTGAGTCTTTCCAGAACCAGGGACCACTCCTGCTTTCTTCTTGTACCTCATTTGATGTGTGGATTATGTTTTGGGTATTCCAGTTTTCTAGGTTAATATCCACTTATTAGTGAGTGCATACCATGATTCACCTTTTGAGTCTGGGTTATCTCACTTAGTATGATATTCTCTAGCTCCATCCATTTGCCTAAGAATTTCATGAATTCATTGTTTCTAATGGCTGAATAGTACTCCATTGTGTAGATATACCACATTTTTTGCATCCACTCTTCTGTTGAGGGATACCTGGGTTCTTTCCAGCATCTGGCAATTACAAATAGGGCTGCTATGAACATAGTAGAACATGTATCCTTATTACATGGTGGGGAGTCTTCTGGGTATATGCCCAGGAGTGGTATAGCAGGATCTTCTGGAAGTAAGGTACCCAGTTTTCGGAGGAACCGCCAGACTGATTTCCAGAGTGGTTGTACCAATTTGCAACCCCACCAGCAGTGGAGGAGTGTACCTCTTTCTCCACACCCTCTCCAACACCTGCTGTCTCCTGAATTTTTAATCTTAGCCATTCTGACTGGTGTAAGATGAAATCTTAGGGTTGTTTTGATTTGCATTTCCCTAATGACTAATGAAGTTGAGCATTTTTTAAGATGTTTCTCCGCCATCCGAAGTTCTTCAGGTGAGAATTCTTTGTTTAACTCTGTACCCCATTTTTTAATAGGGTTGTTTGGTTTTCTGGAGTCTAACTTCTTGAGTTCTTTATATATATTGGATATTAGCCCTCTATCTGATGTAGGATTGGTGAAGATCTTTTCCCAATTTGTTGGTTGCCGATTTGTCCTCTTGATGGTGTCCTTTGCCTTACAGAAACTTTGTAATTTTATGAGGTCCCATTTGTCAATTCTTGCTCTTAGAGCATACGCTATTGGTGTTCTGTTCAGAAACTTTCTCCCTGTACCGATGTCCTCAAGGGTCTTCCCCAATTTCTTTTCTATTAGCTTCAGAGTGTCTGGCTTTATGTGGAGGTCCTTGATCCATTTGGATTTGAGCTTAGTACAAGGAGACAAGGATGGATCAATTCGCATTCTTCTGCATGCTGACCTCCAGTTGAACCAGCACCATTTGTTGAAAAGGCTATCTTTTTTCCATTGGATGTTTTCAGCCTCTTTGTCGAGGATCAAGTGGCCATAGGTGTGTGGGTTCATTTCTGGATCTTCAATCCTGTTCCATTGATCCTCCTGCCTGTCACTGTACCAATACCATGCAGTTTTTAACACTATTGCTCTGTAGTATTGCTTGAGGTCAGGGATACTGATTCCCCCAGATTTTCTTTTGTTGCTGAGAATAGTTTTAGCTATCCTGGGTTTTTTGTTGTTCCAGATGAATTTGATAATTGCTCTTTCTAACTCTGTGAAGAATTGAGTTGGGATTTTGATGGGTATTGCATTGAATCTGTATAGTGCTTTAGGCAAAATGGCCATTTTAACTATATTGATTCTACCGATCCAGGAGCATGGGAGGTTTTCTCATTTTTTGAGGTCTTCTTCCATTTCCTTCTTCAGAGTCTTGAAGTTCTTGTCATACAGATCTTTCACATGTTTGGTAAGAGTCACCCCAAGATACTTTACACTGTTTGTGGCTATTGTGAAGGGGGTCATTTCCCTAATTTCTTTCTCAGCCTGCTTATCCTTTGAGTATAGGAAGTCCACTGATTTGCTTGAGTTGATTTTATAACCTGCCACTTTGCTGAAGTTGTTTATCAGCTGTACGAGCTCTCTAGTGGAGTTCTTTGGGTCACTTAGGTAGACGATCATGTCGTCTGCAAATAATGATAGTTTGACTTCTTCCTTTCCAATTTGTATCCCTTTGATCTCCTTATGTTGTCGAATTGCCCGAGCTAGTACCTCAAGTACAATATTGAAAAGATAAGGAGAAAGGGGGCAGCCTTGTCTGGTCCCTGATTTCAGTGGGATTGCTTCCAGTTTCTCTCCATTTAGTTTGATGCTGGCTACCGAGAACAGTTTTTTAAAAATATTTTTTACCTATTCTTTGAAAGTTTTATATGCTTATATAACATAATTTGGTCATATCCACCCACCACTTCCTCTCTCAAACTCCCTTTTCTGCTCACTGGCTTGTTCTCCCAAATCCAGGTCCTCCTTTCTTTAGCACTGATAACCCTGAGTACAACCTTTCTTTCTGCCCTATTCACACAGGCACAGAACTGCTTACTCAAGTAGCAATGTCCCCAAAGGAGATTGACTTTCTGTTCCTCAGATAGCATCAAAGGCTAATAGTTCCTTCTCCAATGGTGACTCTCCTTGCCTACTCACGCTGGCAGTTTTGACTTTGATCTTGTGTGGGTAACCACAGTTGCTGTGAATTGATGTGTACAACGGCCATGCCTGCCAAGAACTCGGCATCTCACAGCCCTCTTGCCCATCTGTCTGCTCATACATTCTTTCTCCTTCCTTTACTGCAATGTCCCCATAAGAATTACCTGGAGAAAAAACTGGGCACCTCACTTCCAGAAGATCCTGCTATACCACTCCTGGGCATATACCCAGAGGATTCCCCACCATATAATAAGGATACATGCTCTACTATGTTCATAGCAGCCCTATTTATAATTGCCAGATGCTGGAAAGAACCCAGGTATCCCTCAACAGAAGAGTGGATGCAAAAAATGTGGTATATCTACACAATGGAGTACTATTCAGCCATTAGAAACAATGAATTCATGAAATTCTTAGGCAAATGGATGGAGTTAGAAAACATCATACTAAGTGAGGTAACCCAGACTCAAAAGGTGAATCATGGTATGCACTCACTAATAAGTGGATATTAACCTAGAAAACTGGAATACCCCAAACATAATCCATACATCAAATGAGGTACAAGAAGAAAGGAGGAGTGGCCCCTTGTTCTAGAAAGACTCAGTGAAGAAGTATAGGGCAAAACCAGAACGGGGAAGTGGGAAGGGGTGGGTGGGAGGATAGGGGGAGAAAAGGGGGCTTATGGGACTTTCGGGGAGTGGGGGGCTAGAAAAGGGGAAATCATTTGAAATGTAAATAAAAAATATATCGAATAAAAAAAAAGACAAAAAAAAATAATTACCTGGAGAAAGGTTAGCATAGCTGTTGCACCCACAGCAGAGTACCCTTAGTTACTTACACTTAATGATTTGACCAGTTATGAGTCTCTGCATTAACACACTGCAAAAAGAAGCTTCTCAAGTCGATTTTGAAAGGCACATAAACCTATGGATATAAACATCAATGTTCAGGGGACAGTTTGATGGCATGACCGTGTAGCTTAACAACAACTGTACCATCTTCTACTTGGCTCTGATCTCCCCAGCCATAAGCTTTGGACTGGTTTACAGTACCAGATGTGAAACCCCTGCCGCAAAGCAGCTCTCATATTCAGTTAGAAAGCTATAGGTTAACCCTACAACTCTCAAGCCACACTTGGACCAGTGATCACATTATGCCAGGCAGGTCAGTATAGTAGCACAGAGGGTCCAGCACTGGGTGAGACCACCAGTCTTTTCTTTCTGAGCAGCTTGGTACTTCCTTCTGGAAGTATGTTAACTAGTCATTAGGAAGAGTTTTCTGGTCAGATGAAATTGATTTCTTTTAAGTCCAGAACTGAGAGTGGGTGGTGTCTCAGCAAGAGGGACTTACTACCTACTTTTAGTGGACAGATAACTAGAAGAATGGCAAGACCTTTGTTGTTTGAGTGTCTCTGGGACCTCCCAAGTAATGCATACAATGGAATCCCTTCCTTGGCACTGATACTTTCATTTAATAACCCATATCATTAAAAATAAAAAGATATTGAAAATTAAATGTCAAAATGGTTCACCTACTTCTTGCAGAACATAATTTGGTTGTTGACTTTATGACATTTTATACCTAAGAAATGTTTTTGTTTTGTTATAGGAAAGAATTTTAGTTATTGTCCTTATGGCTTCCATGATTCTTTTATTGCTGAAGGGTTTTCTTATCTTTAAGTATATTCTAAAAAAAAAATGCCTTGCATGTTTTAGAAATATACCTTACAAGAGTTATAGTTTAAGTTATTGTATTTTTTTAGATATGTGTTTGAATTTTCCATTTTGTTTCATTTATCTATTGGCTATTTTATGCCAATATTATACTTATTTGATTAATTTTCTTTATCTATTAGCCTTCCTCTTTCCAATAATTTGATATTGATCAGTTATTGGTTCTTCCATATGAACTTCATAGTATTCCCTGCTTCTTAGGAAATTCATGAATAATCCCATTAAATATGGGGCTTACCTTTCCTCAATATTTAGTATATACTTTGTTCTAAAAATTCCCTAAGGTCTGACAGGTTGTCTAAGATGTATTAGCCACTGAGTTCTTGGTGATTCAACCTTGAACTGACAATGCACTGTACCCACCAGCATCCAGCCAAGCTTCCCTCCCTCCCACCCGAACAAGCGTCATGGCTACCCTAGGGCCGAAGCAGACGTGGGGTGGCAGTCTTTTCAGTGTCCCGGATTGCCTGGATGTTTTGTGTTAGGGAGTTTTCTTAGATGTAATGTTTTCTTTAACTGGTATATCTATTTCTTCTATCCTATCTTTAGTGCCTGAGATTCTTTCTTCTCTCTTCCATCCCTTGTATTATATTGCTGATGCTTGCTTGTACTTCTTGTTTCCTTATCTAGATCTTCTGTGTCCCAAATCCCCTCATTTTGTGTTTTCTTTACTGCTTCTGTTTCCACTTTCAGGCCTTAAGCAGTTTTAATTCTTTCCTCCCACTGTTGTTTTTTCTTTTCTTGGCTTTCTTTAACAGATTATTTTCCCCATTTCCTCCAATTGTTTATGTTTTTCTGGATTTCTGTAAGGGATTTATTCATTTTGGCTTTGAGTGTCTTTATCATCTTCACGAAGGTGGTTTTAAGGTCATTTTCTTCTGCTTCAGTGGGGCTTAGTATGACTCAGTAGGATATTCACGGCTTTGTAGGATAGCTGGGCTCCGGTGATGACATATTGCCCTGGCTGTTGTTGATTCTGTTCTTATACTGGCATCCAGCCATGTGGGTTTCAGATGATCATTGGTCTAGGTGCTGATTTCTCAGTTTGTCTCTGTTAGATGGGTGTTTTATCCCTGGGTTTCTGTTTCCTCTTTGGTCTTCTGGTCTTGTGGCCTAGATTTCTGGTGGCTGGTGTGACTCCGGTCCAAAAGGGAAATGCCCTACAAGTTTGGGACTTATATTCTTGGGGCTAGTCTACTAGCCTTTGGTCCAGCAGGAGGTCACTACTTGAGTTGGGTGGTGATAATGAGGGAAGTGTGGATTGAACATTGCTTTATGGGGGTACACTGGGAGAGTAGATGAAGTTTCTGAGTGAGCTACCTATCTTAAGTTATGGTGGTGGTATGGTCTTTGGTCCAGCAGGAAGTCTCCACCAGAGCCGGGCCTGGAGTTCTGGTGGCTGAAGTAACCTTTGATCCAGCAATAAGTTCTGCCTGAATTCTCTATTTGTTTTTCTTGCGACTGTGCCCTGTACCTGTTCTTCAGACTGGTGTGGCCTCATATGCTGATTTTTATGTTCTTGGGTCAATGGACCATGTCAGGAAACTTGGTAAGGTTGAGGGTGTTGGAAGCTCTAGAGCCTCTGAAGAAGATGGTAGGAGTTTCACAAGCTTCTGGCCAGGCCCTTGTCACATGACCTCAGTACTCTATGGAGAGGATCTTGGCCATCAGCCAATTAGGGGCAGCGCTCTAAGCCCCTCCACATGCAGATGAGGCATCCCTAACATCTCAGACCAAGCCAATAGAAAGCATCTGCTGCCAGACCCCACCCCACCCCAAAATGTGTGTGTGTAAGGTCCTATCCAGAAGGAATAAAGGTGTATGAAAATTACTCCATCCCCTGAGAGCATCTTTCCTCTAAGGGCTGTAATACTTCCTAGCTCCTCTGCACCTTGCTTGCTAGCTCCCCCCATAATCCTCCTGATCTGTGCAGTCTTGCTGGCCAGGCCAGAGATAGCCCAGGATAATGTCTGGGACACAGACTGGCATTATGAGATGATATGTTAAACAGAGAGAACATCAGTGAAGACAAGGAGCGAGACAATGGAGAAGCTACACACGATCACCACTGCTGTAAAACTAGCAAACTGAGTACACAAGATCAGATTGGGAGATCATAGGCCAATTGGTTTCCTGTGAGTGTGTCAGCGTGGTAGTGCTCATCTTTAGACACTTGGATGCTATCGAGGTCAGAGCTCAAGAGCCTGAATCATTTCAAAGAGATTCTGTCTCAGCTGCGATAGCTTGTCATGGGAAACAATACATCAAGGCACTGTTTTGTCCTTAAGTATAGACTGTCCCAGAGCATCACAGGTCTCGGTAATTCTTTGTAGCATTTGCTTCCTCTCCCTGATCAGCAGGAGAACAATTCTTCTACACTGTAGCTTGGCCTTACATGTTCACCAACATTATGCATCTAGTTATCATGAGAACAAGGTAAGTGAATTTATTTCTAGAAAAATATTTCACAGTTCCACCTGCACCTGTCATTCTATAGACAATGTTCCCATATTACACTTGAGTCTACAAGCTATCTTCAAACTACCATTAAGTTCTAGAACAGCCTGCCTTTTTAAAAGGCTGATTTATGTTAAGCAATAGATTTGGTTTAGTGCAGACTTGAAACTGTACCTGCATTCTATTTTGTATGCTAGACAACCAAGATTTTCTGCAACTACTTTGGCATAAAAACAACTTCAAGATTTGAGTAGCCCAGCATGATGCCCACTTAATCAGCCTGAATGTATTTGGTAGGTTGTAAGGATCAAATTAATTGTCCATTGTTTTGTCTGCCTGTCTACCTGCCTTCTTTCTTTCCTTCTTTCTTTCCTCCCTAGTTCCCTCTCTCTCGATCTCCCTCCAGACTACCTCCCTTTCTTTGTGGTGCTGGTAATTGAACTCAGGGCCTTGTCAATGCCAGGAATGTGTTCTCCCTCTGACCTAGCTTCTAGTCTTTGCTCTGATTGTTATTGACTTCAAAGACGAAATTCAGGTAAGTAATGTGTACAAAGGTTTTCTTTTCAAAAAGCTAAAAGTAAGAAATTTTAGAGAAAGCCATAATGTAAACATGATAAACATCACTGGAAAATAAGCAGGCATAGAAAAATGGTGAGATAATTATTGTTTAAATCAAGACAGAGATTAAGGTTGTGAGCAGAGATGTCTGAAGTTCAAATAAGTCATAAGAATAGTTGGGAAATGGACTCCTGAACAATTTCAAAGTAAAAGTCTTAGTTCAGACTTAGTAAGACTTTCAAAGGTTACTTAAAGAGGACTGTTTACTCCTGTCTCGTTCTCTTGAGGTTTTCATAGTCAACCTTAGCCTATACTTCATAGATGCTTAAAAAAGACATAGCCCAATACAGTGGCTATGGAGGAGGGAGATAAGAAGGTGATTGGTTGTGGGTCATCATCCTCACCACTGATCTGGTTAGAGACCATTCATTGTATCACATCTGGAGCGCACTATTCTCCGAATCACAAGTAACCCTGCGCACCTTGTAGTCTTTCCTTACAGTATGTATTATGGAAACATTGATTATAACTGTTTCTGTGGTTGCAGCTAATCCACTTACGAAATGAGACTTTTGCTTAACTTTTAGACATAAACAAAAGTATTGGTTTAAATATGTGTATGTGTTGTGCTTAGTAGAGATTATATATGTGGTGACCTTGATAGTCTGATGAGTTCAGGAAAAAGCCATATTCAACCTAGCAAAAATTAGTAAAGTACCTTTATAAGTAGTTTATGTATTTATTGCTCTAATGGGTTTAAAAATGTTGCCTTAAAACAGACTACATTATAACATACAAAGGAATGAGTGGGCAGAAAAATGTTTAATTAATGAGAAATATTTTCCAGACTGGATTGAACACATTTTTGGGTAAGTCATAGGATATATGGAGAATACTGCAATATTCTAGCAGTATTTATGGTGTGAATCTTAGAAATCTTAATTTTCCTTTGTTGGGCAGATAACATTGGAGCCAATCAGTGAATGCTTAAGAGAAACACACTTCCCAGCTTAGCTGTGCATGCGTGCTAGGACACCGGCTCTGGTCTGCAGCCGAAGCATCAGAAGATAAGCTCTCAGATCCTGGCATTGAGATATCAATGTCCTTCCTGTAACAAGTGGAATGCATCCTGAGGCCCTGCCCTTCTGTATGCCGTGTCCCTAATAGGAAGAAGGCTTATTATCTGAATAAGATAAGGAGTGAGCTTTTCATGGTTCACTCATTCAACATGGCTTCATTTCAGGAAGTCCATGCTGCTGGGACAGCTCAGGGGGGACTATTTTCTGAATGACAGTATAGTGTAAGTTTCATGTTTTTCACCAACTGGCACTGAGGACTGGCTCATCAATGCCTTTGGCCTGCTGTTAAGAAAATGGTAAGAAGAGTAGTGTGAATTTTAAGAATGGGTCATTTTCCTATTGGATGGAGTAGACAAAAGTAAGAGCTAAATTTGACCGCACTCTGTGACAAACCAAACTGTATGGCAAACTGTTTTTGTAATGGAAAGATGAGAAAAGCGATAACCATCAATTTATACCACTCTTCCTTGATGGCTTAGTGACTATAGCTGGAGTCACAGAGCCCAGACGTTGATCTGGTATGAATCTAATATGGTCCACTGGAAAGTTTGATATGGATTTAGATTTTGAACATAGGTGATGCAGATTTTTTTTATGTTAAGAATTTCTTAAAGTATAACTGTTCTAGTTTAATTTCTGTTGTTATGATAAGATATCTTGACAAAAAACAACTCTGAAGGGGGGAAGGGTTTATTTGGGTTACAATTTTGTGTTACTGTCTATCATTGAGGGGAAGTCAAAACAGGAATATAAGCATTGGCTTCTCCACTGCCAAGAGTAGGGGCAAATGAAGGCACAGGCAATGTGCTCTACCCCTATCTTGCTTTCTCTTGTTCTATATAATTCAAGACTCCATGCCTGAGGAACAGTGCCATGCACAACGGGTTGGTTCTACTATACCAACTAACAATCAAGATAATCCCCTACTGACATGCCACAGGCCAACCTCATCTAAATAACCCCCAACTGAAACCTGATCTTAGGTATTACATCAAGATGGCCTTCAAAACTAGCTATCACAGTATTCGAGGGTTTATTCTTTTTGTGTTGTATATTGAGAATATACTTTTTCCTGAGAACCTATCATTGAGAGTTTATCTTAAATGTAGGTATATAATATTCATATACTGAACATTGTCTACACTATAAGGAGCTGTGCAGTCATCAGAATGTGTGTGTGTGTCTGTTTTTAAAAGTCAATCACATATAATCAAAGCCAAAGCTGACATTCTTCCTTCTCCCAAATCCTTAATTTCCCTGTATCTTGACACTGTGAACAATGCGTCGTGCCTTGTTATGCATGCTATTGAATTCCCAGGTACTTGCTTCATGCTCATGGATAAGAAGTACTCCAGGCTTTCGCTGGAGGCTGTAAGAACATTTTCCCTTCTAAGTATGAGATCCAGGGGGCAGTTTTAGGAGTAACCATTCTATAGAAAGAAGTTTAGAAAATTTAAAGGTCTCAGAACTCCTTTAGATTTAAGGTGTTCTCAACAGAAAATACAGATTTCTGCCTGCCTTTAGATTTTTTAATGCTACCCACTTATAGTCACTAGCAAATGGAGTCTCAGTACATACCCCCTCCCTACGGAGAACTTGTTCACAAAAATGATTTGAATGTATAGTTATCCAAGCTTGCCAATAAAGATCAATTCATCATGAATGCTTTGGACTATTGCAGACATCAGACATTTATGACAAACCTTTTTTTTTTTTTTTTTAAAAATTATATGTAACTGAGTGGAAATCAGTGGGCTTATTTTCATTATTTTTTTTCATGATTTTGGCATTTTGCTAACGAAGCTTTTATTTTAGCATGACTTATTTCAAACCAACAATAAATAGCTGCAAATAGTTCAAATCTCTAAAATATTTTCCTCCCCAAAGCAGGGCTTTTCTATTATTATTACCGTTGACTGTACAAAGCCTTGCCGGCTGGGCTGCCTTTGTCTTCAGACTTTCCTGGAGATGGCAGCAGAGCCCGCAAAGCTGGGGCACCAAGCTACCTCATAAGCAATTGGTAAAATTAATGGTGCTCCGTGGTTCCGGGATGGCTCTGATGAAAGGCGTCAGCTTCTTCTGCTCTCAGATGACAGGGCGGGGAAATAGAGAGCTGATGGATGTATTAATTTGATTTTTAATTGCATTGGGCCATTTCCAAAAAACCCTGTTCACGCTGCAACTTCTGCTTTCCACCTGTAGCCAGTCTCTCTCTCTCTCTCTCTCTCTCTCTCTCTCTCTCTCTCTCTCTCTCTCTCTCTCTCCCTCTCTCTTCTCTCTGTGTGTGTGTGCACTCGTGTGCACGCGCGTGCACGTACATCCTGCTCTTATTTCTTTTCTAGTGAAAGCATTGAGAGATCTTCAAAACAAAAATCTTGCGAATCCCTTCTTTCCTGGGTCCACCTACAACATTTGCTATCCTTCCTGCGTTTTCATACAGCTATTTCTAATCTCGTAGCACAGTGCGTTTCCATCCCTCCCGGCTGTCAGATGTTTCGAATCTATAATGGGATGATTAACTGGCAGGGCAATGCACAGCCTAATAACAGATTGCAAAGGACATCATATTAGACATTGTAAAAGCCCTCTTTATTCCAAAGTATACATCCAATAATGCCCCAGCAGACATGAGTAATGAGCACTGTTTCCAGAATAACAGGGACCCCATTCCTTCAGAATTCGTGCAGAAATGTTATTAAAATGAAAAAGAGAGAACTTCGCCATACTGAATTGCAACTGTTGGTTTCAATGCTAAACTTGTTTGTCAAGCACCGTTGCCTGGGATCAGTGAAAGCACGCACAGGAGCCCAAAATATGTCACCCATAGGTTGAGTGCTAGAAGAAATCCGGCTTTGGAGGAAGCTAAATGGAAGACTTTTTAGTTTAAAGATCTTTTTTATTTAAAGATCTATTGCTATTTTTTCAAAGTAAGACGCATGATTGTATCTTGAGAGTACCCTTTAAGTCGTGTGTACTCTTACTATGAGGAGAGAGAGCCCTGTGAGTAAAAGATGCAAACTCAGCTATAAGATGAGATGCATTGTCACTCCGTCAGACAATAGATTAAAAATAAATGAATTGACCAATTCACTATTTTTAGTTATATTGTCCAGCTAGAATAATTTATTTTTTGTTTTTGTTTTTGCAATGGGGAGATCATGTTTTTTTAACCTGCAAATATTCCAGGAGCATTATTGTGTAGATGTATAATATGGGGATTCTGAACTATTGATTTACATTCTGATAACTGTAGCTGAACAGCAACCATTTCTGCCTGTCCACTTGTGTGTGTGTGTGTGTGTGTGTGTGTGTGTAGGCAACTGATCTAAGGGAAAGGAGCACTAGAAAAAAGACTTCCACTGAGCTTAAAAATTTGGATTTTTTTAAAATGCAATCATTTAACCCAAAGATGTTTTGCAGTTGGGTGAGGGCTTGCGTACCTGTCAGGGAATCATCCTTAAGGTAAGATGTCATTATATCTATTGTGATGTAATGGACAGACTTACAAACCCAAACAGAATGGTAAAATAGAAAGATATACTTAAGCATGGACACAGTCAGAGTTTAAAGGGTGTACTATTGAAAAAAATCCACATTGGTCTTTATTTTCTTTGTCCTATCCCAATGAAATGTTTTGAGAGAGATGGCTTAAGAGCCGAATTTTCTCCACATTTGGAGGCTCTTTGCCTCAGTGCCTTGTGAGGTGTGTAGGTAAGAGAGTGTTGTAATGGGAGGTAAAGTAGCCATGTTTGGGAGTATGGGGAAGGAAATACTGAATGAGCTTGAGATTAGAAGCGGTTTGGAGGTTCGTGGTCCCCTTTAGCCTCTCTTGGGTGGGAGCTGCTGCAGGCTCTTATCCTGGGGATATTGGAAAGATAGTGAGGTTTCACTGTAAAGTTGTCAAGCTCCAGGTATTGTTCTTTATGAATGCTAACAAATTTAATTCTCAACAATGTTCCTTTGTGGAAGATTCCAGTATTTGTACCACATTTTTTTTTAAATGAAGCATCAATGAGTTAAATAATTTAGACCTGTCAAAACGTAAGTGACCTTGAATGTGGTGGTTAGAGCCTGTTCCTTAAATGACTGGCCACCTGAAGTGTGGCCTGGAGGCCACCTGAAGTCTTCCCGTGGACAGTTCAGGGCTCTCAGGGCTGGAAGGCCAGTTCTTGACGAGAAGCAGTAGTGTTAGGGGTCAGTGCGGACGGAAGGCCTGGCCCTTCCCTACCTTTCTGGACTAAATATGAACCTATGGTTCTGTGCTCAGGGGAAAGGAAAGCCGTCGTGATGGCGAATGAGCCTGGATTCTCTGCCAGCCAGGCAGGTGGGAGCCTGCAGCTGAATCTGCCAAGCATACATCTGGATGCCTCCCGGATCTCCTCACCAGAGAGCAGGCATGGTGAGCTAACCATGTCCAAAATTAGACGTGTGACCTTCCCTCACACCACTTTCCCCGGCAGTCCCTTCCATCTATCAAGCCCGGCAACTACATTTCCTTCTTGTTTCTCACACTCAGATTAATCTCCCAGCCCTCTCGGAGTCTGGGCATTCCTCACTGCCCCGTGGATAATGCCGGGTACAAATTGCCATCGCGTCTGGATGACTGCAGTAGCTTTTGGAATGGTTCCCACTTCCTTCTATGATGCTGTCAGTGTAGCAGCCAGGCCGACTCTGTTCGCTCCAGTCCTTCGCTCCACACCAGCCCACCACCTTACTCTTTCAAAAGGAGAAAAAGCCATTGTCTCAATTGTGGCCTCAAACCTGTCACCCTGCTCTGGTTGCATCGCTGACCCTTCCAGCCCTGTCAATCAGCTCTCATGAGAGCAGTTTGCTTGCGCCTGCCTAGACACTTCCTCTTCATTCAGCCTTTTCGCGTGATTAACTGCTTCCTTCTCAGCTGAACGTTTCAGTTAAGGGATTCTCTGACTACCCTGTCCCAAATTAATAACTTCATGCTCCAACTCTTCATAACCCTTTCCTCTCTTCATTTTTTCCTCTGGATCCCAAATACTGTCTAACATCTTATTTATTTACCATGTATAATGCCAACATTATATCAATTGCTAGCTTTCTATAAAAGCCAGGAGTTTGTTTGTTTTATTGTCATTGTTGTTACTGTTGTTGTTGTTGTACTTGTAGGAGCTTATGTGGCCTAGGCTGCCCTCTAACCTTATTACACACAATGTAGCTTAAACTTCTGATCCTCCTGCCTCCACATCTCCACGGCTGGGGTTACAGGTGTTTACCACCAGGCCCATTCTGCAGGAATTATCTCATCTCCCCTTTGTCTTGGACACAGAGTCTGCACACTTATATATGCTCTATGACTGTGTCCTGAGTGAGTGAGTGCATTTGACATGCCCTGCACCTGTGCATGTGGCAAAGTTCTGCTTCCTGCAAAGATGTTCAGTGTACAGTGGAAGTTAACTCTGTCGTCTAAGATGACAAGTAACCTGATCAGTGAACAAACCGATAGTATAACCTGCCAACTAAACCTCTAAGGGCTTTAAAATACATAATAGAAAAATAATAAAAGGCTTATTGTTGACTTGTCAGATTGATTTAGACAAAGACTCTCTCTCTCTCTCTCTCTCTCTCTCTCTCTCTCTCTCTCTCTCTCTCTGTGTGTGTGTGTGTGTGTAAGTGTAGGTACCTACAGAGTTTGGAAGCAGATGTCAGATACCCAATAACTGTAATTACATGTGGTTATGAACATCCTGGGTACTGGGATATGTATGCCCTGACAGTAGATCTGAGAACCCTTCGTATGAATCAAGAGTGTTTTCCCAACTTTATCTGTTCTCTCCATATAATTCTATGTATTAATAATACAAAGCCTATCACTTTTCTGGTTTGTAACACCCAGTAGCATCTGAGTTTACAAAGTACTTTTAAAAACCAGGCAAATACTAGGAACACAGCTTAAGTGATTTTATAGTATTGGTTTAGTTCATCTATGCAATTACATCTATGTAATGTATGTATTAGTCAGCTAATAAATAAATAAAATCTAATATTTTTACAATTTTTCTTATTGTTAAACAGCATTTTCTTAAATAACTCACTCTTGTAATAAAAAAGTATAGCAGAATCAGGAAACAATGCTGTTTAAATTTTGTTTTGGTCCAGAGACTAGAACAAGAATGGCCCAACAGTGTGAAGCCTCTGTACTATTTCTCTAAGTCATATTCATTAAGGTCTGAGGGCTGCACACAGATCGGGCTCCTTCTAGGATAATGTCTTCCCTACCGTTACAGCTCCTCCGATGAACCCATCTGTGAGCATATACAGGATGCTCATGACATGCATTTAAATTGCTTGTTGTGTTCCAGAAACCTCTTCCTCTTACAAACAAGTGGTGACCTCTGTGCTCTGTGTTCATCCAAGGGGCAGACACTGGGCATCATCCCAGGCTGGCAACCAAATGACGGCCACATCCTGTTCTACGCAAAAGCACACATTTTCATTACACCAAGATAATTAGAAAAAGTAGCATAGAGGAATATGAGTAATTCCATCAGTAATTACAGCAATTACACCCTTAATTGCCATGCCACCTCCGGTGTCACATTATATGTATGTGCTGGCATTTTACTGAGAAAACATTCATATGCTTTCTGTTAAAAATGTACCTGGTTGTGTCAGCTTCCTCTCTAGGTTAAAAGATAATTGAAGTAAAATGGTTTCGTTGCCATGATCAAAGCAAAATGCATTATACTGTTATGGTCATTGTCACTGAGCCTTTTTAACACAGGGATTTCTGTAATTTTGAGAAAAGTGGGAACAAAATCCAAGGTACTAAAGAACATCATTTCAGACAGGGCAAAGCTGAGTAGGGGAAGTGGGTGAGCTGGGGGAAGAACTTGACAAAGGGAATGGCTGTGCAGGGGTGAAGTTGTGCAAGGGAAGGAACTGTGCAGGGGAGGAGCTGAGCAGGGGAGGAGCTGAGCAGGGGAGGGGATGTGCAGGGGAGGAGCTGAGCAGGGGAGGGGTTGTGCAGGGGGGGAGCTGTGCAGGGGAGGATCTGTGCAGGGGAGGAGCTGAGCAGGGGAGGGGCTGAGCAGGGGAGGGGATGTGCAGGGGAGGAGCTGAGCAGGGGAGGATCTGTGCAGGGGAGGATCTGAGCAGGGGAGGGGTTGTGCAGGGGGGGAGCTGTGCAGGGGAGGATCTGTGCAGGGGAGGAGCTGAGCAGGGGAGGGGCTGAGCAGGGGAGGGGATGTGCAGGGGAGGAGATCTGCAGAGGAGGATCTGTGCAGGGGAGGGGCTGTGCAGGGGAGGATCTGAGCAGGGGAGGATCTGTGCAGGGGAGGATCTGAGCAGGGGAGGGGCTGTGCAGGGGAGGATCTGAGCAGGGGAGGGGCTGTGCAGGGGAGGAGCTGAGCAGGGGAGGGGTTGTGCAGGGGAGGAGCTGTGCAGGAGAGGAGTTGTGCAGGGGAGGAGCTGAGCAGGGGAGGGGCTGAGCCATGGAGGAGCAGCTAAGAGTAGGAGCTGTGCAGGGGAGGGGCTGTGAAGAGGAGCTGTGTCTGTGGGGTGGAGGGTTGGAGCAGAATTTGGAGTTGGGATTGGGGCGGTGGCAGACCTGGGCAGGGGAGGGGCTGTGTAGGGGAAGGTGCTGGGCCAAAAGAATAAAATCTGCATACAGTAAAATAGGTGGCATTTTACAGGTTGATGAATTTGGAGAAAAGCCCTATTTATAATAGCCAGAAGCTGGAAAGAACCCAGATATCTCTCAACGGAGAAATGGATACAGAAAATGTGGTATATTTATACAATGGAATACTACTCAGCTATGCAAAACAATGAATTCATGAAATTCTTAGGCAAGTGGGTGGAACTGGAGAATGTCATCCTGAGTGAGACGACCCAATCATAAAAGAACACACATGGTATGCACTCACTGATAAGTGGATACTAGCCCAGAAGCTCAGAATTCCCAAGAAACAATTCACATATTAAGTGATGCCCAAGAAGAAGGAAGGAGAGGCCCTGGTCCTGGAAAGGCTCAGTGCAGCAGTTTAGGGGAATACCAGGACAGGGAAGCGGGAAGGGGTGGATTGGGGAACAGGGGGAGGGAAGAGGTCTTATGGGACTTTCGGGGAGAGGGGATCCAGGAAAGGGGAAGTCATTTGAAATGTAAATAAAGAATATATCTAATTAAAAAATATGCAAAAAAAGTGCCTGAAATTTCAACGAGCTGGAGATAATTTCCACCATTACCCATGGTGTCTGTGGTCTCATCTCAGCCTGAGTGTGTTCTGTGGTTGACTGATGCGCGCTGCTGAACATCTTTGCCTTTGCTCACCAACCATTCTGTCTTTGTGGAATACACTCAAGTTACTCTCTACTTTTTAAATGGACTTGACTTTTGTCACCAAGCTGACAGTGAGATGTGAGCTACTTGACACACTTGACCATTGCGAAGGTATCTCCCAGACTGCGTCTTGCTTTTTAATTGTTTTTGTGGTTTTTATTTTTTCCTCTGACAAATTTTGTTTGAATAGAGTTATTATTTTACAATTGTTACTATTTTGTTTCTTAGGAAACGGTTTCCTACTTCAACTAATGAAAGCATTCATTTTAAGAGTCTAAAATCTATGAGTGTGGGTTCAAGCTGTATACATGTGCATCTGTAATTGATTTCAAATCAGTTTTGAGCAGTGGCTGAAACAGGGGCCAATCTTCTTACATGTGTTTGAAATTCCTCCAGATTTGTTTAGTAGCAAGCCTTTCTTCATCGATTTCCCCTGAACTGTGTATGAAATGCACTGACTATGCACACATGGGCCTGTGCTCGAATACTATAGTAAGTCACTTATGTATTTGTCTGTCATTATTTCAGAACTACACTGTCTTGACTTTTGATAATGTACTAAATAGTATTGATTTTTAACTTACTGTCTTCCTTTTTTAGAAGATTCTGATCACTCTTTGTATGTTGACCTTATATAATTCTAAGTTCTAGTAGCTTTTTTCACCTGTAGACTACCTTGATTTTTATCTTCATAATTAGTAACCCTACAAATGAAAATTGCTTGACTTTTCCTTTCTAATCTTGATGCCTTTTGCCTTTCAGTTCCAAATACTGATTTTAACAACAACAAGAAAATGAACTTAAATTTCCTAAAAACAAAAAAAAAATTTGATCACCCAGTTCTCTTGCTTTTCCTCTCAAATGGACTCCTAGGACATGCCTGATTTGTTTGTACTGTGTAAATTGTCTTTGGGAATATTTTACCCAGAGAAAAATCCTTCACGATCTGAAAAATCTAGAAGGGTGAATCCTATTGCTGCTTGTCTGGATTCATCATCCCAGTACCATGAGCGAGAATATGTTCTGTGGATAGTCAGGGACTGAAATACATGATTACTCCCAGTTCCAGTTTTAAGATCTCACAATTTCACAGTTTTACAAGACTTGTACTTCATAGCTTTTCATATCCCCAGGCCCGACTATCTTTTTACACGTTTTATTAACCACATTCAACACAGAAGAAAATTTCGTAGAACGTACTGAAATTCATTAGCAACACCCAACAAAAGAGATAAAGAGTTTCTACACTGGGTTACACCTCCTCCAGCCAGATTCAGTGAGATATCTAAGTCAATCTAAGTGACAACTCTCCCACACCCCAGAAAAGGAAATTAAAAGTTTTAAGTGAAGGAGTGTGTTTTGTCTGTGTGCTGAGGTGCCCGTGGAGGGAGGTCTTCCGATGCTCTTTCATTATCCTAGGCAAACAAGCACCAGGCTTCAGTGTGTGCTTTAGCACAGCCCGAATTAAGGTGCATTGTTTGCCCAGTTAATGTGGGCTTTGGAGGCACCATTATTTGCTTATAAAGCTTTGAAATCCCTTTGTAGATCCATCATCTTGGATGACAGCTTTGAGAGGTGGAGGCTGATGGAGCGCTTTCTCCAGCAACTCTGTTTGCACCGCCATGGGCACAGCCCACAGGGAGGGGGCCGCTGATGGGCGATGCTTCTTTCTGTCACCCTGGTGATGGCATCGCCAGAAATAGCAGACAGCATGTGTAGAGACGATGATAGAGTATGAAGGAGACCCAGAGCGACAATTACCCAGAACATGGCAGGCCTGTTCCTCCAGTAACTGAGAACTGGCGGAACCACCGCTCAGAGAGGCTCAAAAGTGGGGATCCTTTTATGTCCTGCTTGCGAAAAGCTCTTCTCATATTCAGCAGGAGGGAAACTCTGATTATCTTCTTCCCTGTCCTGCTCAGTGTCCTAAAAAATGATAGGGAAGACGGAGTTGTTGCTTTGTGCTGAATTATGGACATCTGGCTATTCCAAGTGCAGACATAATCACGGCTTCCTTTCTCCTCACTTCCAAAGGTTGGCATGCTGCAATCTGGGCTGATGGCTTTGCATTTGAAAGCCTGACAGATGTATTTAACATCTTCCTATATCAAGGAGTGTGGCCTCAGAGTAACACTGCATGTGTTCCATGCAGATATAAATGATTCCTAGATTATGTGGTTTGAATGTGAAATGTCCCCTGTAGGTTCAGGGATTTAAAAACTAGGTCCTGAGTTGGTGACACTGTTTGGAGAGTGTGTGGAAGGAACCTTTATCAGGTGGAGTCTTGCTGCACACAGTGGGTGATTGGGAGCTGGATTTGAGGTTCGATCTCACCACTGTCCCCTTTCTGCTCCTTAACGGTAGGCCTACTGTGGCTCACACACCTGCTTCCCTACCTTTTATGCTCTGATGGTCTATAACCACCCCTTTCCCCCATTCATGAGCTAAGATAAGCCCTTTCCCCTCAAGATGTTTTCTGCCAGATGATACTGACTGTATCACAGCAAGCAGGAAAGTAAGTAGTACAGGACCTAATCAGGAACTTGGTTCCATACAAGTAAATGTCACCTTGACATTAGTTAGGAGCACTAGGTGTCTTCTAGGGATGGACAGGAGACTGCAAGTCTGGAGTGCTCTGAGCAAAGCCCTCTCCGTGTTTAATTGATATTCATCTTATGATAAAACAGCCCATCAAGTGTGTTGTACAGACACATCTCCTAATCCTGTTTCTGTTTATTCGGTTCAAGAGGAAGTGCACAAATACAAAGGCATAAAAACACAGAAGAAGTTCGAGTAAGAATTTAGTGATAAGAACAGATAGCTTATTCTGTACATTTTCTGAGGAAAATATATTTGACTTTTGTACATTCTTCATGGAACTAGTGTGTTGGGGAGAAAATTGTAAAATCAAAAGTTTTGAGAGGCCTGGGGAAATGGCTCAGTCAGTAAAGTACTTGCCACACAACGATAAAGACCTGAGTGTGAACTCCACCTCCTCTGTAAAAAGATAATCATGGTAGCACAGCTGTAAGCTCAGCATTGGTGAGACAGAGACTGCTAGTCTAGGCTGTTCAGTGAGCCCCAGATCCAATGGAGAGCCCCAGTCTCAAAGACTAAGGTAGACTCCTGAAGGATGACACCAGATGTTTACCTCTGGCTTCTGCAGAAACACACACACACACACACACACACATGCACACACACATGCACATACACACACACACACACACACATACACACAGACCTTGAAGTGTGGTACACTACACAAATGTATAAATGAACTTTCTCTATAACACTAAGCTCAACTGCTCAAAAGCACAAAGCCAAGCTTCTATACCTGCCATTTCCTTGAAGTTGTCCTGTTGCTTTCATAAAACTAAACTGTGGCATAGTCATCAGGCAGACAGGAGCACAAGGGTCCCCATTGTGGACATATTCCATCTGAAGGCCATTAAGAATCTGCTCCATCAGCCCCATGTCATTCTCATTAAACACTAATCAAAAGGCTTGGCTCATCCTTTGCCATGTCCCCTATTTCTTTTAATGCACCTGCAAATAAAACGAAATAGACTTAATAGACTGAGCCTTTGACTGATTCTCCTAGCTCAGCCGCGTGGTCACGAGTTGCTTCTCCTGGTAATTTACAAGGTTTCCTGCTGTATGATAAAACACAGGTGCTCAGCCTGTCATCCAGAGCGATGATTTATTAGCTTTAGTGGTACCACAGACCTCAGGTAGCAGGCACTAAATCAAGAGAATATATACTGAAATAATGTGTTTTCCAATGGTGACCCATGGAGACTCTTTAGCTGTTCATGCCCTCTACCCACCGTGGTTGGTTTTGCCATTTCTCCTCATTATTTCAAAGCCCACAGGATTCACTTCCTGTCTTAATTTCTCACCTGCCAAGATGGTCTCAGCACTGGCTTTATTGCTATAGATTTCTAGTTGATCTCTCAGACCACCAAAGAGTTCCAGCTAATGAGTAGGAGAAAGGGGACCTCAGGGACTTTGTGGGCCTCTGGGACTCAGGATCTGTGTTCTGGTTTTACTTTAATATAGTTACCAGACACCAAACACTCACATTGGCCTTTCAAATCACTCTTCTTTGAGTTTAATATGTCTGGACATCTATTTAAAACTTTTGACATACTAAATTTTTTCTTTATGGAAATTTGTTAAGAGGGCCTGCCTTCCTGTTTTCACAACAGTGGCTATCAATCAAAGTGACTCCTTGATTATCAGAGAGCCCTGTGAACATAGTAGAGAAATCTCTAATTACTGTTAAATGGCTGCCAAACCTGGAAGAGGGAAAATAAAAATCACCTGGTCAATGAAAATGGAAGCATGGCATGGGTTCTGAATGTTTAATGAAGGGACAGAGTATTGTTGCAAAAGAAATCTTAGGTAAGAAAGTGAGGAGAGTGGGGTAGGGGAATGAACACTACTCGAAGCCCGAGTAAGGTTAGAAAAGAGTAGATCTGTGCCAGAAATATGCATTCTCAAACAAGGAGCTAAGAAAGCGAACACTAGTTAGATTTATCACCAAAGAAGCCAGAACTTAAATTTTCTCATACTATCAGCACACAGGCAAAGTCATGCCAGGCCTCAGCTTCTTTGTGTGAATCTCACAGCCATTTCTTCCCTACTGACGTTTCCTCAAGTCTTGCCTTCTTATTGGAGAATGTAGGAAGAGCCGGCACTTTGACCAAAGCCTTGAGTTGGTGAGTTTGCCTTCTGTGTAGCTAAAGGTGACACGTTTTGCTGTTCCCAGAGCAGGGGGCATGGAGGTGTGCAGCTTCTGCGAGATGACAGCACTCAAGTGGAGCATCTGCTGGGGACGGTGGAGGAGTCCGCTGAGGAGGCTCAGTTGCTTAAAGAGAAAATATGTATGGTTTTCAAGGGAACTTCAAAATACCCAGCTCTTAGTGAGTTAGTGCTGTGACCCTTTGGGAGGACAGCCACAGTAGCAGGAGACAAGCCCTAGATTTCAGGATGTACCGTGTGGATGGTAGACATGGTGGTGGCTGTGTGGCCAGGCCAATGAGCAGGGCTTGAGAGTTTGAGAGACCCGGTTTTCACATGCTGATGCCACTTCAAGGAACCAATCCATACCAGTTCTTTCTGCTCTTCTTTGGTAACTCAAAATGTTGCAGAAAATTTCTTTTACTTGTCCCTTTAAAGTTTGCAATTGAGAAGTAAGGGGGAAAATGGTGACTTTTAAATTTTAATTAATTACGTTTTTACACGACAGAGCCTTATGTAACTCCCGGCTGGATGGCATTGTAATTCCATTCCTGACTTTTATCTCCTGAGAACTAGGATTACAGGCATGTGGCACCATGCCAGCTGATGTAGTACTAGGGACCAAACCCAGGGCTTGTGCATACTAACTAAAGTTCACTCCTTACTTCAAGAATGTGGACCTTTGAGATCAATAAACATGGAGGTCTTTCCTCTTCCAACTCCTTGTGTATCCAGCCAAAGGCGACTTGTGTCCTGTGTTCCTGGGCAGCTCCATCAGAGATCGTCTCCAGCCACGTGGGGGGGCTGTTTCACCTGCTCAGCTCCTTCCTGGTGGGTGAGTTTTGGATCGTAGCTTAACTCTGAAATGCCACAGAAGCCAGCATCTCAGATTTTCCTAAAGAACGAGAGTCATCGCACTTACTATATTTGGAAAGGAAATGAAGCGAGAAGGGACTTTGTATAGCTACACAACTTATTTTCTAAGGTAGGATACTAAAAATAATTGTTCACTAGATGAGGGAAGGAAGGAATTCAGTGGAATTACACCTACGCTATACAACTAGGGAAAATCAATCCATGTGTGTAGCATTCATTTATGTCCCATTAGCCATTGGTCATAATCATTATCATCATAACTCATCTCCTTATTCTGGGTAGTTTGAAATCACTACAAGCAAGTAATAAAATGTGTGAGAAATGTCTTTTTTCCCCCATTTTTTAACTATACAGTTTTTATTGGTCAGAAGAAGTGTGATTTCTATAACCTAATTCTCACAGATGGATAATTTATTTTTTCAGTTATTAGCAAGTCTATAATATTTAATTAAAAAACCTTGTTCAATGTTTGCTCTAAGATACATCTTAGGAAAAGAATATGCACATTTCAAACTGTAATTCATGTTGCCAGATCACTGTGAAATTTTATACTAATTTATTCTTTTATTCAAAATTGATGAGTCTTTAACCCCCTTCTCTTTTCAATTTCAGCAGCAGATACTGATGATATAGTTTTCCAAGGTTGTCAATGTGCAAAGTAAAGAATTTACCTCATTGTTTACTTTAAATCCTGCCAGTTACTGGTGAAACCAAACATCATTTTATCTTTAGTGGCATGTTTCCTACAAACTCTACCTTATGTCTTTTGCTTCATTGTGGTGCCTACAACTCACTGTTTTTCATATTTCTATAGTGTGTGTGTGTATATGTCTGTGTGTGTGTATATATATGTGTGTGTGTGTGTGTGTGTATACATGAAGCAAACCTCAGATGTCATTCCTTAGGAGATGTCCACTTTGTTGGTTGGGATCATTTTTCGCTGGGACTGGGGGTTAGGCTATGCTGGCTGACCAGGTGGCTTCAGGCATCTTCCCAACCCTATGAGCCCAGCCCTGGGACTGGTGTTTTTTGTGGCTATACACATTTGAGAAGTTACTCTACATATGAAGTCATCTTCTCAGCCCATTTGCATTCTTGAAAGTTTGCTTTTCAACTTTATTTCTGTTGTATTATGTGGTATTTTTTTTCTGTGTAGAATTTTGGATTTATACTGTTATTTTTAAATGGATTTTATGTCATATTCCAAATTGGACTAAACATGACTGTGGGTCTCTATTAGTTCTTATATATTTTTTATGATTTTACATGTGATTCTTTATTCCTAATTTATGTTTAAAGAGTTCTAGAGAAAAGCTAGTAGAATATTCAATAGCACAGCAAGAGGAAACTTCAGGATTCAATGTCAAGTGGGTTACATTGTTGGAATCAATGTCCCACTTTTGCTGGTTTTGTGCATAAAGAGGCACAAATATGCTATCCATTTTTCCATGAGTATCAATCTGTTTTCTTTCCCACTTTGGCCTCTCTCTGCCTTTTTGCAAAATTCCTGGCTCCGCACTGCCTGTCCAGGGCTTTGGCCATCTGCTTTCCTTTGCTCTGCCATAGTCCTACCTTCCTGTTGTTGGCTTGCCTGCTTGACTCCTGACCCTGTATTTGTCTGACTCTCCAGGAGCTGTGCACTTCTGCCTTCCTTGTGTCTGCTTAATTCCTACCTCACTGCCTTTCCCTGCCCTTTGATGATCATTCATTCTGGATGCGTGTGTGAAAAACTGCTCTCCTGTCTATCTGCTCTCCTGTCTGTCTGCTTGCCTATTTTACACGTTTGCTCACCTGCCTGTTTGCTTCTTTGTCTATCTGTCTTTCTGTCTCTGTCTGTCTGTCTGTCTGTCTGTTTGCCCGCCTACATGCATGCCTGTCATTTGGCTGCTTACTAGTCTGTCTGCTTGCGTGTTTGTCTGCCTGCTGGCGTATCACACTTTAACATCAGTGAATTCTTGGTTTCATATTCTCATCCACTTAAACGTTCCACATTCTGTTCTCGCACAAAACCCAAGCATGATGTTTAGGGGACAAGACTACTTTTTATGTATTTCAGACATGACTGTACAACAGCAAAGGCATGAGGGCTTGTCAAGGAGACAAGTCCCACACAAGGCATATACCCGCAGGAGCACTGTAAAGTGGCTCCCTTTACTCAGGCATATACTTTGTGCATAGCAGTACATTTTCTGCTTGTTTCTGTTAAGAGTGCCCCCTCCCCATTTCATGGAACATTATCCTAAAGAAAAAATGTATCCAATTTTTTCTTGAAATCTTTGGAAGTAGAATTCTTTAGAATTCTCTAAGGCATATGGCCTTAGAGCCACTATTTTAGCTCCAAATCAAAACAATTCTATTTAAACCTATTCAACTCTAGCCTATGAGAGTTCTGTGACCATTCTGCCAACCACACCATCCCTTGGTGTCCTCTCCAACACTGCAGCCTTAAATTCCATCATCTGCCTAGACTGTACAGTTCGTTCTTTCTGTTCCCACTTCATCCTGTAATGAACTTACAAGCCCCCAGGGAACGAGGCTTCTTCGTGGCTTTGGCCACAGCACTGTCAGCTTCCAAGTGAGAGGTTCAGGATCTCCATGATTCTTAGCAAACGAAAACTCTCTGCTTTCCACATGCCCAGGACTCACAGTCAGGATGAACTTTAGCCTTTCCAAGTCTCTTCTTCATCTCTGAGGTGACAGCGGAATGTCTAGTGTGTACAGAGCATGTATGGAATGGCGACTTCCTCACACTTCCTACCAACAGGCTTGCTTATTTCATTTCATTTTGTCTTAGGAAATGAATTTAAAAAAATTGACTCCATTACTTGTTTTTTTTTAATAGGAAATGTATCTTTTAGTAAAATATCCCTTCCAAAATTTTATAAAAATGATGTGGAAAACTGCAGAAAGAAAGGTTGAACCTATTGAGTGCAGAAAGAAAAGTAATACCTATTGACTAAGTATTATAAACATGGATGTTCTGTTGCAAAATTTAGAGAAGTAATCTGTAATTGTCACTGATATCTTAAGGGCGTGTTTTCTTTTCAATGCATACATGCTCTTAACAATTATTTTAGTCTGCTTTATTTATTTATTTGTTTATCTATTTATCTATTTATTTATTTATTGGATCCATGATCCCAGTCTCCTCTCCTCAGTTTCTCTTAAGGTATCACTGTGGTCATGCAGAAAGGAGAGTCTAGTCATGGTGTGCAAATGTCAGGGCTAGGATTCTAGCTGCTAAGTGTGTGCTTCACTCTGGATCCCAGAGCAGAGCCCTCTAGAAGCCAAGGGCATCACCTATATCATTAATTTAGGAGCACCGCAATTCAATTAGGTAAGATATGCTAAGTGCTTAAAACAGGCAGGCACAGTAAGTACTCAGTAGATGGTATTTATAATCTTTGTTGTTTTATCGTCATTTAAAGTTGAAGCTGGATGCCCAGGCATAAAACTGTGCACAGTGAGTTTCATTGATGGAAGGTTTTGTCACTTTAGTCTCTACGGGAAAGTCTTTAGAGTGGTATTTACCCTACGATAGCTAAACAGTGTTTTATCGATAGCTACACAGAGAAGCTCTCCACGATTTTGCATTAGGCTTGCTTCCTCAAAGCTCCACAAAGAGGTCATAGGAGAGTAAGGCTGAGGTTCCATGAGGAACATGTGGCCTTTAAGTCAGTAAGAATGAGCTGTGCTTTGACATGTTTGATTCCAGACCCAGAGTAGAGGTGTTCAATGACTAGCTGTGAGGCAGAGACTCAGAACAGACGCAGAGACACACGGGGAGCCTGAAGTTTCCTTTAGTAACTGCTCAGCATCTATAATCCCTTTCTCTTCTATCACTGTTAATTGAGAAATAGGACATAGCATATTTTGATGCAAAACAAGCATCCTTAAGGGAGCATGAGATGTTTTATTTTGGACCCAAATGTGAGTAACCATAACTAATGATCATGACTTTAGCTTGCTTCAAATACCATATCCTGAAATGGCAGAAGTTTCATAATTACAGGGCAAAGGGTTATAAATCAGGGTACTTTTCTAATAGGTAGAACCATAAAGTAGATAGGTTACCCGAAAATAAGAGAAATCCCTGCTATAGATCTCAGATGATGATATTCCTAGACATTGGGCTGGTAAAAGCTAGAGCTCTGTACATCCAGAGGGATTTACCTAATAGTCCCAAGGAGGGATGTCAGGTCAGACATAGAGGTGAACAATGAATAAGAAGGAAAGTCAATGCAAGGTAATTTGGCTCAGAACCTGAGACATTTCAGTTCTATGCAATGACAAGTTCTAATTGGTCAATCAGCCTTGTAGACTCTTTAAGCTCAATTTGGATGTTTTTGGGTATGGGTTCAGTGGGCTAATAGACAAATTCAGATTGCTCCTAGAGTTCATATGAGCTTAAAGGAAGCGAACATGTGTACAAATGTATCAGAAAACAAATCTTTCCCCTGTTCTCTGTTATGGGAGAATGTGATAGATAGATAGATACAAAGAGATTTTGTAAGGAACAGGCCATCTAAAGGAGCAGTTAGTTAGGCTGTAATGGCAGTTGGGACAAGCATTATGACCATTCTTGTTGTATTTATTATTACTTAGGACTAAGGCAGAAGGGCTCAGCAGAAACAAGAAGGAAGCCGATATGCTCTGAATTTTAACCAAGGCAATAGCTTATGCAACTCCCCTTATGGATCACATATAGGGGGAAAAAGTTGACATGAAGGCCAGCCTCCAGGAAGACTCCCTGCTGAGGTTGTCTTCTGACTTAAGGGACTGGGCAGGAAATTAGTCCCTTAGAATGAGGAGCATGGTGAACAGAATGGTAACCAGCTGTCTGGCAAAGAGCCAGTGGCGGTCAGAGGCAGGAGGCGGCTGGAATGATCTAGAAAGGCCAGCTATGTGCCATGAGTTGTAAAAGGTAAAACTTTCTCTTTCATTCTGTGAATACGTAATTACATTTGAAATCACTCACTACTAATGCTTTTGGAATTGGGATTTGGGAGTAGTTACAGGGGTAGACAGATGAAATATAGAATTTATCCACAGGCTAGGAGCAGAGGCTTCCCGGTGGTGCCAGGTTGCACCTTGACGTCCACAGTGGAGTATCAGATAAGTATAGAAGAAGCCAATCAGCTGGTTGTCTGAATTGTAAAGCTGCCATCTACATCTACAGGCAGAAAGGAGAAAGAGAAAGATTTGCAAATGGTGTCAATTGGATTGGGCTTTGGCAGATGTTATGGTGGACACTGGTTCACTGCAAATCCTAATACACCAGATGAGGGTGAGAGACATATATAGAGTGTCCATGACTTTCTGAGGGATTGTCTCTGAGATGAACAGGGCCATTCTAACTGTACCAGCTAGGTGGAGGAAGTAGCTTGGGCTTCTGGGAAGAAGGACCACCTCTCCTCTTGTTGGGTGGATGTCGCATTATGTTGAATCTGATTAGATGCTGTCAGGGCCCTTCCAGCCCCAGGAAAACAAACCTTCCTTAAAGATGGACGGAACACCGGAAAAAGCCTGGTTCTCTGCTGAGAGTGATGACCATGGAATCCTAGAGCTCTGTGGGGTGAGAAACGAAGACAGGTGTAAAAGCTCCAGGTATGTACAGGATCAGACAGGGCTTCTCCACCAGCACTTCTTTCTATACCCACTGGTCAGGTCTGCACAGCATTAAGAAATGCTAGCAAATTGTTTTGCTATTTTGGGGAAAACATTATTTTAACTTTCTGCTTGTATTTAGTATTGGATTTTAATTTTATAATATAGAATATGTAGGAAAAATAACTTGTTTGATAATAACTCACTTTTCTTAATGGTGACATAATTTACTGTATCTTTTTTTCCTTTTTTTATTATTATTTTCTATATTCTTTGTTTACATTCCAAATGATTTCCCCTTTCCCGGATCCCCCCTCCCAATATGTCCCATATATCTTCTTCTCTCCATCCCTTCTCCAATTACCTCCCTCCTTTTTCTCTGTCCTTATATTCCCTTCCAATGCTAGATCAATCCTTTCCAGGATCAGGACCCTCTCCATACTTCTTCATGGGAGTCATTTGTTATGCAATTTGTGCCTTGGGTACTCAGGGCTTCTGGGCTAATTAATATCCACTTATCAGAGATCGCATTCCATGTGTATTCTTTTGTGATTGGGTTACCTCACTTAGGATGATATTTTCCAGATCAAACCATTTGCCTAAAAATTTTGTGAATTCATTGTTTCTAATTGCTGAGTAGTATTCCATTGTGTAAATATACCACATTTTCTGTATCCATTCCTCCTTTGAGGGACATCTGGTAAAAATTGTAGAAATATATAGTAAAACATATTAAAATGAAAGATATCATGGAAATTATATAGATAAAATGATAGGCATAAAGATAATTCTAAGTTAATTGAAGGTGGAATTATAAACATTTTCAGATAACTTTGAAGATTTACGTGGAAAATATTTCTCAGAAAATTCAAGAAATAAATAGACAAACATGTTAAAATCGACTATTTCATGGAAAATTTCACATAAAGAATGGTTGATGTAAAAACTTTCTCTAAATTAATTGAAGGTGGAATTAGAAACATTTATGATAAAATTAAAGATTTACATTGAAAACATTTCTGATAAAATAGAGGAAGTATATAGAAAGATATATTAAAATTAAAGATTATCATGGAAAATAATGCAGATAAAATGGTAGACATGGTACAACCACTTTGGAAATCAGTCTGGCGGTTCCTCAGAAAACTGGACATGACACTTCCGGAGGACCCTGCTATACCTCTCCTGGGCATATACCCAAAGGATTCCCCAGCATGCAATAAAGACACATGCTCCATTATGTTCATAGCAGCTTTATTTATAATAGCCAGAAGCTGGAAAGAACCCAGATGTCCCTCAAAGGAGGGATGGATACAGACAATTTACTGTAACTTAAAGGGCTATATCAGTAGCTTTGTTGGGGTTCGACTGCATTTTCTTTATCTAGTATTTTCTTCTGTAACAAGGTGTTGTGGGAAGAGCTTCAGAGAGAATTGCCCACAGCTTTAAACCCTGACTTTGGTGATGCTGTTGATAGCTTCTAAAGCCATTTCTTCTATTGTGCCTTAGAAATCCTTTCTATTAAATGACATTGAGTTTTGCTCATCTTCTAAACTTGCTACACTTCTGGAATCTTGACCTATTGTTTTTCAAAGAGAAGAGAAAAATCTCTGCCCTCCAGCATAGTCAGAGAGAAATGACAGAGAAAGGTTTGAGCAATTACTGTGCTGCACAGGCCAAATTCTGTCCGGAAGTTAGCATCCCATCTTCTAAGGATTAATATTCGAAACTAATCATAGTCAAGTGGGTACATACTTCCTTCATGTGCCTTATCTTTGTTTTAATGGGGTGGCGTTGCTTAGCTATAAGTCTTCTGAAGAGAGAAACTTTTTCCTGGGTGTCATCCTTGGAAGAGTTGTGGAAATATAATTAACAGGTATCTTTTTTGTTGCTGAATGTAATGCCCAGCACTGTTACATCTACATAGGAGAGCTCTGGATTTCATTTGGGGAAGGTTTTATTTATTTATTTTACTCTATTTAATTTTATTTTTTAAATTTTTACTAGATATTTTCTTTATTTACTTTAAATGCCATTCCCTTTCCTACTTTCCCCTCCAAAAACCCCCTATCTCATCCCCCTCTCTCTGCTCACCACCCCCTCCCACTTTCCTGACCTGGCATTCCCCTACACTTGGGCACTGAGCCTTCACAGGACCAATGGCCTCCCCTCCCTTTGATGTCCAATAAGGCCATCCTCTGCTGCATATGCAGCTGGAGCCATGGGTCCCTCCACGTGTATCTGGTCCTGGACCAAATCCAGGACATCCTGCATGCTAGGTAAGCATTCTACCTGTGGAGCTGCATCTTTAGTTATAGGTTTAGTCCCTGGGAGCTCTGGGTGGTACTGATTGGTACATGCTACTGTTCCTCCTGCAGGGATGCAAACCTCTTCAGCTCCTTGGGTCCGTTCTCTTCCTCCTCCATTGGGGATTCTGTGTTCAGTCCATTGGTTGGCTGCGAGCCATGGGTATTTTGATCCCCCTTCTAAGAAGTTTACTACATTTTAACATTATGAATTAGACACTTACTAGAAGTTATTTTGTAAAAAAAAAAATAGTTGTATGAAGTCAGAGTGTTTAAAATTAGATCATGTAATCTTTCTGCTTAATAAATTCTAAGATAAATGCAGACTTTGAAAATAATACTATAAGCTACATACCCCTTGTTAACAAGAGGCTAATGAGCTGCTTGATCTCTCTGAACGTGTTTTGATGTTTTATAAAGAACAAAATAAAATAAATTAAAATTTCCCCAATTCTTTCCCCCTATGCTTAATATGGATATAATTAATTTTACTAAGTATTTTAGTATCATTCTGACACAGGATTCAAATAAATCAGAGAAGAGACTATCAATTCAGTAAATCAAGGCTCCTCACTCTTCTCAGGATGGAGAGGGGACAGCCCAACAACAGCAACAATTACAATAACAATAAAAACAAGGAGAAAAACAGAGGTCCCAAGTTTCCAATTTTGTTTCCACTAAAACAAAACTACTTGAAACAAACAGCTCGGCACCTTACAGTGCACACTGATTTCTCATTGCAAGCCAACCGCTGCTCTGAGCTCGAGTATTTTTACATGACTATAACTGAGAGGCATGCATGGGAAAGGCGCGTGCCCTTTTCCCTTTATAGGTTTTATGACATGGTCTCATGGAGTACAGGAGGGCCTCAGATTTGCTGCTTAGATGAGGAAGACCTGGAACTTCTCATCCTGCTTTTCCCTTCGGGGTGTTGGATTACAGGCATGCTCCTCTATGCTTCCATTATTCATGATGTAGTGCTGGGGACCAGATCCAGGACATCCTGCATGCTAGGTAAGCATTCTACCTGTGGAGCTGCATCCTGAGCCCCAAGGCGCATGCCTTGATGGGAAATATGAAACAGAGAACATAATGAGATTCAACCAGGAAGGATTTGGGACCCAACTCCTGTTCGTATTGGCTTGAAACCAGACACAGAGCAGTAGGAGGGCCTCATAAACATGAGTCACTGAAATGAGAGGGTGATAAAAGGCCTTTTTTGTTGCCTTTTGCAGAGATAAATTGCACCCGGAGCTGTAGAAATCTTCCTCTCCAATCTCAGATTGAATGTGCCTGTATAATAAACATTTCTGTAACATTCAGCTTCTTTAACCTAGACAGCTCAATTAGGGCTGTGCGATAAAATACAGCTTCTCTGTACTTTGTGAGCACTTAATGCGGCTGAGAGCCTGTTAGCAAGGATCTCACAGAGAATCGGTCTTGTCAAGTGTTTAAGGAAGTTGAATGGACATTGAGCTTAACGAACACGCATGTGCATGTGCATCTGTACATATGCTTATACTTTGGAAAATTTTTTCTCATTCTGCATAATTTACTTATTTATTCATGTTCTTTTTGTATGAAAAATCCTCTGTTTATTATCTTTGCTGGAAAAACAATGAAAACTCTTGGGAAAACTGTTGCATGTAGATGCAGATATTCAGACGGTAGAAACTTTCTTTTATTTTAAAGATTTATTTGTTTTCACTTTACACATGCAAATGTGTTCTGTGTGTATGCTTATGGCGTGTGCACCTGGTGCCCTCGTTGGTCTGAAGAGGGTGCACCATCCCCTAGGGCCTGAGTGATGGATGAAACCTTGCCATGTGGGTGCTGGGAACCAAACCCAGGTCCTCTACAAGGGTAGCGAATGTTCTGAACGCTGAGCCATCTTTTCAGTCCCTGGAACTCTTCTTAAGATAGTGCGAGTTTCTTGGACAAAGTAATGGGCGTGGGCATAGCACTTTTGTTTAGCTTATCGTGTGCTTTGACCACGTTCAGTGCACACTACCCTCTTCTGTTCCTGACATCTCTTCTCCCAGCTAGTGCTTTCCTCTTCTCCTACACCCCTGAGTGTTAGAGAAACTCAGTCATGTGTTTTCTTTTGGGGCCTAATGTATTTCACTTAGCATGATAATCTCTAATTCCATACTTAATTTTTTAAATGGTGTAGCAACACTCTACTGTATATGTATACTACTTTTTTATTGGATATTTTCTTTATTTATATTTCAAATGTTTTCCGCTTTCCAGGTCTCCCCTTTGGAAACATCCTATCCCATACCCCCTTCCCCTGCCTCTGTGATTGTGCTCCCCGACCCATCCATTAATGTCTTCCCTCCCTGGCATTCTCTTGTACTGGGGCATCGAATACCCTCAGGACCAAGGGCCTCTCCTCCCACTGATGTACAACAAAGCCATCCTCTGCCACATATGCTGTCAGAGCCATGGGCCCCTCCATGTGTACTCTTTGGTTGTATACTACTTTTTAAAATAATCTATTCATGTGTTGATGGATTCTGATTCCATAACTTTGAAGCCAGGAACTCTGAAGACTCATACAGAGCGCGTGAGGTGAAGGCAGAAAGAAAGAGGGGGGTAGTGTTGACTTGGCGTTGCTTAAGGTGTCCGCTGGACTGGCTTGGAGGAGAAGGGCAGCTGAGTGAGTGTTCTTCACATTACCAGTTACTTCCAGTTACCACTGGAGTCAGGGCACAATCCACAGTCACTCAGGGTCCATATTAAGACAGAAGCTTCCTCCGGACCACAGGTCCAGCCTCTGCTAGGTACTGTAATGGTGCCATAAATACCGTCATCATTATGTGTAAGAATTGTCTTGGTTGGGGTTTCTATTGCTGTGATGAAACACTGTGACCAAAGTGAGTTGGAGAGCAAAGAGTTTGTTTGACTTCTGCATCTACATCACTGTTCAGTACTGAAGGAAATCAGGACAGGAACTCCACCAGGACAAGAACCTGGAGGCAGGTGTTGATGCAGAAGAGGCAGGCCATGGGAAAGCGCTTGCCCCTGGTGCCTTCCTCTGCCCGCGCCCTTACAGGACCCAGAACCAGCAGCCAGAGACAGCACCACCCACAATGGTGTCATTGATACTGTGGAGTCATTTTCTCAGCTGAGGCTCCCTCTACTCCGAGGACTCGAATTTGTATCAAGTTGACATAAAACTAGACAGTACAAGTCAGTCTTCCCACTTACAGCCAGAGGCACTCCCGAGGTTCATTGATTTGACTGTAACTTGTCTAAACTTTACCATTTCATGAGCTCAACTTCTGTGAAACAAATGGTGCTCTCTTGTGTCTTATTTCTTTACCTCTTCGTGTAAGCTCTCTTCCGTCCTGCTCCGTGTCCTTTAGCGGGTGAGGCTCTGCCTGCAGAAGTCCCTCCCCTGGGCTTCTCTGTGGTCCATTTTTAATTCTCTTATGACACACCAATTTCTGCTTATATTACTATTATTTATGTGTCTGTCTGCTCCCCCCTATTCTTTGTTATGCTCGGGACTAGCACTGTGCATCCTGCTCTCAGCTTTTCATTTACCTAGAGCATATTTATAAACAGGCCCTGCCTTCCAAGAACAATGATAATAGTATTTTTAAAGATATATAAATGGTTTTCAGGCGTCTATAATAATATTGTAGGGAGAAATGGGCCATCGTGGCTAGAATACTAAATAGCCATCACAGTGTATTCACCCCACCACCAAAAGAAAATCCAGCCACCATCTAGCTTAAAAGAGCATCCTCACTGGATAGACACAGAAAGTTCCAGAATATCAGAAGGTGAAAGATTAATTTTTAATGTTACATGATGTTTCTGGAAGTGGGTATTTCAGATGAGTTGGATGTATTTTTTTCTTTCCTGGCTCTGGATGTCTTCATGTAGAGGAAGAGGTAGGAGAAAGCACCCGAGTCTTTTACAGGTTTCACAGGCTAGCTTACCAGTCTTCAGATCCACCAGACAAGTGGGACTGCAGGGAATTCCTACTTTGCACTTCTAATTGTATCCTTAAATGTGATAGTAAAAATTCATTCAGAAAACGGCAGCAGATTTAGTAGATAAAATAAGGCCTCAGATGGCTGTTAGTAATACAAATAACTTGAAATGTTTTTGCCAACTGCATGTCAGCTGCAATTAGCAATATGATGTTTATTCTGGTGTAGATGGATACCCCGTGAAGGCAGTCTCTTCCCTGTACATCAACAGTTCTTTTGTAATGCCTTCCTAATTGAGACAGCCTGTATGGGGGAAGACAGATGGGCATACAGAAAGTGTCCATGGTACAAGCATTTCTGAGCATATAACTCACAGATGCCAGCTCGTCGTGGCCTGAGGGCCAGCGATGCCCTTGGTGCAAAGGAAGGGAGGGGCACTCTCCCAGGAGCTTGAGTTACAGTTTCCATACACTAACTTTTTTGCCAGATTGTAGCAATTTTGGCACTACCCCATTCATATGGAGTGAGATCCTGGGAAGATCCTGAACAGATATTGATTCGTGAGAAGCAGATGAGTGTCACGGCTCCTATTTTACTCTTCCCTTTTCTCACCCTGTATAAGTTTTTTCTACCCTCAAGAGAAGAAGTAAATAAGTATGGGCATGTTGGCAGACTCGGAGGAAGTGAGACTCATGTTGTCTTCTGTACCACAGAATGTTTTCTGGTGTGTGTCAGAATTGCTTGTGTGTTCTGGTGCTCGATTCTGATGCTAGCGAGCTCGCACTTGGTTTCAATAAAAATCAGCGTTTGCAGGCTTACTGAGACGGCTTTAAACACCAGTCTGTTAGCCCAGTATTAATCTGCCACCCTTCTCCTGTCCTGCTGCAGTAATTCTAATCATAAACTATGACTGAACTGGCAGCATCCCTCTGCTGGTGAGGCATTGGCTTAATAATAATGATTTTTATCTCTTTTAGGGGTGTCCTTGTTCCTATACTCAATCATCCAGTGGCTTTGTTATTACCATAAACATTGAGTGGTGCTATATTGGGAATATTATGTAACAAGCACAGTTCAATTTGTGTGACAGTTATGGATGCTAGTGCCATGATGAAAACAGACCCCCTCACTTCCATGGTGAAAGCTCCAAAGAATGTCTTCCAAGGGAAACTTATAAACAGAGACACTGCCCCATGAGTTAATAAGGGTGTTGGCCACAAATAGCATAAACCTCGCTATGATATTTGAATCTCCTTTGCTATTATTTGTGTATAGAACAACAAATTCTGGCTGGAAGTTGGTAGCTCTATCTTCAGAACACTGTCCGGAGTCCAGGCTGGAGGAGCAAAGGGAGCACAGAGGACTGTGAGTGTGGAAAGGAGGCATCTTCTGAATAGCCTCAGTTCACAATGTAGTAACCACAGAGACACTGCTATTGTCCCAGAATCCAGAGACTCATCACACCTAAGTCAGACTCAATCCCCCCTCTCTGTCTCTCTCTCTCTTTTCCTGTCTTTGTCTCTCTGTCTCTCTCTATCTCTGCCTCTCTCTGTCTCTGTATCTCTGTCTCTGTGTCTCTGTGTCTCTCTGTCTCTGTTTCTGTCCCCCCCTCTCTCTGTATATGTCTGTGGGGATGGGTGTGTACCAAAGGGTGTGCATGTAGAGGAAGTCAGAGCTGTCCTCCTTAGTCAACCTTGTTTTCGGAACAGGGTCTTTTGCTTTGCCTGGTGTTCATCTGTCTGGCTAGATTGACTGCCCAGCAACCCACAGATCTGGAGTGATGAGTGTGAACCTCCACTCATGGCTTTTTAAAATTCTGAGTTCTAGAGGGTTGAACTCAGAGCTTCATGCTTGTACAGTACCGAGTTCTCAGATCTCTATTCTACATTAATCCGTGGAGAGGAAATCAAATGATTTAGAGCCAGTTGGTAGTCACTCTTCCACTTGCACATGATTCTGAAATGGATGGGGCAGGCAACTACTGACGACTGCTTTTCTGTGCTCCAGAAGCTTCACTCTATTGGGCTGAGCATTTCCAGAGAGCAGACTGTACCAGGGAACCTAGGGAAGAAATGGAAACTGGAGAAGGTTGGGGTACACAGGTCCCAGGCCAGGTGGCTTAGAAGTCAAGGAAACAGAAAAACTTAACGGTGACTGAAATCTGACGCCTTCCTTATTTTCATCTTTTATCCCTATTTTACACCTTAGCCTTATCCTTGACACGACAAAACGTATAAATATCACTCCATTCTCAGTGAAAATGGATACTTGGAGAAGAGAGTAGAATTAAGAAAAGAAATGCCCAAACCAACACCTTCTGTAGAAGAAAAGAAAGGAGGGGAAGATATATGGCAAAAATAAAACAAAAATCTTGAAATACTGGCAAATAAAATGTGCCCAGAAAATCGTGTTTATAAACTTTGCCTGGTTTTATTTTTATTGTTTATTAATTCACTAAGGTTATAGAATCCTTGACGTTAGGCCTCGTGTTTTGGGGGGTGTCCTAGGTCCCAGGGTGTGTGACTAATGGCGTTAGGTACAAGTCATTCACTGGTACCACAACAGATTTTCGTGGCTGATTTCACGTTCTGACAATTACATAAATTAAGCCGGTAAAGCCTTCAAAGCTCACCAATATTTGTCTGGATTTGTCATGAACATTACAATGTCATCAGCATACATGGTAATTTACACTGCCTTTGCTTAGAAGTAATCCTCCATCTCCTCTGAGGATCTGGTAACCGCAGCTAATGATGCTAACACGAAAGGAAACAGCTGAGGACCCAAAGTCCACTCCCACTCTGTAGCTTCCAAAAGTAGGCTGGTGTGTGTGGAATCTTTTGATGAATTATAAATAAAGATATACCAATTGCTAATTCTCATTTTAAATGAAGATGTTTCAATAGAATATAAAATCTGTTTTATCCCAGGAGTATACATTTGTGTTTGATAAAATCATAATTAGATTGAATATAGCAAATATTTAGAATGGCCACAACATCTTAAATAAACCATGCCTGTAATCTTGGCACATAAGATTTAGTTTAATGACATTTAAATGACTAGTCTTATTACTATAATGTAGAGAGAATAACTGTGACAGGGCTGCCATCTTACAGGTCTATGTCTGAAATAAACCTAGGAGCTGGAGGTGTGATGCACGGGTGGACAGTCATGCTGCTCTTGCATAGGATTCTCAGTCAGTTCTCAGCACAGATAATGGACAGCTCACAACTTCCTGTAACTTCAGATTTCAGAGACCTAAGACTGTCTGGCCTCTGTGGACACCTGCACTCCTATGCATATGCCTCCTCTCACAGTACATACAATAAAAATAAAATATATGTAAAAATATGCCTAGGTATATGTGCTGGCTAATTTTTATGTCAGCTTGGCACAAATGAGAATCATTTGGTAAAAAGGAATCTTAATCAAGGAAATACTTCCATGGGATTAGCCTGTAACAACTCTGTAGGATATTTTCTTGATTGATCATTAATGTGGGAGGGCCAAGCTCATTATCAATTGTGCCATTTCTGGATAGGTGGTTCTGGATGCTATAAGAAAGCAGGCTGAGGAAGTCATGAGTTACAGCAAGACAGTAACCATGACCTCTGGACCAGTTCCTTCCCACAGGGACCTTTAGTCCCTTCCCCAACTTTCAAGGATGATGGACTACAAGATGAAATAAACACTTTTCTTTTTTGTTGTGGTGTTTAATCACAGTAATAGAAACCTAAATTAGACAGTAGTTTAAGCTGTGACAAGTTAGTGGTCAAACTTGTGTTGCTTGTTAGTGCCTGACCTGCCCCTGAGACCCATGCTCTGTGCAGAGAAAAACCTTTATGATTTGGACTCTGGTCTAAATAGTAAAGTTCTATTCACAGAGAATGAGTGGAACACCATGAGAGGAGTGGGTGCCAAGAGTGCACATCTGAATAACTTCCCAGAATGGAGCATAGCTGTGTGAATCAGCTGACACTTTATTTGCTAAGCTCAACCGTATAGGGATTTTGATGTTGAAAAGAGAGGTTTGTTTTTCTGTTTTGAACTTTATTTCATAGATGATGAAATATTAATTTCCTTTTTAAATTTCATGTGCATTGGTGTTTTGCCTGCATGTTACAGACAGTTGTGAGCTGCCATGTGGGTGCTGGGAATTAACCCAGGTCCTCTGGAAAAGCAGCCACTGCTTTTAACCACTAAGCCATTTCTCCAGAGCTAAACATTCGTTTTCAAGTTGTGGCATGCCAGGAACTTTATGGACCATCTAAATGATGAGAGAAGGGCAGGGTTAACCATCAGGTCTGACTGCTTCCAAGGCTACTTCCTAGGGCCTTCAGGATCAGCCACAGAGACGATTCTTATTCTTTGCAGCCTCCTTGATAATTGCATCTTTGTGTATTTGAACTTAGGCTATACAAGGTAGTTCATATGGACATATGTTTTTGAGGGAATATCTCTATTTGTATGCCAGAATAATTTAGCATACACAAATCTGTATCTGTATCTGTAAGCATATAGTCTAAGGAGATGAAGTTATGCTAGCATGAACTTTAGCAGCCATGAAATTTTCCAGGAACTTGGTGTGTCTTCTCTTTGGAAGCCCTGTCTTTGTGATAGAGTCACTTACATTTTACCTTTCACATTTCTGCAGTTTCTGTAACTTTGTTGCTCTCTCAAAGATGAAATCTGTTTGTGGACATTCCCACCACTTGTTGTTCTAGTATTTCCATTGGTTCCAAAGTTACCAATTGGTGTGCATTAAATTCATGCCAACTTGAAATAGTCTCTGTTTTTGTTTTGAATATGGACTGAGAGAATGTTTGATGTCAATAGTGATTCCACAGACTAAACTACCAATGGACAATTGTCAGTGAAGAAGAAAGTAAAAAAGACCTTTCTGTGCCCTTTCTGCTTAGAGAGAAATTGTGGACCAGGTTTTAAGAAACTCCCACCAGAAGACAGAAGATTTACAAGGGAGAGGATTTATTCTTGAAATTTGGCAGATTGGGGTAGTCAGGAATTTGCAGCAATCTTCTAGAAAAGCAAGTTAGAGAGAGATGAGATCCAGAAGTATATGCAGGAATTTTTGCAGGTCTTCTCTTGAATATTAAGTCTTTTTTCATAGCATGGGTCTCTATTATGTTGGGCAGAGAGAAAGCAATAGAAAGTTCTAAAGAGCAGATTCTGTAGGGCTCACACAGGGTGTTATAGTTTGTGTTTTGAGAAATGACAGGGGAGGGTCTTTTTTTTTTAACAGGCCAAGGATTCATCTTAAAAACAGACATTAAAAGGATCAGATTTATATGAAAACATCCTGAGAAAATAAGACCCAACACTCTGTAGAGGGAAAGAACAACATCTAGTTTCTGGACTGCCTAGTAATCATGTCTGGCATTCAGCAAAAATTACCAGTCATGTGAAGAACCAGTACATCTGAGAAAAGAAAATAGTCAAACCTTGTCTTGAAATAGTAGAGAAAATTAACTTTCAGATAAAACGTTAAAATAACTATTAGAGTTCTTTCCAAAGATTTAAATGGAAAGAAATATTATGAGAGAAATGGAAGATGTGAAAGTGATAGCCATTCTAGCGCTAAAAGTACAATACAGAAATAAAGATTTAAGAAAATCCTGAATGACCTGAAGTGATAAGATGGTGTAGAATGTAAAGCATAGAATGCAGTCAAAATAATTACAACCCAGCCCAAGATGCAAAGCAAATATTGTGTTGGATTGACTGAGAATGGCTGCCCCAGGATCATATATTTGAATGTTTGGTCCCCAGTTGGTAAAACTGTTTGGAAAGGAATTGTTATCAGTTGTAGCCTTGTTGGAGGAGGAGGGTCATATGGGGAGGGCTTTGAGGCCTAAAATGCTTATGCCATTCCCAGTTAGTTTTTTGTCTCATGGTTGTTATCTGAGGATGTGGGGTCTCAGCTACCTCTCCAGCGCCATACTTGCATGCCTGTGGCCATGCTCCCTGCCATGATGGTCATGGACTCTATCCTTCTGAAGCTGTAAGCTCCAATAAATTCTTTCTTCTGTAAATTGTGTTGGTCATGGTGTTTGGCACAGTAAACATGAAGCCAAAAAGGGTGTGGAGAAGAACCTTAGCTTCACATTGTATGACAATATAAATATATAAAAGAATATAAAATATTGAATCAGATTTCAGGAAGTGGGCAGAAAATATTTGAGGAAAATTTAGCCCAAATCATCCCATACTAGAGGAAAACTATAAAACCATATCCTCAAGAAATTCAATAATCAAGAAGCAAAGTTGAAGATAGGGAACAAAATAATACTTTACTAAACTTTATAATCACATGTTTGAAAAGCCTTGATAAAAGGGAAGTCTTCTAAGTACCCACTTTAGGGCATCATATGAAAAAACAAGTGAAGACCTGTCACTTTTCATGAGAAGTAGAACATGCAAGAAACCTATGGAGTAATATTTTTAAGCTATTTAAAGGAGACTCAATTCTCTCAATATAGAAGTTTCTATCACAAATATATTTATTTTGTGGATTTATGTGTATTTGCCTGCACATATGTTGGGGTACTACATATATACCTGGTGTACACACAGGACATAGAATGAACTAAAGCACCAGACAATTGTGAACTGCCATGCGAATGCTGGAGATTGAGCCCAGATACTCTGGAAGAGTACTCAGTGCTCCCAACTACTGAACCACTCTCCAACCCCACAATATATAATATTTAAACTATAAAGGCAAATGAAAATTATTTTAGAGCACTAGGTGAGAGGTTTTGCTATAGCAAGTAGGTCAGAAATACATAAATAGTGAAAAGACATAAAAAATAAATGCAATTTTTGTTGCTTTTGAATTGTTCTAAAAGATAGCTACAGGTTAAAGAAAAGCATACAACAGCAATTAAACTTTGAGATTCATATAATATTTAGATGAAGGGTCAAGTATTTCAAAAATAAGAACTTGAGGGATGAGGGCTGACCTCATGTGGGACATGGTGTGATATTACTCCAAGGTCCACAGTAAAAGGTGAATGGTAAATATGCACAACATTCTTTAGAGAAAGAATGAGAGAGAATAAGGGAGAGAAGGAGAGGAGGATGGATAGGGGAGGAAGGGGAAGAAGACAGAGCTAGACCACAGAGATCTCATGGCAGAGGAGATGATATTAAAAACTTAAAAACTGCTCAGGAACCTCAAAACAAAACAAAACAAGACTATCAAATAAAGACTCAGATATCACAGAGAACAGTGGGAACTATATAGCAAGATGGTAGATATGAAACCAATTATCATGATGACTATCTTTCACCCATTGATTTAGAAACATTTATCAGAAAGGAGAGAAAAATCAAAATATACACAGCTGAAGAGTGAAGGGCCAAGGAGACACATGGCAGGTATTAGAGGGCAGGTGCTTCTGTATCAGTACCAGAGAAAGAGGCACACACTGAAAATGTCTATGGAGGTGAGGGGGGTGTTTCATAGTCATATAATATCCATCTGAGCTTCAAAACACACAAAGCAAAAAAATGACAGAATTGAAAGGAATAATTGGCAATTTTAAGTTATAATTAATAATTTTAGTACCTCCCTTCATAATGAATAGAATAGTAAAATCAATAACAGTATAGAAGGCTTAACCAGTTTCACCTAACTGGTTTTATTGAACACTATCCCAGCTCTAAGCAACAACACACTCTTTTCAAGCACAAATGAAACACGGATACAGAAAATATCATAAAACAAATGTCAGTTTTCTAGAAAGAAAACTCACAACTTAAATGACTTCAGAAAAAGCCCACCAAATGCCTGGCCAAGAAAAGCAGCATTGCGTTAACTCTTTCAGAAAACAGGACTTTATTCTCCATCACTCTGTGATGTTTCCTGTCTCCCCTTTGTATGTAAACTAAAAATATAGATGATGAAAAGCAGAGTTAACAGTCAGTATCATCCACAAACATTGGTAAAAAAAAATCCTTGGCAAAATGGAGGCAAACCAACACTAGCAATATAGAGAATGACAATAAGCTATGGCTAAGCTGAACTTATCTCAGTGAAACAGCCCCAGTTCAATATTTTAGAATCTACTAATACCATTGGTGAGATTAACAGAGCAAAGGAGAAAACATACATTATTATCTCAGTAGATAGTAGGAAAATACCTTGATATAATTAAAATTTTAAAATATTAAAAATTAAAAAGTAATGAAAACTCTTAAGGTTACCAAATAAAAATTAGAAGATATTAAAATATCAATTTAAAAGTTGGCACAATGACAGTCACCAAACTCCAACACTATGATGAGAAGCATGTACCAAAAGGAGCATGCCATGGCTGTCTCCAGAGGGGCCCTGCCAGAGCCCTACAAACACAGAGGCAGAAACTAGCAACTAACTCTTGGACTGGGCTTGGGGTCCCCAATGGAGGATCTGAAGGGTGGTCAGGAGGAGCTGAAGGGGTTTACAGCCCAGTAGGAAGAACAATGACTTCGGACACCCAGATACCCCAAGACTCCCAGGGACTGAACCATCAACCAAGGGGTACATATGGTTCCAGCCAAAAGTGTGGCAGAGGACTGCCTTGTTGGTCATCAGTGGGAGGAGTGGTCTTTGGTCAGGTAAAGGCTCAACAGAGGCCCCAACAAAGGGAAACAGACAGGGGTGGGGGTGGGGGGGAGGTGGGAGTGTGTCTGGTAGAGGGGCAAATACATGGAAGCAGGGGGTGGGAGGAGGGGTAGGGAATCTTTGGGGAGGGAGACTTTTGGGAGGGGGGAAATTGGGAAAGGTTTTACCATTGGCAATGTAAATGAAGAAGATACTCAATAAAAAAAAATGTTGACACAATGAATATAGTTACCAGAATATGGAGCAAATTTTAAAAGGCAATTTTGTTTGCAACAAAAATTCTAAAAATGACAGTTAAAAATATAATGAAAATAGTATCAAAATAAAACTATGGATCCCTTATTTAACAATGTATCAAAATTATTTATATTGAAAGCAAGGGAAGAATGTTCAACATTTTGCTATGGATTTAGTCAGATCAGTTGGGCAGGAGAAAAAATAAGAACTAAATTGGCAAGAAAATAAATAAAAATATAATGACCTCCACCAACTACTGAAGTATTAGAGTAAATAACATTTGTAAGCAAAGTTACATTGTGCTGTATACACAAAAATTAGTTGTGTTTCTGCACATTAGTAATAAATGCGTAATGAATCATCTTAAGGAAAAAAATTCAATTTGCAAGATAACCAAAAAGAATAAAATGCTTAGGAACATATTTATCTAGGGTTGGGCAATGTTTTCACATTGAAAACTACAAAACATTAATGAGATAAATGGATTAAGGTCATATCAAGTAGAAAGGTATCTTTTGATTTGGCTTGTAGGTTTACTATGGCTGAAATTGCACTAAGGCTTCCCCAAGCAATCTTCAGATCATTTAAATTTCTATCAAAATTTCATTTTTATTTTTAGAAATAGAAAAGCTATCTTATATATTTTGTTTGGAAATGTAAGGAGTCACCAATAGTTCTCATTAATATTTGGATCCCCCAATACCTACACCTCTCACATGACAAATCACTATTCTGGGCTATGACATTGATGGTATAATGTGGATTAGACCTGAGAAGCAGAAAATAGAAGTAATATAAATGTCTCTAAAGCCCCATCACGCTTGATGAGGCTTCCCTGTGATGGAAGGTTGGGAGACTTTTGCATCTGGGAGTGTTGAGGACTCCCCTTCAAGGTGCAAGAGGCGTGCACACAGCCTGTCGAGCAGGGGAGTGACTCTTCAGCTTGCGTGCTTGAAGCCCACATGTAAATGCGTTTGCTTCCTCATCCCATGTCTGAGTTCTTAGCTCACTAGGGAGAAATGTTTGTCAAAGGGAACTCAGCACTAATTCCATGGACTTGAATTTGAGATTGACATATTTGGGATACTCAGGCCAATTATCTACTAGGCAAAAAAGATTGTCAATATGCTAACAGATAACTGGTCCTGACTAATGCATACCATGTTGGCACCTACTGCTTAACCTTCTCAGCTTTTTGGTGTGTGTGTGTGTGTGTGTGTGTGTGTGTATGTGTGTATTTGTGTGTATGTGTGTGTATGTGTGTATGTGTGTATGTGTGTATGTGTGTGTGTGTGTATGTGTGTGTGTGTGTGTGTGTATATAAATGCAAGTGTTATATTTGTGCAGAGGCCAGGATCAAACTCACATATTGTTCCCCTGGTACCTTCTGTTTTCTTTTTGAGACAAGGTCTCTCACTGGTCTGTATTCGGCATCCAGGACAGGTTTATTGGCCATTGAGCCTCAGGAGCCTTTCTTTTCTGCCTCCCCAGTTTTGGAATCACAAGTTCATGGTATCAGCCTGGATTTATTAAAATGTGGATTATGAGGATTCAACTCAGGTCTTCAAACTTGTAAGGAATGGATTTCATCAGCTCTTCCTTCCAAGGTACTTCAGCTCCACGTGGTGTTCTAAAATAAGTGTGAGATGAACCTTCAGTCCTAAAGTATATGAGTGACTAACGGGATTATTCAATCCTGTCCTATTGACTAATTCTAGGCTGCTAGGAAAGTCTACTACTAACTAGTCCTTAAGTGAAAGCTAAAAATTACACGGGCATGAACTAAAGTGATAATTATAAAATAGGCAAATTATCAAGATAAGATCATAATAGAAAGACCAGATTCAGATCAGGAAGTCAGAGGGGACACCAGGATGTAAAAGCTAATATGAGACTCGGGTGACACGTTCGAGCTTGTGGGAGGGCGTGTGGACCGGACATTCTCTACAGTGAATGAAATGCTCTGCGAACCTGACTGAGCTCTCCTGGGCCTGAATGAATGTTAGAGAAGAGAACAAGACTCAGGCATGCGGGCCTCATGCACGACACCAAGGATCTTTTATGAATTTCATGAGCTGTGGGGAGACAATGAGAGACTCAGATATTATAAAAGCATGACATATTAGCTATTTTCTGACACTGTGACTAAATCTTTGACAAGAAACAGTTTAAGCAAGGACATGTTTATCCTGGCTTACAGCTAGGGGATAGATAACATCAGGGGAGGCATAGATGCAGGAACATGATGTGGCAGATCCCTCTGCATCCACAGTTTCTTTTTTTTACAATTAGATATATTCTTTATTTACATTTCAAATTGTTTCCCCTTTCCTGGTTGCCCCCTCCCCGAAAGTCCCATAAGCCATCTTCCCTTCCCCTGTTCCCCAATCCACCCCCTCCTGCTTCCCTGTCCTGGTATTCCTCTACACTGCTGCATTGAGTCTTTCCAGGACCAGGGGCCTCTCCTTCCTTCTTCTTGGGCATTATTTAATATGTGAATTGTTTCTTGGGTATTTCGAGCTTCTGGGCTAATGTCCACTTATCAGTGTGTCAGTGTGTATGTGTGTTTGTATGTGCTTCCCTTGCTTTTGTTGGTATGTACTTACTTCTTGTGGTTTTCTTGGATGTAGTTTACCTCCTTGTGTTGCAGGTTTTCTTCTAGGATTTTCTGTAGAGCTGGGTTTGTAGATAGATATTGTTTAAATTTGAATTTGTCTTGAAATATTTATGGTGATTGAGAGTTTTGCTGGATATAGTAGTCTTGATTGGTACCTGTCTTTTTAGAGGTCACAAGATATCTGTCCATGCCCTCTAGCTTTTAGAGTCTCTACTGAGAAGTCAGGTTAATTCTGATAGGTCTACCTTTGTATGGCCTGTCCTTTTTCTATTCCTACATTTAATATTATATTTTGTTCTGTAAATTTAGTGTTTCATTATTGTGGGGCAGGAGGATTTTTTCTTTGGTCCAGACTAATTGTAGTTCTATATGCTTCGTGTATGTTTATAGGCATCTATTTCTTCTTCTGGTTGGGTATGTTTTCTTCTAAGATTTTGTTGAAAATATTTTCTGGTCTTTTGAGCAGGGACTCTTCACCTTTTTTTAATTCCTAAATTCTTAGGCTAGGTATTCCAAATTTCCTGGATGTTTTGTTCCAGGCATGTATTAGATTTAACATTTTCTTTTACTGATTATCAAGTTCTTCTTCTACACCCGAGATTCTCTCTTCTATCCTTGTGTTCTGTTGATGATGCTTGCATCTGTTGTTTCTATTCTCTTCCCTAGGTTTTCTATCTCTAGGATTCCTTCAGTTTGTGTTTTCTTTATTGCTTCTATTTCCAATTTCTGGTCTTGAATAGTTTTATTTATTTTCTTTAACTGTTTAACCATATTTTCCTATATTTATTTTAAGAGATTTATTTGTTCCCTCTTTAATTACCTCTACATGTTTGATCGTGTTACTTTAAAGGCCTCTATCTTCTTTTTACGATTAGATTTATAGTCATTGTCTTGCGTTTTGGTTGTTCTAGATTATCCGGGGCTTGTCAAAGTGGGGTAGCTGTGCTTTGGAGGTGTCATATTGCCTTGGCTTTTGTTGATTGTGTTCCTTCAAGGGCCTTTAGCCATTTGATGTCCTGTCTTACTGCTGGAGGTGGGATCTACAAGTTTCCTCTCCCCAATGTAGAGCATTTCATCTAAGTCCCTTTGAGTCCTGAGAGTCTCACCTCCCAGGTCTCTGGTACATTCTGGAGGGTCTCCCAGACCTCCTACCTGTGGAAGTTGCCAGTTTCCATTCTTTCTGCTGGACCCCAAGCTCCTTTCAATGGTCAAGAATGACCCACCTTATATATTACTCACCTAGAAAAATACATAGTAAATATATACACACGCATACATGGTGTATGTATATATATAATTTATATAAAATACATTTTATAAGTATAAGCTTGTAGATATTATATATAAAACTTTATAGTTATATCTATATATCTTATTTTAAAAGGACTTGTTGGTTTTACAAGATCATTATCAAAGTCATTTCATCCATGAAGAATGTAAATTTGTACTATAGGGAGTGGCAAGTCAGAGAAAGGAGAGCAGGAAGCCAGGACACAAGTGACTAATGATGGATGCCCTGCCTGCAGCTGAAGTCCAGCAAGCTCCTCAGAGAGGTTCCAGTGTCTTTGCATACAAAGACACAGGAAGCTGGGTTCTGGTGTTGCTGGCATGGAAGCAGCAAAATTGGGCCCAATGAAGAAGAACCAAGCTTGTGCATGTGGGCAGGCTTCCTCATTCCTCTGCCACTTGCTTTATCTGAACCACAGATGCCTACCCAGTGGTGCCCTTTGCTGTAGTTGGGGGATCACGGCCTTCAGTCTGCTGACCCATTTGCCAACTTCCCAGGCATCCAGAAGTTTGCTTTACTGATGTTCTAGGTCCCTCAATCCAGCTGAGTGAGCAAACAGATGCACCAGTCATCCCCAGACTTCCATATCATATTTCCTGCCGCCGAACCATCAGCCACACACTCTTTTGAGAATTGTACTATGGTCTTTGAGCCTTATAAATTCTCTGTTGGGACTAGAATTTCTCTGTCAGAAAAGGCCTTATTTTAAGCCTTAAGTTTCAGCTTGGAAGTCATTCCACAGAGGGGACTTCTCTGCCCACTCCACACCTGTCTTATCTTAATTACACATTCATTCATTTGTTGTCTCTTTAGTAGAAAGTGAATGCCTTACACAAAGACTAAGCCACTGGGGTGCTTAATAAAATGTCTTAGACTGTGGGGCTTACAAAGAATAGAAACAAACTGATCGCAGATGTGGAGATTGAAAGTTTTCAGATCAACAGTGTGGTGAATTGTGTAACTTCTGGTTCATCAATCTGGAGCTTCTTTCCTTGTTCTTACATGAAGGGAGGAAAACCTGCTTTGGAATTCTGTCTTGATTTCTGTTTGTTTGTTTGATGTGAGAGCTTATGTAGCACAGACTGGACTCAAACTTATTATGTAACTATGTATAGCCTTGAACTTCTGACCCTTTTGCTTCCACCCTCTGGAGTACTGGAATGGTAATATGGTGCTGGAGATCAAACGGAAGGATGCCTGCTTGCTAGGCATTTTATCAGTGAGTCATGGCTTTGGCCCTGGATTTTTGTTAAGAACATGAACCACATTTATTAGGAATACTTCTTCAGGAGCTAACTACTTACCAATGACCCAATCTCTTAATACCACTATCTTATTGGCTTTGCTTTCAACATATGAATTTGGGAGAGGGTCAAACCTTCTTATCATGTCAGAAATCGTCTTTCTATTGTGTATAACTATACGCCCATATATAACATAATGCCCATCATGTATTAGGTGCTAATAAATAATTTCTTGAGTATATGAATGGTTATTGCCACCCTTTGGAGTTCCTGATATATAACTGTTCAGGTAACTGTATTGCTGCATGTGACACACAGAACAATACATAATAGCTACTCAATGCATCTTTTGAGTGAAATGATGCATGAATGAATGAAATAATCCATTTCTCAATGTAACTCTCTATAGTGGGTAATAATTAATAATAGTGCCACCCCGCCAGGCCTCTGTACCACTCCTTCAAGTATCCAGTAAAGCATGACTCTTAAACTTGAATAGTTAACTAAATATATTTATGTATAAGAAACTCCCGATTTCATAATGCCAATTTACAATGATAAGATCTTACCCCAATATTGCTAACCTTTCTAAAACACCAGAAATACATCTGAAGCCATCTAGATATCCACATCTCCTTTCCTGATCCACTTGTGTCTCTGGTTCATCAAGCCTCCTCTCTCTCCGCCCCTCAATTCTCTTAGCTCCTCCTCCTTTCTCCCCTCCCCCCCCACACTGGCCTCTCACTGCCTCAATGTGAATGGATAGGAAATATCTTGCAACAACTCTCCAGACTTAGTGTCTCCAACCATTAAGATTATATTCTTTCCAGCTTCTAGCTGGAATTTATAAATAAGTCTGCTATGAACATTGTGGAGCATGTGTCTTTATTACAAGCTGGAGCATATTCTGGGTATAGGTCCAGGAGTGGTATAGCTGGGTCTTCAGGTAGTACTATGTCCAATTTTCTGAGGAACTGCCAAACTGATTTTCAGAGTGGTTTTATGAGCTTGCAATCCCACCAGTAATGGAGGAGTGTTCCTCTTTCTCCACATCCTCGCCAGTATCTGCTGCCCCCTGAGCTTTTGATCTTAGCCATTATGACTGTTGTGAGGTAGAATCCCGGGGTTGTTTTGATTTATATTTCCCTGATACTAAAGATGTTGAACATTTCTTTAGGTGTTTCTCAGCCATCTGATATTCCTCAGTTAAGAATTCTTTGTTTAAAAAAAAAAGAATTCTTTGTTTAGCTCTGTAGCCCATTTTAAAAATAGGGTTCTTTGTTTCTCTGGAGTCTAACTTCTTGAGTTCTTTGTCTATATTGGATATTAGCCCTCTATTGGATGTGTCCCTCAATAGAGGAATGGATACAGAAAATGTGGTACATTTACACGATGGAGTACTACTCAGCTATTAAATACAATGAGTTCATAAAATTCTTAGGCAAATGGATGGAATTAGAAAATATCATCCTGAGTGAGGTAACACAGTCACAAAAGAACACATATGGTATATACTCACTGATAAGTGGATATTAGTCCAAAAGCTTGGAATACCCAAGATACAATTCGTAGACCACATGAAGCTCAAAAAGAAGTAAGACCAAACTGTGGATACTTTAGTCCTTCTTAGAAGGGGGATCAAAAAACCCATGGCTCATAGCCAACCAATGGCCTGAGCATAGGGTCCCAGATGGAGGAGCTAGAGAAAGGACCCAAGGAGCTGAAGGAGTTTGCAGCACCATAGGAGGAACAATAATATGTACCAACCAGTACTCCCAGAGCTCCCAGGGACTAAACCACCAACCAAAGAGTACACATGGAGAAACCCATGGCTCCAACTACATATGTAGCAGAGGATGGCCTTTTTGGACACCAGTGAGAGGAGAATCCATTGGTCCTGTGGGGGCTCAATGCCCCAGTGTAGGGGAATGCCAGGTCAGGAAAGTGGCGGGGCAAGGGGATGGGTGGGAAGGGGGTTTGTGAGCAGGGGGAGGGGGATTGGTTAGGGAATTTTTGAAGGGGAAAGGGGATAACATTTGGAATGTGAATAAAACAAATATCTAATAAAAAATAAAAAAGATGACATATTTCTTCTATAGAGATGGCTCCACAGTTAAGAGTATTTATTCACTGTACTTCCAAAGGACCCACAATCAGCTCCTAGCACACCCATCAGTCATCTCATAACTGCCTGTGACTCCAGATCCTAGAAACCCTGCATCTTTGATCTTCACAGATACCTGCACTCAAGCGCCCATACCCTCATACAGACACCTGAATCTATACATAATTTTAAATAAATAAAACAAATGAAAAGAGATTATATCATTACAAAATATAATTAGTGTCACAATAATATGAGTACTGGGAAATGAAAGTACCAGACATATAAATACTTAAGTATCATTGTGCTACAAGTTAAAGTATGCAACCTAATTATGTCCTAATTAGGGGCTCTTTGAAAGCACAGAAGGGTTTTTGACATTTCTATCTCTGTTGTATCCTATCTCTATCTCTGTACCCCAGCTGTGTTGTGCAGGGTGTGTGCAGGGCCTCTTCTTCTTCAGCTGTGAGTAAAGAGAAAGCACAACTGTTATTAAACCCAACCTCAGAAGCATTTTCTGCTCCAAACCTGGCGCCCTTGAGCAATCCGGAAACATGTTGACCTACATTTTCTTGCTTCTCACTCTGTGATTGTCATACAGTCAATGTGTCCTTCCACAGGATGGACAAACTGCAAAAGGAGACTTCCTCCTTATGGGCTGACATCTGATGGGTATAAAGCACTTAAAATTAAATGACTGTTGTGGAAAAAAATGGATTCCATATTAAAACCCACACTTAAGCATAGATTTAGATAGTTGCCTACATTGATTGGTACTTTATAGCATGTATCCTGATGGCTTTAACCAATGTTTCTTGGTTTTATTTAACAGAATAGCAGAAGCTCATGGGTGAGGATTTATTTTACATCTCTCTCTGGGGCACTGTTGCTTTCCTCTCGAAACTAAATTCAGATGTACCCTGGGATTTCTTTGACTTAAAAGGCTCCAGTGTGCTTAAAATTTTTATAGCTTCTTCTAGAATTTTAGGATTCTCTGAGATATAAGTCTCTGATTCTGGCCTCTGTGTCTGTGAGTTTTTTCCCTGTCAGGAGAAGAGCGCCTAGGCTCAGCCTGCCCTGCAGTGACAGGTCTGCTCTGAGGAGTAACGATCATGTTTAAGAAATACAGGCTTCTGTAGATGAAATATGCTTTTTTTTGCTTCAAACATTAGTGACTGAGGTGACACATTCTGGTTATAAAAATTGAATCAAACATGTTTATCTCAATAGTTTTTTCATTTTTCCTTTGTGAATGCTCCCCATATGTTTCACAGAACAAGCATATGCATAACTCATTAGAACATCTTACAGTTACAATGGGATGAACGTGATGTGGTTGGAATTTAGTAACAGTTATTTTACCAGCATTAGTAGAAAGGACCCCCCCCCAAATTATTTGGTGTATTAAGTAATAGTAGTGTATTAACAGACTAAAATCTTCTAGATAATTTGATCATCTTCTATCATTACTGATGGGAATTCTATCTTTCCATGGCAATGTTGTTACTTGGTGTTAAGAGAAATCTCTATGATGACTGCTTGAGGTGTAAGGCGCTGATTGTGGGTCTTGCCCCTGTGTTTCGATCCATAACTGCCAGTGTTTTCTGAGTCCTGTGCTTTATTTCACAGGTACCATACCGGCTGCGCTTCCTTACATCCTGAAAAACAAGAGGATTTTGTTTGTTTGTTTGTTTTTGTTTTTGGTTGGTTGTTGTTCTTTAGCAAAGCATCATGCATACAAGCAGGAGGTTGGATTAAGCCCAGCCAGTGGCTGTCTCAACTTCCATATCTAATTAATATATACAAGTGGTAATTTCCTAATGCTGCTGGGTACTGTCCACCTTGAATAGGCTTGCACTGAAATACTTTGGGAACATTTTGTTTATTGTTTAAATGTTTCCTTCAGGATGGAGGAAATTTTGTTTTTCTAGTCTGAAAGAACTGAGATACTTTAAAGTGTAAAATATTTGGAGCGGGGTTGTTTTCTATGAGGGTCAGGATCAATTAATGTTTTGATGGACATTTTGGTCATTAGATAAGGAAAATTATATGTGAATAATAAGTTATTTATTGATCTTGGTTTCGGACTCCAGAGAGATCGGACAGACTGAGGTACACAAACATAACCCGAGGCCAACATCACGGGGGTCTGAGCCCGACGAGCGTTGGCCTGTACCCAGGCCCTGGGCTGTTCAGGGGGCCATCGGGGTGCCAACCCAGCCAGGAGGTTTTTTTGCCCTGGCCGGCACGCGTGCCGCCATTTTGCCTACAGGACCCAGAGAGCTTGGGAGGGCAGAGACGGCTAACAAGCATAGCCTGAGGCTAACAAAGCGAGGGTCTAGGCCCCAACAGTCCCTGGACTGACCCCAAGAACTGGGCGGCTTGGTGGGCCATCTGTGTGTCAACCCGCCCAGGAGTTGTTAGCCCAGCAGACTCTCCCAGCGCTTTCGGGGAGCGCGAGCATGCACGCCCGCCATCTTGGTCACCTGGCGGACCCCGTTGACAGTCATAGCCCGAGGGGAACTTTGCTTGGACCTTGGCCTCCCAGGCTTTTGCATGGAACCAGGGCCTGGGCGGCCAGGCTAACCTTGTGTGCGCCAGCCCGGTTGGGGGATCAGCTGCCCAGCGGAGGAGTGATCAGCACGCAGGTGAGGTCCCTGCAGCATACACCGTCTGCGCTCCCTGGGGGTGCACACCGGCTCCATCTGGTTCACAGACAAAATCTTGGGCAAAGCACACTAGAGCTGCAAGGGCACCCAAGAACACATCAGCAGGCCAGCAGGGAGAAGTCAGTGTGCTCCGGTGAATCCAGCAGGCCCCAGCGGGAGCCTTTGGGTGCCTGCTTTGGGATCTGAACAACCAGGGCTACAGTGCTCGGTCTCCAGTAAGTGCGGGAGACCTGGTGTGCACCCAGAGGCAGTCTGGGAGCTCGCAGCACTGCTTGCTCCTGGAGTCCAGAGCTTGGGTCCCAGTCCTGAGGCCTCTGGCAGGAGCCCTCAGCTCAACTCTCTCCGCTTCCCGATCCAGATCAGCCTGGGCAGGAAAACCACATCTCCAGGTCCTGCAAGAGGCAAGAGGGGCTTCCAGGCGGCCAGCGAGGAGAAGTCGGTGTGCTCCGGTGAATCCAGCGGGCCCCAGCGGGAGTCTTCGGGTGCCTGCTTTGGGATCTGAATGACCAGGGCCACAGTGCTAGGTCTCCAGGAAGTGCAGGAGACCCAGTGTGCACCCAGAGGCAGTCTGGGAGCTCGCAGCTCAGCTTGCTCCTGTGGCCCAGAGTTGGGTCCCAGTCCTGAGGCCTCTCGCTGGAGCCCTCAGCTCAACTCTCTCCGCTTCCCGATCCAGATCAGCCTGGGCAGCAACACCCACATCCTCTCTAGGTCCTGCAGGAGGCAGGAGGGGCTTCTGGGCGGCCAGCTGGGAGAAGTCGGTGTGCTCTGGTGAATCCAGCAGGCACCAGCAGGAGCCTTCAGATGTCTGCTTCGGGATCTGAACAGCTTGGGCAACAGCACCCTGTCTACAGGCAGTGCAGGAGGTAAGCTGTGCACCAGAGGCCACCTGGGAAGGGGCAGCTTGCACTGGTGAGTCCAGCACTGACAAGACCAACTAACACCAGTGAGAACTAGATGGCAAAAGGCAAACTCAGGAACGTCACTAACAGAAATCAAGGCAATATGGCAACATCTGAACTCAATTCTCCTCTACCAGCATGTCCTGGATACCCCATCACACCAGTAAAACAAGATTTGGATTTAAAATCACTGGTCATGATGCTGGTACAGGAACACATGAAGGACATACTTAAAGAAATTCAGGAGAAAATGGATCAAAAGTTAGAAGCCCTTGCAAGGGAAACACAAAAATCATTGAAAGAAATTCAGGAGAATACAAAAAAGCCAATAATGAGGAAACACAAAAAACACTTAAAGAAATACAGGAGAACTTTGGTCAACAGGCTGAGGTCATGAAAGACGAAACACAAAAATCTTTTAAAGAATTACAGGAAAGCACAAACAAGCAAGTGAAGGAGCTAAGCAAAACCATCCAGGATCTAAAATCAGAAGTAGAAACAACTAAGAAAACTAAAAGGGAGACAACTTTGGAGATAGAAAGACAAACACTACCTTAGAGTAAAAGGCTGGAAGACAATTTTACAAGCAAATGGTCTCAGGAAACAAGCTGGAGTAGCCATTTTAATATCAGATAAAATTGACTTCAAAATTCCCTCAGAGTCATCAAAAGAGACTCTGAGGGACACTTCTTGCTGGTCAAAGGAAAAATACAACAAGAAGAACTCTCAATCCTGAACATCTATGCTCCAAATGCAAGGGCACCCTCTTTCGTAAAAGAAACTTTATTGAAACTCAAAGCACACATTGCACCTAACACAATAATTGTGGGTGACATCAACACTACACTTTCCTCAATGGACCGATCAGGAAAGCAGAAACTAAACAGGGACACAATGAAACTAATTGAAGCTTTGGACCAATTAGATTTAACAGATATATATAGAACATTCTATCCTAAAACAAAAGAATATACCTTTTTCTCAGCACCTCATGGTACCTTCTCCAAAAACGACCATATAATTGGTCACAAGACAGACCTCAACAAATATAAGAAGATCAAACTAATCCCATGCCTCCTATCAGATCACTATGGAGTAAAAGTGGTCTTCAATAGCAACAAAAACAACAGAAAACCCACATACACGTGGAAACTGAACAATATTCTACTCAATGATACCTTGGTCAAGGAAGAAATAAGGAAAGAAATTAAAGACTTTTTAGAACACAATGAAAATGAAGACACAACATACCCAAATCTATGGGACACAATGAAAGCAGTGCTAAGAGGAAAACTCATAGCCCTGAGTGCCTCCAAAAACAAAATGGAGAGAGCATACATTACCAGTTTAATGACACACCTGAAAGCCCTGGAATAAAAAGAAGGTATTTCACCCAGGAGGAGTAGAAGGCAGGAAATCATCAAACTCAATGCCGAAATCAATCAAGTAGAAACAAAGAGAACCATACAAAGAATCAACAAAACCAGGAGCTGGTTCTTTGAGAAAATCAACAAGATAGATAAACCCTTAGCCAGACTGACCAAAGGGCACAAAGAAAGTATCCAAATTAACAAAATTAGAAATGAAAAGGGGGATATAACAACAGAAACTGAGGACATCCAAAAAATCATCAGATCATACTACAAAAGCATATATTCAACACAACTGGAGAATCTGGAGGAAATGGACAATTTCCTAGACTGATACCAAATACCAAAATTAAATTAGGACCAAATAGATCATCTAAACAGTCCCATAACCTCTAAAGAAATAGAAGGGGTCATAGAAAGTCTTCCAACCAAAAAAAGCACAGGACCAGATGGTTTCAGTGCAGAATTCTATCAGACCTTCAAAGAAGACCTAACACCAATATCCTTCAAACTATTCCACAAAGTAGAAACAGAAGGAACACTACCCAATTCCTTCTATGAAGCCACAATTACGCTGATACCAAAACCACACAAAGATCCAACAAAGAAAGAGAACTTCAGACCAATTTCCCTTATGAACATCGATGCAAAAATACTCAATAAAATTCTTGCCAACAGAATCCAAGAACACATCAAAACGATCATCCACCATGATCAAGTAGGCTTTATCCGGGGAATGCAGGGTTGGTTCAATATACGGAAATCCATCAATGCAATCCACTACATAAACAAACTCAAAGAAAAAAAACCACATGGTCATTTCATTGGATGCTGAAAAAGCATTTGACAAAATTCAGCATCCTTTCATGCTTAAAGTCTTGGAGAGAACAAGAATTCAAGGCCCATACCTAAACATAGTAAAAGCAATATACAGCAAACCAGTAGCCAGCATCAAACTAAATGGAGAGAAACTTGAAGCAATCTCACTGAAATCAGGGACCAGACAAGGCTGCCCCCTTTCTCCTTATCTTTTCAATATTGTACTTGAGGTACTAGCTCAGGCAATTCGACAACACAAATCGGAAAGGAAGAAGTCAAGCTATCATTATTTGCAGACATGATAGTCTACCTAAGTGACCCAAAAAACTCCACTAGAGACCTCCTATGAGTTGATAAACAACTTCAGCAAAGTGGCAGGTTATAAAATCAACTCAAGCAAATCAGTGGCCTTCCTATACTCAAAGGATAAGCAGGCTGAGAAAGAAATTAGGGAAATGACCCCCTTCACAATAGCCACAAACAGTATAAAGTATCTTGGGGTGACTCTTACCAAACATGTGAAAGATCTGTATGACAAGAACTTCAAGACTCTGAAGAAGGAAATGGAAGAAGACCTCAAAAAATGGGAAAACCTCCCATGCTCATGGATCGGTAGAATCAATATAGTTAAAATGGCCATTTTGCCTAAAGCACTATACAGATTCAATGCAATACCCATCAAAATCCCAACTCAATTCTTCACAGAGTTAGAAAGAGCAATTATCAAATTCATCTGGAACAACAAAAAACCCAGGATAGCTAAAACTATTCTCAGCAACAAAAGAAAATCTGGGGGAATCAGTATCCCTGACCTCAAGCAATACTACAGAGCAATAGTGTTAAAAACTGCATGGTATTGGTACAGTGACAGGCAGGAGGATCAATGGAACAGGATTGAAGATCCAGAAATGAACCCACACACCTATGGCCACTTGATCCTGGACAAAGGGGCTGAAAACATCCAATGGAAAAAAGATAGCCTTTTCAACAAACGGTGCTGGTTCAACTGGAGGTCAGCATGCAGAAGAATGCGAATTGATCCATCCTTGTCTCCTTGTACTAAGCTCAAATCCAAATGGATCAAGGACCTCCACATAAAGCCAGACACACTGAAGCTAATAGAAAAGAAACTGGGGAAGACCCTTGAGGACATCGGTACAGGGAGAAAGTTTATGAACAGAACACCAATAGCATATGCTCTAAGATCAAGAATTGACAAATGGGACCTCATAAAATTACAAAGTTTCTGTAAGGCAAAGGACACCATCAAGAGGACAAATTGGCAACCAACAAATTGGGAAAAGTTCTTCACTAACCCTACATCAGATAGAGGGCTAATATCCAATATATATAAAGAACTCAAGAAGTTAGACTCCAGAAAACCAAACAACCCTATTAAAAAATGGGGTACCGAGTTAAACAAAGAATTCTCACCTGAAGAACTTCGGATGGCAGAGAAGCATCTTAAAAAATGCTCAACTTCATTAGTCATTAGGGAAATGCAAATCAAAACAACCCTGAGATTTCACCTTACACCAGTCAGAATGGCTAAGATTAAAAATTCAGGAGACAGCAGGTGTTGGAGAGGGTGTGGAGAAAGAGGAACACTCCTCCACTGCTGGTGGGGTTGCAAATTGGTACAACCACTCTGGAAATCAGTCTGGTGGTTCCTCCGAAAACTTGGCACCTCAATTCCAGAAGATCCTGCTATACCACTCCTGGGCATATACCCAGAGGATTCCCCACCATGTAATAAGGATACATGCTCTACTATGTTCATAGCAGCCTTATTTATAATTGCCAGAAGCTGGAAAGAACCCAGGTATCCCTCAACAGAAGAGTGGATGCAAAAAATGTGGTAGATCTACACAATGGAGTACTATTCAGCCATTAGAAACAATGAATTCATGAAATTCTTAGGCAAATGGATGGAGCTAGAGAACATCATACTAAGTGAGGTAACCCAGACTCAAAAGGTGAATCATGGTATGCACTCACTAATAAGTGGATATTAACCTAGAAAACTGGAATACCCAAAACATAACCCACACATCAAATGAGGTACAAGAAGAATTGAGGAGTGGCCCCTTGTTCTGGAAAGACTCAGTGGAGCAGTATTCGGCAAAACCAGAACGGGGAAGTGGGAAGGTGTGGGTGGGAGGACAGGGGAAGAGAAAGGGGCTTATGAGACTTTCGGGGAGTGGAGGGCTTGAAAAGGGGAAATCATTTGAAATGTAAATAAAAAATTATATCGAATAAAAAAAAGAAAAAAAGTAAAGTCAAATATCCACCATTAAAAAAATAATTTATTTATTTTCTTTTTATTCAATATATCTTTATTTACATTTCAAGTGATTTTCCCTTTCCTGGATCCCATCTCCCTGAAAGTCCCATAAGCTCTCTTCGCTCCACTTGTTCCCCAATCCACCCCTTCCCACTTCCCTGTCCTGGTATTCCCCTACTCTGCTGCACTGAGGTTTTCCAGGACCGGGGGCCATTCCTTTTTTCTTCTTGGGCACCATTTGATATGTGCGTTGTGTCTTAGGTATTCCAAGCTTATAGACTAATATTCATTTATCAGTGAGTGCATACCATGAGTGTTCTTTTGAGACTGGGTTACCTCACTTAGGATGATGTTCTCCATTTCCATCCATTTGTCAAAAAATTTCATGAATTCATTGTTTCTAATGGCTTAATAGTACTCCATTGTGTAAATATACCACATTTTCTGTATCCATTCCTCTGTTGAGGGACATCTGGGTTCTTTCCAGCTTCTGGCTATTATAAATAAGGCTGCTATGAACATAGTGAAGCATGTATCCTTATTACATGCCTGGGATCCTCTGGGTATATGCCCAGGAGTGGTATAGTGGGGTCCTCTGGAAGTATCATTGCAAGTTTTCTGAGGAACTGCCAGACTGACTTCCAGAGTGGTAGTACCAGCTTGCAACCCCACCATCAGTGGGGGAGTGTTTCTCTTTCTCCACATCCTTACCATATGAATATCAATGCAAAAATCTTCAATAAAATTCTTGTCAACCGAATCCAAGAACACATCAAAACAATCATTCGCCATGATCAAGTAGGCTTCATCCCAGGGATGCAGGGATGATTCAATATAAGGAAATCCATCAATGTAATCCACTACATAAACAAACTCAAAGAAAAAAACCACATGGTCATTTCATTAGATGCTGAAAAAGCATTTGATGAAATTCAGCATCCTTTCATGTTAAAGGTCTTGGAAAGAACAGGAATTCAAGGCCCATACCTAAACATAATAAAAGCAATATACAACAAACCAGTAGCGAACATCAAACTTAATGGAGAGAAACTTGAAGCAATCCCACTAAAATCATGGACTAGGCAAGGCTGCCCTCTCCATATTTATTCAATGTAGTACTTGAAGTTCTAGCTAGAGCAATTAGACAACACAAGGAGGTCAAAGGGATACAAATTGGAAAGGAAGTAGTCAAACTATCACTCTTTGCAGATGACATGATAGCATACTTAAGTGACCCAAAAAACTCCATCAGAGAACTCCTACAGCTGATAAACAACTTCAGTGTCTTGTTTTAAAATTAACTCAAGCAAATCAGTAGCCTTCCTATACTCAAAGGATAAACAGGCTGAGAAAGAAATTAGGGAAATAGCACCCTTCACAATAGCCACAAACAATATAAAGTATCTTGGTGTGACTCTAACCAAACAAGTAAAAGATCTGTATGACAGGAACTTCAAGTCTTTGAAGAAAGAATTTGAAGACCTCAGAAGATGGAAAAATCTTCCTTGCTCTTGGATTGGCAGGAATAATATAGTAAAAATGGCCATCTTGCCAAAAGCAATTAACAGATTCAATTCAATCCCCATCAAAATCCCAACTCAATTCTTCAGAGACTTAGAACGAGCAATTCTCAAATTCATCTGGAATAATAAAAAACTCAGGATAGCTAAAACTTCTCTCAACAGTAAAAGAACTTCTGTGGTAATCAATATCCCCGACCTCAAGCAGTACTACAGAGCATTTGTGTTAAAAACTGCATGGTATTGGTACAGTGACAGGCAAGTAGATCAATGGAATAGAATTGAAGATCCAGAAATGAACCCACAAAATTATGGTCACTTAATCTTTGATAAAGGAGCTACAACCATCCAATGGAAAGAAGATAGCCTCTTCAACAAATGGTGCTGGTTCAACTGGAGGTCAGCATGCAAAAGAAAGCAAATTGATCCATTCTTATCTCCTTGTAATAAGCCCAAGTCCAAGTGGATCAGAGACCTCCACATAAAGCCAGACACACTGAAACTAATAGAAAAGAAACTGGGGAAGACCCTTGAGGACATGGGCACAGGGGAAAATTTCCTTAACAGAACACCAATAGCTTATGCTCTAAGATCAAGAACTGACAAATAGGACCTCATAAGACTTCAAAGTTTCTGTAAGGCAAAGGTCATTCTCAAAAGGACAAAATGGCAACCAACAAATTGGGAAAAGATCTTTACCAACACTACATCCGTCAGAGGGCTTATATACAAGATATACAAAGAACTCAAAAAGGTAGACTCTAGAGAGCCAAATAATCCCCTTAAAAATGGGGTACAGAGCTAAACAAAGAATTTTCACCTGAGGAATATCAAATGGCTGAGAAGTACCTAAAAAAATGTTCAACATCCTTACTCATCAGGGAAATGCAAATCAAAACAACCCTGAGATTTCACCTCACACCAGTCAGAATGGCTAAGATCAAAAAACCAGGTGAATAATTATCTAAATGTCCAAATGTATGGAAACAAGGAAATAAGTTCCTAAGAAAGAAGTTAGATCTTTAATGAGAATAAACCAAAAGAGACATATAAATCACATTTCAATCCTTCTGTCCACAGCCCATTTGTCTTAGGTGCTAGGTTAACAAAATCTGGTTGGTTTGCTTTTAATAAAATGTTTGTACTGAACCTGTAAAATAGTTTAGATCATTAAATAGCATTACCATACTTAATAATATCATCAAATATTTATTGAGTTTCTTGCATAATTCTTGGCATATGGGAACCATTAAACAAATGATTCTTGAATTCATTAAATTATATTGAACAAAATTAATTTTTAATATGGAAAGTTAGCATTGAGGTGTATTCAGAGCAAAGTGCAAACAATGCATATAAAATTAAAATCTGCCATTTCTGCTTGTTTATTCTAACTCTATTATCCACACTCTGTTCTAAACAGTTGTGTTTTGGATCCAAATGCTATGCATTTTTATTCTTACTTCAGACATTAAAAACAAGGCATAAAACATTAGCCCAGTTAGTCCTAGAATTCATTATATAGCCCAGGCTAGCCTTAAAAACTTGGCACTCCAATTGCTTCAGCATTGCTGGGGCCATCATGCTTGGCTTTGTTCAGTCTGCCCAACTTAACTTACACCTATGTAGAATGAAGTTAGGAGCTTGAGTTAGGGCCTCCTGGGTGCATGGGCACAGAGCCAGCCTCAGTTCTTGGAGGAGTTGCAGAAGACTCAAGAGAGACTATTTAGACATTTGACATACTTCTCAATTCCAAGGAATCTTCCTGATTGTCTTTAATAGAACTTGGAGTACTGAGTCATTGTTTACTGTGGTGGGGCAAGCGTCGGGGAACAAATCGACTGGAGTCATTTTATCTGGAATAGGTTTCTTCTACTGAATCCTCATGTACACTAAATACACTTAGGCTCAAAAGGCTAACAGAGTATTTTCCACAGGTATCTTGAAATCTATTTGACTGTGGAAGCCTTCCTTCCCATCTCTAATTAAGACTCATTAGTATGCCAAGGAAATGATATTCTTTTCAGCAGATTTTGGGCACCATTATCAGAAGTTGCTATCAGTAATTTATAATGGTTATGAAATCAAAGTGAATACAAAGAAAATAGAGATTTGAAATGTTAGGAAAAGGAGAGAGTGAGAGAGAGAGAGAGAGAGAGAGAGAGAGAGAGAGAGAGAGAGAGAGAGAGAGAGAGAGAGAGAGAAGAAGGAGGAGGAGGAGGAGAACAAGGAGGACAAGGAGGAGGAAAGAATGGGGAAATGATGGAGGTGACTGTGACCTCCTTCATAAGATAGCAGGTGGTGGCCAATCATTTTATAACTCCTGACAAGTAGCACATGTAAATATTAGGGATTATTCAGTGCCAAGACGATTGTCTGTGCTGATTCAGAAATAAAAATGCATTTGAGGCAAGGAGGCAGAACGTATTAAGATAATTTAATTTGAAACATGAATGGAATCTATGTGAGATAAAAATCAGTGGGAAAAAAGGCTCAATGTGGGAATGGTGGAAAATGGTGGAACAGCCCTTGAAAGTCTGATTCTCTTTTATTCCACCTCAAAAGCTCCCCACTTAAGATAAAGCACACTCGATTACTTTGTTGATAAGCTTTCCAATTTTCCTAAGTATTATGTCATAAAATTCTATATCACGCCATTTAAAATTTGAGCCTGTTTTTTCATGCCTCGAAAGATTATGCAGCTTGTAGAATTTTACCATCTCTCATCTAAATTCTTTCAGTCTTTCTCTTTTCCAGGAGGAGGGATTTAAGCTGTGCTCAGAAGTTTGACTCCTGGCAGCAATATCTTTCTCATTTCTGATTGCCTCGTCTTCAGAGTGTTCTACACTGGACAAGGAGAAACTCCACATAAGTGCTGATTTACTGAGAAGAGAATCAAAGAGGGCTTTCTGTAATGTCTTGGAGAAGGAGCTATGATAAGCACAGAGGTAATCTGTGCAGCTAGTTAGCGATGGATAACCGTCTCAGTAGAGAGTCAGGCAGCATGTGGATTTTTCTATTCTCTTTCAAGTCAAGTCGCAGGTTAGAAAAGAGTCTTTATTAGCATTGGGTGCTTCTTTAAGGACACCAAAAGCGGCTTGGGAGGCAGGTGCCCATGCTCAGAAGGGATTCTGGATTGTGACTTTGCTTCCTGAGTGCTTTTGAACACACATGAAGAATGTATTCATCTACCTTCAGTTCAATAATTAATGTGGCTGTCCCTCCAGCTACTGTTAGAATAACAAATACAGGCGACTCCAGACTCTAAAGGGATTTCATTGAAGAAGCTTTATCTCATGTGTATTTTGGCCTGTTTGAGTCTATCATTATAAATTTCATAGTGGCACAAAGCAGAGAGACTCTTTTAATTTATGGAAATCTTTGTGACCTCTACAAAACAAGAAATAATAGACGGTTGGGAAAACTATCTTATTGTACTTCTATTTTTCCATCAGAGAGCAAAGTAGGGCAATAATGATTCTCTCGGTGATGTGGAAGAAGCTCTATCGTAAGCCAGGGGCGTGGCACTCAGTATGGGCAATCCCTTTGCCTTAAACCTCTGCTTATTCTCTGCAGAGGTTGCTTCCTCTGAGAGGGGTTAAGTCCAGAGTATCACCTGAATTCCAAAGAAAATGAAATTGGAGCAATTTCATGAGAGAAGAACACAGACAGACAGATATACACAGAGATGTCCATGGACACACATGAACACATGCACACTCATATGTATAAATATCTGTATGCGTACAGTTTCTTAGGGTTTCAGAGAACATTACACTTTTATTTCCTTAGATGGAGGGACAAGATTAGAACACTTCTTTCTCTATTCTAAATTTTCTGGCCTCAGTACAATGTGATCTTTCAAACTGACTGCTTCAATTTCATTTCTTTTGGCTTCTCACTGAATTTCTTTGCTTGGCCTCATACTAATTTTGGCAATATGTTCTAATCTTCTGGCTCCTTCTCATTCTGTCTCTTTCCATCTTCACCTGTATCTACTCTTTTGCTCTTGTCATGAGAGTTGGGTGTGTACAATCTTTGACTCAATCTAGCAGATCTTTCTGTGATTCATCACTTTGTCCTTTAATTAGATGTCATTTTCAAACATGGCTGCTTCCTTCTACAAATTTTATCTTCATTGTTTGGAATTAAAGGTGTGTGTTAAAGGTGCGTCTCCATTACAGCCTGAGGGACTAAAAGGGTGTCAATCTCTTGCCAGAGCAGCCATGATGCTAGATTAAAATTGTTAATCTGCACTGTTGTGGCTGCCATCATAGAAGATAGTGCTGCTGTGTTTTATTTTTGTGTAGTCCAGCTTCTGTTCAGGATCAACAATGGCTGTCCATTAGCTAAAGTCTCGAATGTGCATTCCATTGTATATAAAGAATATTTTATTTTGTAGGACATGGATATCTCAGTACCACATGGAATATACAAATTTCTACCATCCACCAGGTTTTTTTTTCTGCCTGCTTATTAAATTCAGTTTTTATCAAGAGAATTCACATTGTAGTTGTCATTCTACGTATGTCAGTATATGTAGTTGTCAGGCGCTGTCATTATAGTTGTAACTTGAGCTTGAATCTATCTGTCCTCTTAACTGATATACAAAATATGAATTTTCAAATGGCCTATTCAGGTCATGTGCTCAAACTGCCATTCTTTCCCCCTGCACATTGATAAACATCTCAACTTGTTTTAGGCCACATTATAGGTCTTTAAAAGAGCAGCGATTACAATGCAGAGAACCAAACATCATGTGTTATTCACCTTCTGCAATACTGATCATGATGCTGAGAAATAGTTTCAAAATCCACCAGTTGTGATTCTAAAGTGCATGGTAAGCTTCCACAACATGTTTGCTGACTGTCTGAATTACGGTGACTAAATCATGTTTTTTTGTGCATATAATTAATATTAAAGTTGTATCCTTGTCACTTATTTCTCTGCATTCATTGATAAATCTTTTATTTCTGTGTAAGTTTTAAAACTTCCCTTGAATGAGGAAAAAAAAAGAGACTAGTCATATTCTTCTCTCAATTCAAGTAAATTATGTATCAAATGTTCATTACATCTGTGTGGGGCCATTTAGGATGACATATCCACTTATAAGTATGAAAATGAGCTCTGATAGAGTTGGGAGATAGTGCCCTTTTGTATTTGAAGAGCCCAAATGCCAGCTAGTTCTGCACTGATATCTGAAATTCTGTTGAAGCTCATATTATCCTTTTTTATATGTTTTAATAAAAAACCCTCAAAGCTAGTTTTAAATCACAAGTCTATATTCTTGATTTGAAAGCATCTAATAAATATGGTGTCAGGAAACCATTGTTTAATGTTAATAGGACACAATTATCACTATATTAATGACATACAAGATTTAAATGGACCTCTTGTCAACTAACGTTTGCTATAAAGAACAAGGGAGCTTATTTTGCTTACCTTCTTATATGGAAGTTTTATATATCTACTAAAGATACAGCATCTATTATTTAAATACATCTAGATGAGTTGATATGATTATAAGAGTGGGGCCATTTACCCTGCGTTATTGTCTAAATGAGGATACATGCTGTGATAAAGAGGGATAGTTGAAATGTGTGTCCATTTCAGTAATATTTTGGTGGCATATGCTCTGTCTTATTTTTTTATCCCACCTGATTCCAAAAATCTCTCTGCCAATATCCTGACAACTCACTTCTAATTCTCCTTGCTTTTAAACTTGTAGAATATAATTTTCTCTCAAACAGCATTTATTGTCTCTTAAACTATCTCTGCTACAATACCCACCACTTCTGCTTTTAACCTTTAAAAATATGATTTTCTCTCAAAGTATATTTATTTTCCCTCTGATCTCCTTGTTACATCCTCCCCGTCATCAGCATCAAACCGGAGACAGGCTATCCTGTGCTTAATTTGCTCTTTCTCAGTTGGAATGATACGACTGCTGCTTTCAGGTTCTTTATACCTTACTCTGCTATTCTTTCTCATTTTCCCATAAACTGGTGCCCAAGCTCTGAAATACATCCTGTTATGTGGAAAGAGCCAATTAATTCACACTTTGATCTAATAACATAGGTTCTATCCTTGGACAGGATTTATGGGCATGACTGTAAAGTCCCTCACTCTGACCCTAGTGGAATCCTCCTGTCCAGCAAATGTCTAGACATGTGGAAATCTTTGCTGACTTTCTATATATGGCTTTGCAACCTAGCTGCCTCCAATTCCATGGTGTAAATTATCCTTTTTAAAAAATCTAAACTGTGTTGGAGGTGTTTTGGAAACCATTTCTCTGTATGGAGAGTGTTTAATTGAAGATGGAGCTGAGCACCACACGTGTTTGCCTTGATTGTCATCAGGTGGCTAAAAAGCAGGCAGTAAATGACTTTTTCATCTAAATGCTCATAAAAGCTATTGGCTATCTCTGTTACAATACCAGCTGGTTGGAATGAAGCCACTCTCGACAGAGTTATCAATCATATGCACTATCATTTTCTCCCACTAGTTCTGAGTGGTAATCTCATTGAAGTTTTGTTTCAAAAATTAGCCAAAAATCGTCCAGTTTTAGTATCTCCTCTCAGGTATTTGGTGTACAGGACGGCAGCTTCCTATTTATGTAGATCATGTTTTGAATGAAAGTTGAGCTGCAAGTCATAAATTTCCCACCAACAAGAATTCTTTATTACTCAGCTTCTTCCTGTTTATTGTTACTCACGTCCCGTAACACACTGCCTGGTACAGAGTAGGTACTAAGCAAAACTGTGGAATTTGTGGCTAAAGGCAAAGCTTATTATGCCGGAAAAGCAACTGGAACCAAATTAGAGTTCAGTGTTCTATTATGCTGTGGTGCCAAGGTTATACACATGAATGCACTGTGTGAGAATGAATTCTTTGTCTGTTTCCCTGTACTGAGAGGACAGAGGCATGTCTGCTTCTGGGAGGTGTGTTCCTCAGAGCTCCTTCTCCTGCTTCTGGCTTTCCTTTTCCCCTCTGGTGGGCATTGAGTTGCCTCCTTGTTCTTGCAGCTCTCCTAGATTGTTTTACACATTTTATTCAAACTGCCATTCCTGAAATATGAAGAAAATCCCATTTCTTTAAACCCACCTTTTATGGTAACCACAGAGAAACACACCAAATATTTTCAAAAGGGAAGAAAATAGCCATGAAAGCCTGCAGACTCCTTTACAGTTCATAATTTCTGTTCTGGTTTTTGGTGGCAAAGGACTAAAATGTTATACAAATTCCAAACACTCTTTTCACTGATGGAGTGATGAAAAGATTTCTTTTCTATCTAAAATGTAGGCGGTTAGGCTTTTCTTGGTACTGACCAGGCTTGGGTCAGCGTCTAGAACTTTCTAAGTCTTCATAGACTGTGCCATAGCTAATCAGGTTTCAGGAAAATGATGTTGATTACAGCCTGTTTGGAAATCTTATGAGGAACAGTGACAGTTCTCTTTTCTTCCCAAGTTTGAACTTTGACTTGGGCTACATTATGTCTATGGAGAAGGGCCTTGGTAGAAGGCTGGAAGCAAGTCTTGTTGGCTTCAGTTGTCAGGCTCAGCATCAGTGTGCAACTCAGAATGTTTTTGTGCATGTATCTGGAAAAATGTGCAAGAACCAACCCAGATGCAGGAAGTATATCTCAAGCCTTGGCTTATTCTTGTCCCATTGGCTAATGAAGTCACCTGACCTAGCCATAAATGAAAGACTGGAAGGTGAAGCTCCTCATCCTAGGAACTGCAGGCTTACATGGCAAAGGGTAGAACTAAGGGAAGGTGTGGAGAAAAGCTACAGGCTACAGAAGTCTTCATATCCTTTGTTGGTAGAAATCTAGATAGGAGCACCCCCTCCCCCATAGACTCTCCTTAGCCTTCCCAGTTCCAGGTTTCTAGCTAGTCCCAGATTCTACTCTGTTCTTCCTATAGCCAGGTGGGATTTCCAGTGCAAGGAGGCCATCAACCCATCTACAAAACCTTCAACCCAAAATTTGTCCTGCCTTACAAGATGTGCATGGATAAAGATGGAGCAGAGATTGAGGGAACAGTTAACCAATAGATTCCTCCACTTTAGACCCATCTCTTGTGAGAGAGCCAAGTCCTGACACTATTTATGATACTCTGCTATGCGTATAGTCAGGAACCTTGCATAACTGTCTCCTGAGAGGCTTTATCCAGCAGCAGATGGAAACATATGCAGAGACTCACAGCCAAACACCTGGTAGAATTTGGGAGTCTTTTGGAGAGTAGAAGATAGAATTGAGTTAGCTAGAGGGGTCAAGGACATCACAAGAAGACCTACAGAATCAACTAACCTGGGCCCAAGGAGGTTCACCAAGACTGAACCACCAACCAACGAGAGTGCAGGGGCTAGACATAGTTCCCCTATGCATATGTAGCAGATGTACAGCTTAGCCTTCATGTGGGTCCCCTAACAATTGGAACAGGCTCTGTCTCTGACTTTGCTGCCTACCACTGGACACTCTTCCCCTATATTGACCGCCTGGCTAGGCCTCAGTGGGAGAAGATGCACTTATTCCTGCTGCAACTGGATGTCCCAGGTAGTGTGGTACCTAGGAGGAGATTCCCCTTCTCCCCAGAGAAGGGGAGGGAGTAACAGGGAAGGATTTAGTAAAGGTGGGACTGGGAGGAGAGGAGGGAGGGGGGTATGACCAAGATATAAAGCACATAAATAAATTAATTAATGAAGTAAAAACATGTATTAAAAAAGCTGCAGGCAATTCAGGATCATGCCTCCAACTCTCATAAATCAGATAATTCCCAAACTGTCAGATAAGATGTAATGATGGTTTTCTTTGAAGGGGCTTCCCTTTCTTGACTCTGCCTTGCCTCCTTACCACCTCTCCTCTTCCCATTCCTTGTAATGTCAAAATTCCTTGAAAAAAATCCCATAGTGATGCTCATTTCTCTTCTCAGTCTTTTGAAAAAAAAAAGAATTTAAAATCAGGATTTTATTCCCATCTCTTTGTGGATAAATATCCTCCGCATGGACACCCCAGAGTCCCAGTTGGCCAAAACTGGTTCTAGCTACTTGTTTCAACTCAGTAGCACCACATTTCTGTGCCTATTTGAGGAACACCAGGATGCCCCGCTGGAGGAGCCTCCCTTCAGTCCCATGGCTGCTCCATCTCAGATGGCCCCTCTGACTTCTGTTTTCTTATCTCCTGACTGATTAGCTGACTTCATCTGACCTACTGTCATTAAATAAAGACTGAGGGTGGATGTTTCCTAAACTTCGATTCCCAGACTGAGTTGTCCCATAGGTTTTGGAACTGTAGATCTAACTGCCTATGCCTGTTTTGATGGCAAATAGGTGACTCGGGTAATATTTCTTAGGTGTTATCTTAGGATACAACTATTTTTCTTTCTTTCTTTTCTTTTCCTTAACTAGTGTGTGTGTGTTTGTTTGTGTGTGTGTGTGTGTGTGTGTGTGTGTGTGTGTGTGTGTGTGTATTTGTGTGTGTGTGTTTGTGTGTGTGTGTGTTTGTTTGTGTGTATGTGTGTGTGTGTGTGTGTGTGTGTGTGTTTGTATGTGTGTGTATCCCTCACACCTAATGATTTAAAGAAATCATTTTGGTACACGCCCATTCAGCATGTCTCAGAACAGTTTCAATTCTCTCTGGTTTACTGATTCCCTTGGCATGGTGTTTCCTTTCTTGGGCCTCTCATTCAATTCCCAGCTTTTTTTCTTTTTTCTTTCTTTTTTTTCTTCTTGTCCTGTCAGCAGCATTAACTCACCACAGATCAATCAGGGGACTCATTTGAAAATATTTACATGTCTACCGGACCATATTATCTCCTCTTTAAATCTTTCTGCAAATTGTAGGCATTTCCTACAGCTCATGACTATTTCTTAGATGCTGCAGTGTAACATGTAAATTGATCTAATTAGTTTTGTAGTTGCTAGACTCTTATTTATTTGTAGAAGGCTCCATGCTGTGGCTTGCTTCTGGACAAAGTGTAAATTGGCCTGGATTAATTTAGGATACCATTATAACAACCAGTAATATTTATCCTGGTGTCTTGAGGAACTTAAGTAGGGCAGAAACTCAAAGAGTGGCTATTCTGTCACGATCGCTGGGGTTTGCTTGATTTTATCTTTAGGCTAAAATGTTAAAGGAATGTAATTTCAGAAACTTACAAACTCATAAAGGAAGTAATATATAAACAAAAGTCTATTTCAGTGAACGTGATACCCACACGCCATGCTATTTATATTTTTGTTTAGTCTTTGAGATTGCCATACAATATATTTTTATCATATTCATTCTCCCTCTATCTCATCTCAGATCCAAGTCCCTGCACATACGGCTGCAATGTTCTTTCTCTTTGTCTGTTTCTGACTCTGTCTCTGACTCTGTCTCCCTCTGTCTCTGTCTCTGTCTCTCTCTCTCTCTCCCTCTCTCTCCCTCTCTCTCTTTTTCTCTCTCTCTCTCTGCCTCTCTGCCTCTCTCCCTCTTTTCAACCCTCTAAACCCATGGACTCTAGTTTGTGTTGGCTACCTATTCTTGGATGTGGAGTCTGATCTGGAGAAGCTACACTACTCTTTACATTTTGTGATCTTGAATAAATAAATATATATATTTATTTATAAATGTCAATAAAAATAATAGTGATGCTTATAACAGGTTCTAAGTAAAGTCGGCTAATGACAGACATATCATTTAGGATTGCAATCTATTTGACCATGTTAGATTATGGAATGCTTTATTAAGAAAGTAATGTTTATGAGAAAAAAGTCACAAAAGGGAAGCTGATTATTGATCTAAGATGTTATTATTTAGTGGCGACTCTATTAGTTGTAATTAATTTTTAAGAAAGTGGGTATCTTGATGAATGTTTGTTTAGTTTTCCTTCGTGAGAAGCAGACTTTTAGGTAAGAATTCAGCTTTATTAATAAATGATAAGACATGGTGTTTTATGAGAAATTAATGATGAAATGCAGAGATTTGGGGTTTCCTTGCTTGTTGGGCCTCAGCAACGTTGAGTATTTCTGAAATAGTACAAAGCAAAGCAAGCCTCGTGCATGACCGGCATTTCTTGCATGTGACCGGCATTCCAAGTTCTGAGCAACAGACCGGCGGCTTGTCCTCCTCTAAGATGCAAATGCAATGGCCCCTGAACCTCCATCACCTTATGTGTCCAAACAGCCCAAAATGAGTGGTGACGGGTCTGCTTTTAATATCTCGGAACAACTGGTCTCTGAAATGTCACTATTGGAGATTTCATGGTGTCACTGAAGGTGAAATAAAACATGAAGGAATTTCAGGGGAGACATCCCCGTATGCAGGATGTGACAGGGCTGTGCGGTAAGTGAAGGCCTGGGGCTGCTGTGGTGCACCTTGTCAGGTCCGTCTGCCTGGCTGTCTCTCTTGATCTTCTTTACCCCTCAGAGATGCATGCTCCTGAATTCATATTGGATTAATATTCCAGGTGTTTGTTATTACTTTAAACGTGGCTTGGAAGGAGATAAAATATTAAGCATAACACTTTATTTTAAAAGTCCATGTCTATAACCTTTATATTCAGTAAGCAAATCATCTAACATCATCTATACTTTAAATGTCCTTTGATACATTAAATAGTACTAAATTTTATTGTAAAATATAACCCATATAACAATATAATTGAGGGAAGAAAATATTCAAAAGCATGGACATGAGGGACTGGGGAGATTGCCCAGGTGGTGAAGGACCTGCCCATAGGTGTGTGGGTGAGATTCCCAGTGCCCAGCACTGGTCTGGTGGCCAGTGTCTGTAACTGCAGAGCTGAGGGTGACTGGTGACAGAACTTGCTGGCCTCTCAGTCCAGACAACTGGGGTTCTCCATATTTGGTGAGAGATCTTGTCTCAAAAAGCAAGTGGGAACAGGAAGACCCTCAACTTCAAACCCTGCCCTCCACACAGGTATCTCCACACCTGCACACATATACAACTACATGTATGTATGTGTGTATGTATGTATGTATGTATGTATGTATGTATGTATAAAGTGTAGACATAAGTGTTTATAGAAGGCACTGATTAAAAAGGTCCATGGGTAGGCCAGTCGGATGGCTTCAAGAGCAAAGATTTCACAGAGCCTTATGGACTGAGCTTGATCCCTGGGACCTGTGTGGTAGGAGGAGAGAACTGACCCCCACAGGTTTTTCTTAGTCCTACACATGTGCACTGCACTGTGCATGTGCATGCTAACACACAAATAAAGAAATGCAAAATTCTAAAAAGAAAAAAAAAAGACACACGGGCTGGCTATTGAAGAAATGAACACACAAACTGAGATAAGATTTATCATTATTAAATATCAACATGATGACATCTAACATTTCTGAAGGGAGTCTCTGTGGTGAGAGTCCTCATGTCCATGCTCTGGACTCTGTAGGAGCCCAGAGGTGGGAGGATGTGTTCTGATATGAAGGGGTTGTGCCGTTTCTTACCAACACATCAGAAAATGTGTTGTTCGACCGAGTGCTAGATCTCAGTCAGAGAATGAGGATGGGGTGTGGCTTTGCAGAGATGGTGTGCCACAGTGAAGGTAACTCCAGAGACTTTTCTTCACTGATGCTGCAGTGAGGAAAATGGACAAGTGTGTGTTGGGTCCTCTAGCAGTGTCTCGGACAGACAGTGACCCATGGATTTTGTTGTTTCCTTGGCCAATGTCCTCTTAAAGTTCCCAGTGTCAGAGGGGAAGGAAACAGGAGTGGCTTCCTGCAATGGGAAGGGCTTCCTGTGATGAGGAGGTCTGTGCTTTTTCTCTGAGCTGTCAGTGAGATGGGGTGAGACTATTTATTTCTCATCTACAAAGTAAAATTGTTAGGTAGGTTGACCTGTGATGCCATTTCCAATTCAGAGGTTCCTCATGTTGGTTTAAAAATGAAATGGGAAAAAAGGTGTTTTAGATTGGTAGACTTCTTGACAACCTTTAATTCATGCTGCCTCTGTCACCCTGAGACAGCTCACTCTAGAAGGATCATGGATATCCTCAGGGACAGTGTATTTGCTACTTCAGAACATCCATACCCTTAAGTATGGAAAGTTGACCTAAGAGATTTCCCCTTTGGTTACTCTGCAAGGAGAATATGTTACTTTTATTCTGTTATACGATAACCCTTTGAGAGTAAAATGGCTTTAATGTTTCATGGAGTCAAATAATTTTGAAAAGCCTGGAGAACATTACTCTTATCATGGCTTAGTAGGTGTCCCTGGGTCAGAAGTTTCTTTAAATATTTAATACAGATTTCACAAAGGTTTGTCTGTCTTTTCCTTTTAAACCAGTTGCACACTTAATGCTGAATAAGAATTATGTATGCATCTGAGTTTATAAAACTTAGTAATCTTAATTTGGCTCTTCTGTCAGCATCTGTTAACATTTATTAGAGGCTTGCTGCTTTGGAGGTATTGTATTGTTCATAAGGGAGTTGGTATATTAAGCTTTTCGCCCTCAAGAACTTAGCATCTATCCTTTCAGTGGAAGAGCTAGGAGCTTAAACTGCAGGGAACAGTTAACACAATGACACAATAGGTCAATGCAAGGTTTGCATGCTTTTTTTGCCTTTGATACACTGCTTATCTGCGTACATACAATCATCGTATTATACATTCCCTTTCTTCTCTTTTTACTTAAGTGTGGCAGCCATAGCCAATTTGCATATCAACCACCTGCTGAGGTATGCACATCTCTATAAAACTTTATTCTACAATCTTGAATAGATCTAAAAATGTCGGAAAGTAAACACATCATTATTAAGCTGTCATATTCAATGGCAGTCTCTCAGAAATACAAACAGGAACTAAAATGAGTAAACCATGATGCTGTAATTCTAAATTAGCCTCTAATGTGCTTATAGCTTGGAGGAAGGAGAATTGTGGTTAGTCAGGGGGTGATGTTCCTCACACATGTCTTTGTGTTGCCACAGAGCACAGTGCTGCAAAGAAATGGTCTATTTGGGAGTTCAAAGTTTCTAATAGATCCCAGGTAGACATTAGGATTCTATTCTTGTTTTAGAGGATGGTACCATGAGGTAGTCTCTATGCATGAGATGTGATTATGTTGTTCTAAGACTATGTCCAAAGTAATACCAGATGGGTTTCTATTGCTATGATGAAACCCCATGACCAAAGCACCTTAGGAAGGGCAGGGTTTATTTGGGTTAAAAGCTGTGGTTCCAATTGTCCAACAATGGCTCTCTATCAATGAAAAGCCCAAGAATCCAGCAGCCATTCAATCCACAAGGCTGGATGTCTCGGCTAGTCTTCATCCTGAAGAAGTAGGCTCTAATGCCAATGAAGGAATGGACTTGCCAGTAAGAGTAAGAGTCAGCAGACAGAGACTGTGCTTCCTCCTTCCACGTTCTTTATATAGGCTTCTGGAAGAAGGTGTGGTCCAGATTAAAGGTGGATCTCCCCAACCTAAAAAGAACCAGATTAAAAGTGGGTCTTCTAGTTCAAATAATTTAATTAAGGAAAAATTCTTCACAGGTGTACCCAGCCACTTGGATTTTAATTAATTCCAGGCTGACAGCTGAGAATAGCCATCAAACACTTCAAAGTGGCTGCTCATCCCCAGGGTGGTGCTAAATCATTCTTCTTCTACAAATTATTGACAAGTGTTTCAATAGGAAAATCCAGCTGCCTCTTATTTTCTTATTACTTTTATTTTTTACAATCCTGTCATTGTCCCCCTCCCACAGTTCCTCATCCTTTTCCTCCCCCCCTATCTTCAAAAGGATTGTGTCCCCCCACTCACCAGGCATTCCCACTCCTTGGGTCCTCTAATCTCTCCAGCGTTACACACATCTTCTCTCACTGAGGCCGGACCAGGCAGTCCTCTGCTGTCTATGTGTTAGGGGCCTCAGACTAGCTAGGGTATGCTGCCTGGTTGGTGACTCAGTGTCTGAGAGATCTCAGGGGGCCAGGCTAGTTGAGGCTGTTGGTCTTCTTATTGGGGTTGCCCTCCTCCTCCTCAGCTTCTTGCAGCCTTTCCCTAATTCAACCACAGGAGCCCCCAGCTTCTGTCCATTGCTTGGGTGTAAGTATCTGCATCTGTCTCAGTCAACTACTTGTTGTGCCTCTCAGAGGACAGCAATGCTAGGCTCCTGTCTGCACACCACAGCATCAGTAATAGTGTCAGGCCTCAGAGCTTCCCCTTGAGATGAATCCCAAGTTAGGCTGGTCACTGGACCTCCTTTCTCTCAGTCTCTTCTCCATTTTGTCCCTGCAGTTCTTTTAGACAGGAACAATTCTGGGTCAGAATTTTTGATTTTGGGTTAACAACCGCATCCCTCCACTTGATGCCCTGTCTTTCTACTGGAGGTGAACTCAACAAATTCTCTCTCCCCACTGTTGAGCATTTCATCTAAAGTCCCTCCCTTTGAGTCCTGAGAGTTTCTCAGTTTCCAGGTATCTGTTACTTTTTAGAGGGTTGTTCACCCCCCACCCCTCTAGGTTGCTTTTTCCCACTCATTCTGCTGACCCTCAGTGCTTTTTCTCCTGTTCTAGCCACCATACTTGATCACGTTCCCCTTTTCTCCTCCTTCTCCCCTCTCCCACTCAGGTCCTTCCGTCCCTCTGCCTCCACGGTTGCTTTCTTCTCCATCCTAGGAGGGATCGAAGCATCCTATCTTGGGCCCTAATTAGCTTGCATGGCGCCATTCTTCTATAAATCATTGATAAATGTTCCAATTGGAAAATACAGTTGTCTCTTATTTTTTAATCCTTTTAGTGACATTACTTCCTTTAAAGCTCTCAATAATCTTGGTTATCTTTTCCTTTTTAAAAAATTTCACCTTTAAATGTTTTTTTGCACTTATCAAAAATGATAGAATATGAAACAGAAAGTAAATTTATAAAGAAAGTTGCCTGTGAGGTGAGGTTACCAGTCCAAGGACAACCCACTTTAATATAGTCCAGTATGTTCTTTTAAAGCATGTGACATCTAAACAATGGTTCACACTATATATACTACCTTTAAACTAATTTTTAGCACTATAAATGTTATGTGTGTAGAGGTCAGAGAATTTGGACATTACTTCTCAGGTCTCCCACTGGCTTTGGGACTGCTGCCTATGCTAGCCTAGGTGGCCAGCAAACTACAGGAACGTATATGTCTCCTTGTCCCCAGAGCTGATACTAAAGCACGTATTACAGTTGGCTTTTTCCATGTATCTGGGGATTGAAACTCTGTGTTTTGTATGCCTAATGGACTAACTGATCCATCTTTCCAGACCAAGATCTGTAACTTGAACATACATAATACAATGTGTGCAAAATTAGAAATGTTTCTAGTTGCATGGACTTTCCATGCATATCAATGTGTATGTTTTGTCTAGCAGCAGAAGAACTTAACAAGTAATCATCAAGCTATTCTTGTCTCTTTCTGTTTAAAACTCAAGCTTGCTTTCTTCTTGGAATCTTCTGATATGTAGAGCTTTGATGAGACCCTTGCTGCTCACCAATGTCTTGATGACAAATCAGTGGGAAAATTCTGACTGCTTCCTAACATTCTGTTTTTCTTGATAGCAGCTGAAGTCCAGCCAGTGCATAAAATGGAGAATTCTGATTTCTCTGTCTAGTACATGCCAGCAAGAAGGCAGAGCAGATTCATGGGCGAGGTCATATTTAGACACAGGTAGACAGGTGGTAGCTGGAAGGAGAGATTCCAAAGAGGGACAATGACATCATCTTAACTCTATGAGAGTAGAAGTGAAGGCTAAGTGAGTTTATCTTGCCTCAAGAAAAACATGGTTAGAGAACGGCTTAGGACTAACCAAATCATGGACTCAGCTGTGGGAGCTGAGAAATCACAGACCAGAAAAATAATTTCCCACTCAAACCTACTTACCCGCTAGTAACCTGATTTCTGTTATATATTGAATCCTCTACTCACTCAGTGGTGAAACCCTAGCTTCTTTCTTGTTTCCACTAGACCTCCAACTGGTCCAAGCAATTCAGCTCTTAAATGCCTCCAGATATTTCCCAACTTGGTCTCTGCTGTCACCAATTGAAATCCACATATCCTTTTATCTGTTGCTTAATCTAGCAGTCTCTTAATGAGTCCACTGATCTCAAATGCATTTTTCATAGACTATTGTATTTTATATAATGCTGTTACTCCGGTTTTCATCAAATAAAAATTTAACCTTAGCATTCCTTGTTCGTGACTGGTATCTCTTTCCTCTTCATACAGTCTTCCCAGCTTCCAAAGCCAGGATCCTCCTCCATCTGTATTTAAATCTTGCTGCATCTTCAGGACTAGAGACTTAAACTCATCACCTTTCTGAGCCCACCGGACTTATTTTTCTTCTTTTAACTTAGGCTTTATCTCAATCTCTCTTGAGACTGAGATATTTGGGAGGAATTCCAAGAGCTTAGGCTCTGTCTCAGCTGCTTGATTATGAATGGTTTGACCCCATGGAAATAAATATTAAGTATTCTAATCCCTGGTATTGTATACACACACAAGGGTCTTATCCCTACCATTGTCTCTGGAGAACTAGCTCACAGACTAAGAAATGCAACATCCCTGCTGGGTGTGCTGAGTTTCATTCCTGTAACTTCCCAAATGATAGATATTAAGTTGATTGAGACTATATTTCAAGTCTGATTTAAGGGATCCTAGGTATCATCTTTAGCATAGTCAAATGTAGTCAAATGTCAAAAAGAAGTTGGAACAATGAAATTTTTGAAGAAAATTTGGTGCATACACAGAAAACATTTTTAAAACAAGAATTTTAATTGTTTTTCCTTTTCTGTACCTGGATCAGGAGTGTTGTCAAATATTTCCTTCCAGGTTGATTACTTTGAAGAAAGTTAATTCCCCTTCAGATCAGTTTTGACATGTTTTTTTTTTAATTCTATATAATTTATTTACATTTCAAATGATTTCCCTTTTCTAGCCCCCCCACTCCCCGAAAGTCCCGTAAGGCCCCTTCTCTTCCCCTGTCCTCCCACCCACCCCTTCCCACTTCCCCGTTCTGGTTTTGCCGAATACTGTTTCACTGAGTCTTTCCAGAACCAGGGGCCACTCCTCCGTTCTTCTTGTACCTCATTTGATGTGTGGATTATGTTTTGGGTATTCCAGTTTTCTAGGTTAATATCCACTTATTAGTGAGTGCATACCATGATTCATCTTTTGAGTCTGGGTTACCTCACTTAGTATGATATTCTCTAGCTCCATCCATTTGCCTAAGAATTTCATGAATTCATTGTTTCTAATGGCTGAATAGTACTCCATTGTGTAGATATACCACATTTTTTGCATCCACTCTTCTGTTGAGGGATACCTGGGTTCTTTGAAGAAAGTTAATTCCCCTTCAGATCAGTTTTGACATGTTTTTAAAAAAATGGGATAATGACATATAAATGTAAGTCTGAGATGTTAAAATTGTTGGTAATTTTGCCCTGCATTTTTATTGTATTTTCTGAAATCTCTTCAGTGGCTGTGTGTGCATTACTTATCAAGCTTTTTAAACATCTAGGGCCATTATTTCTAAATACATGTAGTAATATTCTCCTCCTGCTACTCTATTAGAAAGACAATTCTAGCAATTATAAATAGGGCTGCTATGAACATAGTGGAACATGTATCCTTATTACATGCTGGGGAATCTTCTGGGTATATGCCCAGGAGTGGTATAGCAGGATCTTCTGGAAGTGATGTGCCCAGTTTTCTGAGGAACCGCCAGACTGATTTCCAGAGTGGTTGTACCAATTTGCAAGCCCACCAGCAGTGGAGGAGTGTTCCTCTTTCTCCACATCCTCACCAACACCTGCTGTCTCCTGAATTTTTAATCTTAGCCATTCTGACTGGTGTAAGGTGAAATCTCAGGGTTGTTTTGATTTGCATTTCCCTAATGACTAATGAAGTTGAGCATTTTTTAAGATGCTTCTCAGCCATCCGAAGTTCTTCAGGTGAAAATTCTTTGTTTAACTCTGTACCCCATTTTTTAATAGGGTTATTTGGTTTTCTGGAGTCTAACTTCTTGAGTTCTTTATATATCTTGGATATTAGCCCTCTATCTGATGTAGGGTTGGTGAAGATCTTTTCCCAATTTGTTGGTTGCCGATTTGCCCTTTTGATGGTGTCCTTTGCCTTACAGAAACTTTGTAATTTTATTAGGTCCCATTTGTCAATTCTTGATCTTAGAGCATAAGCTATTAGTGTTCTGTTCAGGAACATTCGCCCTGCACCGATGTCCTCAACGGTCTTCCCCAGTTTCTTTTCTATTAGCTTCAGAGTGTCTGGCTTTATGTGGAGGTCCTTGATCCATTTGGAGTTGAGCTTAGTACAAGGAGTCAAAAATGGATCAATTCCCATTCTTCTGCATGCTGACCTCCAGTTGAACCAGCACCATTTGTTGAAAAGGCTATCTTTTTCCCATTGTATGTTTTCAGCCCCTTTGTCCAGGATCAAGTGGCCGTAGGTGTATGGGTTCATTTCTGGATCTTCAATTCTGTTCCATTGATCTTCCTGCCTGTCACTGTACTTATACCATGCAGTTTTTAACACTATTGCTCTGTAGTATTGATTGAGGTCAGGGATACTGATACCCCCAGAATTTCTTTTATTGTTGAGAATAGTTTTAGCTATCCTGGGTTTTTTGTTATTCCAGATGAATTTGAGGATTGCTCTTTCTAACTCTGTGAAGAATTGAGTTGGGATTTTGATGAGTATTGCGTTGAATCTGTATATTGCTTTTGGCAAAATGGCCATTTTAACTATATTAATCCTGCCGATCCATGAGCATGGGAGGTTTTTCCATTTTTTGAGGTCGTCTTCCATTTCCTTTTTCATAGTCTTGAAGTTCTTGTCATACAGATCTTTCACATGTTTGGTAAGAGTCACCCCAAGGTACTTTATACTGTTGGTGGCTATTGTAAAGGGGGTCATTTCCCTAATTTCTTTCTCAGCCTGCTTATCCTTTGAGTATAGGAAGGCTACTGATTTGCTTGAGCTGATTTTATAACCTGCCACTTTGCTGAAGCTGGAAAGAACCCAAGTATCCCTCAACAGAAGAGTGAATGCAAAAAATGTGGTAGATATACACAATGGAGTACTATTCAGTCATTAGAAACAATGAATTCATGAAATTCTTAGGCAAATGGATGGAGCTAGAGAACATCATACTAAGTGAGGTAACCCAGACTCAAAAGATGAATCATGGTATGCACTCACTAATAAGTGGATATTAACCTAGAAAACTGGAATACCAGAAACATAAACCACACATCAAATGAGGTACAAGAAGAAAGGAAGAGTGGCCCCTTGTTCTGGAAAGACTCAGTGAAGCAGTATAGGGCAAAACCAGAACAGGGAAGTGGGAAGGGTTGTGTGGGAAAACAGGGGAAGGGAAGGGGGCTGATGGGACTTTCGGGGAGTGGGGGTCTAGAAAAGGGGAAATCATTTGAAATGTAAATAAAAAGTATATCGAATAAAAAAAATTTAAAAAAAGTACAAAAAAAAAAAAAAGACAATTCTATACAGTTTCAATTGAGCAGTTTGTAACTCTTTTAGCAGGTACACAAGAAAGAGGCCTGAGGTGACCTAGCACACAGACAGCAACTCAGTGATTATATATATATATATAATAACTTGATATATATATATATAACAAGTTATTCTAATCTGCCTCTCATCCCATTTAGCAGAATACACTTCTCATCAAAGATTTGGAGTAATCACTTTTCAGTTTTGCAACTGTAATCCTTATGTGCATATAATTATATGTAATTGAGAACTTGATTCTTGAAATGTTATAATAATGACTTAGCCTTACTACAGAACCTATAAATATACCTTATAAAGCATTTCTTAAATTTTGGGAAGCACTCATTTGCTTTCCCACCCAATCCTTCAGTATGTTAGTTATTGCTCAAATTTGGAGGTTATATCAATAAAATAGACAAAGATTTATAGTCATATGTGGTACATATAAACTACCACATTAAGAAAGATACACAGTAAGAAGATTGAATGATATGTGAAGATGAATGGTTTGAGGGTTGCCAAGAGGGCTTAGCAGATAAAGGTGCTTGCGACCAAGCCTAAAGACCTGAGTTAATCCCTGGGACTTTGAAGGTGAAAGGAGAGAACTGATTCATTCAAGTTGTCCTCTGACTTTTATGTGTGTGTTGTGGAACATGCATATTTTCCCCACCAATAGTAATAAATGTGAACAGTTTAAGAGCAGGTGTGGTGGCTCACAGCTGTTGTAATCACAGTACAGTGGAGTAAAACACTGGAGGATCAGAAGTTCAAGGTCATCCTCACGTAAGCAGCAATCCCAAGACCAGCCTGGGATATATAAGATCCTGCTGTCTTGAGAGGGGAGGAAACAGGGAGAGGTAAATTGTGATAAATATTACAAAGAGAAGTAATTCAGAGAAACATACATGGAAAGGTTTCAGTTGTCAGCAGTGGTCAGTACTCACTGCAAAAGTGCCAGTTGAGTATAATTTAAAGGAGATGAGTAGCAGGAGGTGATATGGCTAAAAGGGAAAGGAATGTCAATTCTATGCAGTGAGAAAACTGTGTCAAAGGCTCTGGGGTATGCACCCATGTTTTCATGAGGCGACAATGTTGGGCAGACATCACTGTGCCAGTTTAAGAAAGAGGCGTGCTGAGACGATTTATATCAGGTAGAATACAGCAAGTGAGACTACCAGGCAGGGAGCCTGCTCTCTCCAGGAAATCATGTGCAGCTGTGCTGAATGGCATAGGGAGAGATTTGCTGTTAGCCATGGTCATGGTTTAGCAGAGTGGTCTGTGGAAGTGCAGGAGGGGGTCAAAGATCGAGGTGATTAAAAGGAATTATGATAATTAACCATGAAAATTTAAAACGGGGTCAAAAGAGGAGTATAGTCTTTGCATACACAAGCTGTGACTTAGGAAGCAGGATCCAGGCTGTGAATACAAGGACCACTGAGTCCTGTGAGCAGGAAACCAGAGGGTTCAAGCTGCAGAGGGAGGGTGTGCAGATGGAAAGAGAAAGTTTGAAATTGAGAGTTTTGGGAGGTTTGCAGTTGCTAGCAACCAGGTTTAGGGTGTGACATGGAAGTGAGTAGTTAAGATTAGGTAGGGGTCAAAATCCAATGAGACTGTCAGACATAGGAACACTCATTTACACAGATATCTAAGTCACATGAGTTACAGGATTAATGCAGTTGGTAACTGTTTACTGTGTGTCCGCGATCAGGATGGATTCATCCCAGGGATGCAGGCTTTGGTCAACAGAGCAAACGGCACAGACCACATCACTGGAAGGAGTTCAGGAAAGACAGATCATTTTAATAGATAAGAAAACGAAGTGTGTTAAATATGCCATGAAAATTAGGTATTGGAGAGATACACCTACATATAATAATAATAATAATAATAATAATAATAGTAATAATAATAGTAATAGTAATAGTGATAATAATAAAATCACAAATCAGCAGCTAATAGTATACTAAGTGATGAAAAAGCTGATTGCTTTTTCTCTAAGGCTTAGACTAAAACAAGGAAGCTCCTTGCTGGAAAGTCTATCCAGAGCCATCGAGAAGATAAAGACATCCAGACTGGAAAGGAAGAGACAAATTGTCACTGTTTATACATATTACCACAGAAAGGTTCAATATCCAGAATATAATAGAAGCTCTAAAAACTCAAATAGAAAACAAACAAACAAAAAAACACCAAATTCTCTGAAAAGGCTACAAAGGCACTAGGATTTAATAAATATTTTTCCAAAGAAGACACATGACCGGCCAAAGGTATTTGAATGAGTTCTTAGCATTACAAAAACAAACAAATAAACAAAAAACAAAAAACAACCAAAAAACCCAAATCAAAACCACACTGAGATATTACTTCATCCCAGGATCAATAGTTGGTATAAATAAACTAAAGATACAAGTGTTGGTAAGGATGTGGAGAAAAGTAATTTCTTGTGCAATGTGTGTATGGATGAACATTAATATGGAGAATAACATACAACTACCATACAATCCAGCAGTATCATAACTGGGTGTATATATCCTTGGGACACATGTGTTAAAAAGGCATTTTTGTTGCAGTACTATTCACAGTAGCCCAGAAATGGTAAGAATTTCTCTATCAGTTGTGATTCCATAAATGAAATAGAGGCACATGTGCAGTGGAATCTGAGTCAGATATAAAAATGTTCTGTCATTTGTCACAAAGTGGATGGATTGAAGTAGAGATCATTATCTGAACTAAGTCAGGCTCAGAAGGAGAAGTTCCATGTGGTCTCATTCATGCCTGGATTCTATAGAGGTTGAGAACGGAAGGGTGCTTAGAGAATGAAGGGAGGGGAAATTGGGAAAGGTTGACCAATGAACAGCCAGTTAGAAACCAGGGGCTTCTGTGTGATACAGAACAGGAGGACAGGTGTAGACAACAGTGAAGCAGTATGTGTTATACAAGTCTGAAAGAAAGCATTTTGGGAAATTTTAACATGAGCAAAGATAGGCATTGGAGGGAGTATTGTTAACCTGATTTAAACATTGATTTAAATATTGAAACATCACTGGTAATCTCATTATTACTAATATATTTTTACTAATATTTTAAAACTATTTTACTATTTACAAAGTTTCTGTAAGGCAAAGGACACCATCAAAAGGACAAATCGGCAAACAACAAATTGGGAAAAGATCTTCACCAACCCTACATCAGAGAGAGGGCTAATATCCAATATATATAAAGAACTCAAGAAGTTAGACTCCAGAAAACCAAATAACCCTATTAAATGGGGTACAGAGTTAAACAAAGAATTCTCACCTGAAGAACTTCGGATGGCGGAGAAGCATCTTAAAAAATGCTCAACTTCATTAGTCATTAGGGAAATGCAAATCAAAACAACCCTGAGATTTCACTTTACACCAGTCAGAATGGCTAAGATTAAAAACTCAGGAGACAGCAGGTGTTGGTGAGGATGTGGAGAAAGAAGAACACTCCTCCACTGCTGGTGGGCTTGCAAATTGATACAACCACTCTGGAAATCAGCCTGGCGGTTCCTCAGAAAACTGGGCACATCACTTCCGGAAGATCCTGCTATACCACTCCTGGGCATATACCCAGAGGATTTTCCAGCATGTAATAAGGATACATGCTCCACTATGTTCATAGCAGCCCTATTTATAATAGCCAGAAGCTGGAAAGAACTCAGGTATCCCTCAACAGAAGAGTGGATGCAAAAAATGTGGTATATATGCACAATGAGTGAGTATGCACTCACTAATAGGTGGATATTAACCTAGAAAACTGGAATACCCAAAACATAATCCACACATCAAATGAGGTACAAGAAGAACGGAGGAGTGGCCCTTTGTTCTGGAAAGACTCAGTGAAGCAGTATAGGGAAAACCAGAACAGGGAAGTGGGAAGGGGTGGGTGGGAGAAGAGGAGGAGGGAAGGGGACTTACGGGACTTTCGGGGAGTGGGGGACTAGAAAAGGGGAAATCATTTGAAATGTAAATAAAATATATATTGAAAAAAATACCTTAGCTAAAAAAATATTTTACTATTCTAGTTAATAGTAATAGTTTTTAATGTATTAGCTAAAAATAAATTTCATGAAAATGGTCTATAGCTTTTTGTTTTGCATGAAAGTTATATAAAATGTTTTTGAATTCTTGGCTGTGTATATGTTGGCCAATTTTAAAAGTCAACTTGACACAACCTAGAATCATATAGGAGGAGAGTCTTTGATTTCCTCTTAGCAATTGTTCATATATTTTAGACAAAATATTGCCTTTTTTTCCTCTTTCACACCCCTTTCAGTGTTTTTAAGAAATGTCTTATTTTTAATTACTTCTTTTATTTTTGAAATTATAGTATAATCATATAAATTTTCTCTTCTCTTTTCTCCCTCCAAGCCTTCCCTTATATCCTTTACATACACACAGACTATAAGGAGGTCCTGAATGTTAGTCATTAAAGTGTAGGCAAATGGATGGAGCTGGAGAACATCATACTAAGTGAGGTAACCCAGACTCAAAAGATGAATCATGGTATGCACTCACTAATAAGTGGATATTAACCTAGAAAACTGGAATACCCAAAATATAATCCACACATCAAATGAGGTACAAGAAGAACGGAGGAGTGGCCCCTTGTTCTGGAAAGACTCAGTGAAGCAGTATAGAACAAAATCAGAACAGGGAAGTGGGAAGGGTTGGGTGGGAAAACAGGGGGAGGGAAGGGGACTGATGGGACTTTCGGGGAGTGGGGGTCCAGAAAAGGGGAAATCATTTGAAATGTAAATAAATATATCAATAAATTAAAAAAAAAGAAAGAAAAAAAAAGAAAAAAAAGAGAATGAGTTAAAAACATAAAAAAAAAAAGTGTCTTTCTAGATCTGCACTCTAGGAACTGTGTTTGCCATGTGTATCTTAGACCTACTCCTGCCAGGAAGTAGTTCAATTTAATTGAAAGCAACTCATTTATCATGGGGTTGGGGCATACCTTTCATCTCATCCAAGTTAGTCTCTCGTAACTTCTTTAACTTCTAGGTTCCTGGTTCTATAGAGTTTCAGACTTAGTCTCTCTCTCACACAAAGGACTTCAAAGCTCAGACTCAGGATGTTAATGACATAAGAATCTCTGCTTTTGGCCCCCTGGCTCTGATCACTCCTGGCACATAATTTCTTCTTAGACCAAGGTCCTTCTAAATATACCTTGTTTTAGGTTCTCTTCATTTTTATCACAACTTATCAACTTATTTAAATGTTACTTTATCAGGATTTAATTGTATTAAATTAGAAGGAACTGTAATAATATGTAACCTATGGTATATTTGAAACTGTTACCCTATTTTTTTTTAAAGATCAGCATTTTCAAGTCAGATCTGATTAGAAAAAATACACATTAAATATTTAATAGCAGAATCTATTTCCCCTAGAATGATTAGTACACAGACAAATGGAGACCAGAGCCCAAGTAATAACTATTTGCCAAAATGATTAGTTTGACCTTCAATAACAGAATAATTTTTATTTTGACTCATTCAATGTTCTTGATCCTCAAAATAGCACTGTTAAGTGCTTGGTGATTTTTCTGTCCCAATTGTGATTAAGCCCCTGCTAAGCAGGTGAGCCTAGCCAGGCTCAGAAGACGCTGATTTGCTTTGCAGCAGGACTTGCTCACAAATAAGGCTTTTGGACGTGCTGTATGTTTTCAAGCCGAGAAAAAACCGAAAGGTGGAAGTCTTGCAAGGTGGAAGAGAAAGTTATAATTTCACACTAAACCTCTGGTGAGCAAACACTAATTATTAAGTGTTCTACTTCAGTGATACTAGAGATGAGAAATGGTTGATTTAATTAAGCAACAAAAGTATATTTGCTGAGAAATTTGAATTGCTGTTCGAAGGTACCAGGAGGAAGACACTTCAAGTGATCTTCTGTCATTTCAAGGGCAAAGGCAGAGTCAACTGGCATGGGTTTTAGTTCAGCTTAAAAACAATGTAGGGTTCCTCTGAGACCTAGCGAACCTCATGCGGAAAATGATGTTGGACCAGAAGGTGTCAAAGGCAGCACCTGCCAAGGCCTGTTTGTGTGCTGCCTCACAGGTGTCAAGAAACTGTTGAGAGAAAAATAAGCCCAGACTGAATCAAAGCTCTGCCACTACTACTCAGAGCAGCTTCCCAGCACAGCTATGAAACCGCATATGAAAACAGGCGTGATAACCGTATTTACCTCATTAGGGTGTTTGAGTTCCAAGTGAATCTTGCATAGCATATGTTTGCGGAGTGATTGATACTTACTAGATGCTGAATAAATACATTAATATTTTTGTCGCTCTCCGCCTTGCTTACCAAAATATGCCTTGTTAGTTTTAAACATAGATCTTCATCCTCCCTTTTTATGTAGCTTTATTTATCTTAATTGAACAAGAGAAACACGATGGTATAAAATTTCCTAGAGTCGCTAAAATCTGAATATTCATTACTGGTGTTGTATTGCAGCCATCACATGGACACATAATCTCAGTGGTTTGATTTTAGTAGCAATCTCTACAGTTATAATTTCTCCACTCAGATTACAATGAGTCATACAGAAAACCTTCATATTCAGTCAGCACTGGGCTTACATGACTGAGAAAACCAAGTCTATTCTAATCACATTCCTCATCTTAAGGAGGTAGGAAAAAATACTGTGTATACAATACACTCTTCTCCTAGTTTACCAAAGGCCTCTTTTCTGTACAGTGTGTGTGAACCCAATGCCACTTGGTGGCTAGAATTGAATAATAGGTTTAGCCTGGACACTTACATTCATCTAAAAGCTCCATGAAGCTTGAGAGAAATATTTTTTTTTAAATGCTCTGGAAAGAGAAGTGTTGGGTGGCAATTTTGATGTCCCTGGGTGAGTACACAATCAAGATATTCACATATATGTATGACATTATCATGTATCTATGCATATAATAAGTCTGCTTCTGTAATAGCAAGCACAAAATAACCAGGAGACTTCTGTTACCACCAGGTCACTCAGGGGCTAGGACAAATTACATTAATTGAGTTGAACACAAATAATGGTCTCAAATCACCACTGTGCTGTGTGAGCAATTACCTTAGGTACATATTGCAGTCATTAAGAATCCAGTTCGACATCATAGTTACCTGGATGTTCTTGCCTGCAAAGGGAGACCTCTCAAGCAGACGGAGCCTAGCAGATAACACTGCATTATTGATCCCGTAGACTGGAAAAGCTGAAGCATCATAGTAGCCCATGAAAATACTATGCAGTGTTAGAGTTTATAGCCCTAAAAGATTGGCAGATCAGTCACTTAGTGAGGATGCGTGATTCATCAACGGGGAAATGACACCTAATTCTGTGACAGCTATCTTTTGAGACAGCTCCGAACACGTATTTTGAAATAGTTTCTTTTCATTCAGAATTCTCACGGCTTCCAGACATCTCATGGACTTTGGACATCTTCACATATAATAGCCCTGATAGGTTTGTTTTCTTTTCAACAATTAAAAACACTATTCTGACCAGTAAGGTACATCCTCTGAATGTGAAGGCGTGTGTGTGTGTGTGTGTGTGTGTGTGTGTATCTATGACTCCCACCTGCTCTCCTCCCTGCATATGCCTCCATTTCTCATGATTAGAGTGTGCCCTGTCTTCCAGTAAACTGGCCTACCCAGGCTTCCAATGAGCTTCCAAGTGATAAGGCAACTTAGCCCTTAGGAGATTATGCTGTTTGTGAAACAAAAATCTTATATATCTTAGTTACTTTTCTGCTGCTATGATAAATACTGTGACCAAAGCGACTTATGTGGTAAGGGTTCACTTTTGGCTCACAGTTCCAAACTACAGTTGATCATGATAGGGGATTCACCGTGGCAGGAGCCTGGGACAGCAGGAGTTTTTAAATGGTTTACTCGTAGCAGAATCACCTGTAGTCTAATAAAAATGTCAACCTGTGTGCTCCACGAAGGTCCAGTGGATCAGATAATTGAAGGTAGGAGTCTGGGGCTCTATCCTGTAAAATGGCATTTCTGGTGATGACCAGGCATACTGGAGAGCTTTCTTGACACATCTTCTACCAGAACCCCTTGGATCTTACAATTGCTTTCTATAGCAGTAACAGAAGTAATCATCATTAGTGGCATCATGTACTGATTGCCAACTAAATGCCAAGAATCATTTTACATGTTTTATATTCAGTATCTACTTATTAAAACTGGTGACAAAGTATTGCAGTTCTTGAGAGACCTGACCAACTCCATCCTGGGCTCAGGCTCCATCTTAGAGAACCTGACCTACGGTTGAACTGGAGTTAACCAACAAGTCTGCACCTAGCAGTAGTTTCCATGTCACATCCTATCAACCACCAATCAAGAAGAAAGCAGAAGATAAGTTTATGGTTTAGCTCCCAGCACTAGCCAATCATTTTAAAGGGCAACCAATTCCATAACAGACCCCCAATCAGATGTGTGAAAACCCTCTTGCTTGTTTACTTGCCTTTGTAAATGGTTGCTTGAAACTGGGCTGGGGCTTCACCCTCCCATCCTGCTGCCTCAGAGACAGCAGTGGTGAGCCCAATTCCAGCTTGAGTAAAGACCCTAGCATCCTGAATCAGCTCCCTGGTGGTCTTTTGGGGTTCTTGAATTCTTCCTGAATGGGCACAATACTTTCAGGTTGGGAAATTGAAGGAACACTGCTGCTGAGTACAAACTCTGGAATTCATTCCAGCCCTGTTTAGTGTTAGGTGCTGTCCCTCTATTTGGAAATAAAGATGCTCTCCTTACCTCTTGAAGTTTTGGTTTTCTTGTTCTTCTCAATTATCCCACATGCTCAGGTCTTGCTTTTGCTTTGAGGTAGGGCCTGTGTAACTCAATCTGGCCTTGACCTTGCAATATAGCCATGGATGGTCTTGAATTTCTGATCCTCATGTCTCTGACTTCCAAATGCTTCAAGGACAGGTCTGTACTACATGTTTCTGCAGTATTTGGGAATGAAACCAGACTTCACACATGCTAGTTAAGCAAGTCCTCTGTCAACTAACAAATCTGCATCTACGAACTTGTATAGGTTCTCTGTGTGCTGGCACAGTCTCTGTGTTTATATCTGCTTCCGTCCACTTATGTAGGAATGACTAATAACCTACCACATACTTGGCTCTTGATCTGCAGCAGTAATGCTCTTCTCTTTCCTGAAGTCCAGTTCATCATCAATCCTCCTACCTGGTTTCTTTCACTAACCAGATCCTTTTGTGTTAAGTTCTACCTTGGATTATTATAAGAATTATATCACCTATTGGGACTTCAAATTGGCTTGTACACTAGAACCTTAAAATGTGAATGAGAGGTCAATGTGTCACTACTCTGGCCTGTTGTTACTACTGTATTTGTGTTGTTAGGATGTGATTGCTGTTGATTTATTGAGGTTTGAGCCCTTAGGCTTGTGGTACCTACTTCTGTGCCTTCAGTCCCTCTAGTGTCATTGCTGACTTGTTCATGAAGCCTAGATTTCTAATCTTGTGCCAATACTATGTCACACGTTGAAGGCGTTGTGCATATCAGCCTGAATATATAATATATAATCTGTTCAATATAGAATATTCCTATTCCTGTCATCTGTTCCTAAGAGCGTCTCTTTGCTATTAAGTGAAAGTTTTCTGCTTCTAGCAGAGAGTTCTGTGCAATAGAGATTTTATCATCAAGTGGAGGAGCACTCACTCAGATGTGTGTGGAGAATCTCACTTGTAAGATCTCTTCTCACTGCTCATGCATGGAGCTCGCTACTTGGGTGTTCTCAATAAATCCGTTACACTCACACAGTTTTACACATCACTGGGTATGTATTCGGGAACCTCCTGAGTTCCTGTCATCTCTTCATGAGGACACATTTTCACGGTGGGGCAAAAGGAATGGGATAAAGGCAAATCAGATGACCTGGGCATGCTCCCCATAACCATGGGCCATGAACAAATCTATTCTGGAGACCTATCATTAGCTTTGAGCAGTGAACTGGTATAAGCCCTGGGTTCAGACCGTGCCTTTTCTTGCTCACCTGCTTATTTAACGAGCATAGTCCTAACATATGTGACACACCACTTACTTTTCTCTCCTTCCTGCAAACTCAACTCACTTCGCTTCCATGTCTGCTCTAATAAAACCACACAAACTCTCTTTATTAAGGTCATGAATGACTTTGGAAACTTTGCTTTCTATAGGAAATTATCTATTATCTTTGTTTTTGATCTTTTTGCAATCTGTGCAACAACTATCACTATCTTCTTTCAGGATTTGAAGACCAAAATAATAGTATGTATCAAGAGAATGTATTTTTATGGGCTTGGTGAATTTGTGCAGTCAGGAAATCATGATTATAAATGAGTTCAACACTAAATCTCTTTCCTCCCAGAGTCCATATTTTTCTTGTCACTGACCTCTCTCTCTCACACACACACATTCTAGGCCAGCACCCAGGAAACCAGTATTCTAATTTCTGCCATTTTTTAAACCATTTTAATAATATAACATGTACAAATTAGTGGCTTGTCCTGTTTACTTAACATGATATTTGAAATGCATTCCTGACACTCCATGTATTAACAATTCATTCTTTTTATTGTTGTGGAATAGTTCATTGCATGGGTATACTACATTTTGCTTACCTATCTGATGGGTATTAAGTTTCGATCATTTTCTAGTTGTACTGAACACTTCTGCCATATTTTTTTTGTCCTGTGGTTCATTTCCAGTTCCATTTGTTTAGAAAACATTCTGTGTATGATTACAATGCTTTTAAGTGATTGAAAGTTGTTTATCACTAACTTATAGCCTGTCGTATTCTGTTATGCATTTGTGGTGTTTTGTTGCAGGGTTGAGTGTTCTGTAGATGGGAATTAGATCAAGTTGTTTTAGAGTGTTTTCCAATCCTTTTACTCCCTTCATATATTCAAGCGCTATTGGGTTGAGGAATGCACTCATATTTCCTCAGGCCTTTGATACTCCATAGCCTCCCTGGAGTTCTTTTTACATTCATCCTTGATACCAAAGTTGTGGAATTTATTACATTAGTACTTTTCAGGCTTCTTCCTGTCTGCACCATTCCAGTGAAAAATTTAAAATATACTTTTATTTATCCTTTGGGCTTTCATACACATACACAAATGTCTTTTGATACCTCCCAGTAACTTGCCTCCAGCTCTTCCCACATCCCCCAGTACACCTTCATTTCAATGTCATTAGTTTGTTTTTACATTGGCTATTTTATTTATTTACATTTCAAATGTTATCTCCCTTGCAGGTCCCCCTTCCATAAACCCCCTATCCCCTCTCCCTTCTCTGATTCTATGAGGGTGCTCCCCACCCACTCACCCACTCCTACCTCACTTCCCTAGCATTCCCCTACACTGGGATATAGAGCCTTTTCAGTACCAAGGGCCTCCCCTCCCACTGATGCAATATAAGGCCATCCTCAGCTACATTGACAGCTGAAGCCATGGGTCCCTCCATGTGTACTCATTGTTTCGAGGTTTAATTGTGTGAGCTCTGGGGATTCTGACTGGTTGATATTGTTGTTCTTCCTATGAGGTTTCAAACCCCTTCAGCTCCTTCTGTCCTTTCCCCAACTCCTCCATTGGGGTTCTTGTGCTCAGTCCAATGGTTGGCTGCATGCATCTACAGCTGTATTGGGCAAGCTCTGGCAGAGCCTCTCAGGAGACAGCTATACCAGGCTCCTGTCAGCAAGCTATGTATCAGTAACCTTGGCATCTGCAGTAGTGTCTGGGTTTGGTGTCTGCATGTGGGATGGATCCCCAGGTGGCACAGTCTCTGGATGGCCTTTTCTTCAGTCTCTGTTCCACTCTTTGTCCCTTTATTTGCTTTAGACAGGAGCAATTCTGGGTTAAAATTTTTGAGGTGGGTGGTCCCTCAACCAGGGACTGTGCCTAACCTCTGGATATAATCTCTATAGCTTCTCACGGCAACATTGTTGGATATTTCAGCCAATGCCATCCCTGTTGGGCCCTGGGAGCCTTATGCTTTCCTGTCATCTGGGACTTTCTGGTGGCTACCTCCAGTTTCCCATCCCCCATTGCTTCACACATGTGTTCAGTTACCTGACCCTTTGTACATCTTCCCTCCTCCACCATGTCCTCCCACACTTGATTCTGTCCCCTTTTTCATCTCCTCCCTTCCTCTACCTCCCATGATTATTTTCTTCCCTCTTCTAAGTAGGACTGAACCATATGCACTTTGGCTTTCCTTCTTCTTGAGCTTCACATTGTCTGTGAGTTGTATCATGGCTATTCTGAGCTTTTTGGCTAATATCCACTTATCAGTGAGTACATACCGTGCGTGTTCTATTTTGACTGGGTTACTTCACTCAGGATGATATTTTCTACTTTCATTTATTTGCTTGTAAATTTTATGAAGCCATTGTTTTGAATAACTGAGTAGTACTCCATTGTGGAAATGTACCACAATTCTGTATCCATTCCTCTGACAAGGGACATCTGGGTTCTTTCCAACTTCTAGCTATTATAAATAAGGCTGCTATGAACATAGTGGAACATGTGTCCTTGTTATATGTTGGAGCATCTTTTGGGTATTTACCCAGGAATGGTATAGCTGGGTCCTCAGGTAGTACTATGTCTAATTTTTTGAGAAACCATCAGACTGATTTCCAGAGTGGTGTACCAGCTTGCTGGTGCAATTCCACCAGCAATAAAGGAGTGGTTTTTTTGTTTGTTTGTTTGGGTTTTTTTGGGGGGGGTTGGTTTTTTGGATTTGGTTTTTTTGAGACAGGGTTTCTCTGTATAGCCCTGGCTGTCCTGGACCTCATTCTGTAGACCAGGCTGGCCTCGAACTCAGAAATCTGCCTGCCTCTGCCTCCCAGAGTGCTGGGATTACAGGCGTGTGCCACCACCGCCCGGCCCAATAAAGGAGTGTTTTTAACCCCAGAGTCTAGTTGCTGCTATAGGATCAACCAGTAGAACATGGGAGACATAACTGGGCCATATCTGTGTGGAAATCTGATGGCCTTTCCTCACAGACATCAGCTTCCAATATCTCCTCAACAGGTGAATGGTTACTTACTGTTTGTCTAATCTGAGTGGAGTCTACCACCTTTGAAAAGTGAAGCCTTAGGTTTCCAGTATCACTTGTGGAAATGGCCCTGACTAAAAGGTCACTAAGACTTAGCTGAGAAGAGAGTTTACACAGGGAAATCATTCTGAGATCTGTAATGGCTTTTGATTTTATTCTGGTGTCTAGAAGCAGTTTTAAGTAATTTTTCCCATTTTAATACTTAATTTACAAAGAATTGAGCAATGCTATACTCTCATGCCCACATTCCCTGCAGATGTCAGCTCCCTCTTTTAGAAACAGTCTCCTCAGCTGCCACACATTTTTCTGGGCACTTTCCCTTTAAGCTTTAAATCATTTGGATATTCATATGGGTGAGTTTAGGACAAGCTGCATGATTCAAAGACATGACTTTTTGGCTTCTTGCATCATACCTTCCCCACAAAAGAACTTGCTGTTTTATTTGTCACTATCATTTACTTCTGAAATTCTTATGTCCATCATACAAATCCTTAGACTTTATTTTCCCTCTTCTACTTCACTGGCAACTCAAACCCAGGTCCAAAATAGAATGCAATCTTTTTGCCTCACCTTGTCTTTTATGGGGATTTCTAGCTCCTTAATATTACTACCACTCTTCATTATTCTTGATGTTCCTGCAGACTTCCTTTGTTCCCAATATCTCCACTAATGACCACTGTAAAATATTTCCCATTTTACCTTTGGCCCCAGTGTTCCTCAGTCCACAAGAATCTCAACACCGGCCTTCCAGAACACTATGAGGCTACCCTGCTCTTAAATCTGTTTTCACATACATGGTATCTCTCCTTTGTGTCTAGTGTTTTTATTATGTATTTATTTACTCCATGATTTCCTTGTTCATCCAGAGGCTCCACACTCAAGTGGTCTGTACTGACCATGTATAGTGAAATCCTAAGCACAAATCAGACTCTCAAGAAAATAAACTTAATGAATGAAAACGAAGGAATGAAATTTAAGCTTATCGCCCTCGTATCTTTATTGGCTAAGTTTTAACGTGGGTGAGGAAATGTTTGTTTGGCTCACAGTCTTGGTCCACAGTGGCAGGGAAGATCTGCAGGCAGGGCATAAGACTGCAGCTCACAGAAAGCTGCAGTCCAGAACAAAGGGCAAGACCAACCCTGACAGGCCTGCCCTAGTGACTTATTCTCACCAGCCGGATCTCCCCACCCCGTGTTCTAAGGTTCTATAGCTCCACAAAAAGAGCTACTGGATAGAGGATCAACTTTTCTAAACATTATCCTGTGAGAGCAAATTCCTTATTCAAACCACAATAGTATGTCTTTATTGTAATTTTTCTTTAACTATATTTTTCATACAATTTTCATACAATTTTCATACAATTTGATTGTTTCCCCCCACCTTGGACAACTCCAACTGACCTTCCTTACCTTCCTACCTACTCAATTTCATGTTCTTTCTTTCTCTTTCTCTCAAAAAAACCAACCAACCAACCAGCCTACCAACCAACCAACCAACCAACCAACCAACCAGAACAATAAAAAGTCAAAACTAACAAAAAAAAAATCATGAGATAAAAAAATGTGAAAAAGCCCACAAAACCAAAAGAAAACCAAACCGGAGCGTTTGTTTGCATTGGTCAACTGCTGCTGTGCATGGAGCCTTCTCTGGAGAGCCCTTGACATACCCAGTGACACTCTACTGGAGAAAACCGATTTTCCTGTTATTATGGGGCATCAATTGTAAATAGCTGCATGCTTAGGGGTGGGTACCCATCTCTATTTTTCCCTCTCAGTGATGGGAACCCATCCAGTTTGAACCTGCACAGGTTTTCTGCATGCTGGCACAGTCTCTGTGAGTTCATGTGTGCACCAGTCCTGTCAGGTATGAAAGACTACTGTTTCCTTAGAGTCATCCACAATTGCCAGCTCTTATAATCTTTTTATTTCTTCTTCCACATAGATCCCTGAAACTTGAGGGGAGGGATTTGATGAAGATATGGCATTTAGAACTGAGGCTCTAAAGTCTCTTACTTTCTGCACAGTCATGGGTTTCCATGTTAATCAATGTTGGCCATAAGCAGATGTTTCATTGATCAGGGTGGAGTGATGCACTGATTATTGGAATAGAAATATGTCAGTAAGAGTCTTTTATTTCTATGTTTCTTTAGCAAAATAATAGTAATATGTTTTTCCCTAGGCCCATGACCTAACTATCCTCAGGTTCTTAATAACTTTAGTGATGTCCGATATGGGTTCTATCTCATGGAGTGGGCCTTAGTCCAATATAAAATATGTTTGCTTGCCCCTATAACATTTCTGCTGCTATTGTACTGGCATATCTTGCAGGTAGGTTGCTGTTATAGGCTCTGTAGCTTGTAGCAAGGTGATTATGATACTTACCTTTCTTTTCTAGTAATTTGCAGAGTATATCCAGGACCATGAATGTTAGTCAGTAGGGATGAAGCTTCCAATTAGGCACCAGCTCACCTTTTCATGTTCTATGATAAGTTAGCCTTGTCTTTATCAGCAGGGCTTTACCATAATGCTGCAGAGAACAACCAATAGCTTTGGCAATTGCCTCTGTTGTTTGGAAGTCCATGGAACCCCCTTTGACCAATGGCTCAACTAGATATAACCAATTCTTGGAATTAGAGGTTCTATTTGGTAGCATAAGAGGTCTAGTTGGGGCATTGTCTCTTCCATCATATGAAGACTCTCTTTAAATTACACACGCGCACACACACATTTTAGGAAGTTTCTATAGCAAACAATCTTCTACTTCATTGGGAAACACAAATAACCTAGGCTAGCTAAAATAACCCTGAATAATAAAATAACTGCTGGAGGTATCAACGTCCCAGATTTCAGGTTGTATTTCAGAGCTATAGTAATAAAACCAGCATGGTATTAACATAAAAACAGACATATTGATCAATGGAATAGAATTGAAGACCCAGACATAATTCTACAACTTATGAGCGCTTATTTTTGACAAAGAAACAAAAAATACACAGTGGAGAAAAGATAATATCTTTAATAAATGATGCTGGTTAAACCAGATGGCTGCATGTAACAGAATGAAAATAGATCTGTATCTATCATCTGGCAAAAAACTGAACTCCAAATAGATTGAGAACCTCAGCAGAAAACCAGATACCCTGAAATCTGATAGAAGAGGCAGTGGCAAGTAAGTCCGAACTCACTGGGTCGAGAAAGGACTTCCTGAACAGGACACTGGTAGCAGAGGCACTAAGACCAACAATTAAATGGGATCTCATGAAGCTGAAAAGCTTCTGCACAGCAAAGGACAACATCATGTGAGCAAAGTAGCAGCTCTCAGAATGGGGGAAACAAACATTGCCAGCCTTCTATCTGGTAGAGGGTGAGTATGTAGAATATGTAAAGAACTAAAAACCAAAAATAAAATTCTGCGCATCAAGAAAACAAAAAACTCAATTTAAAAGTGCCAGTGGAACTAAACAGCATTTTCAGGAGAAAATGCAAATGTCTGAGAAATAGTTAATGTCCAACACTCTTAGCCATCAGGAAAATATAAATTTAAATTACTTGGAGATTTCACCATACTCCAAGTCAGAATGGCCAAGATTAACAAAAACAAATGACAACTCATGCTAATGACAGGGAAAGGGGACAGTTAGTCAATGCTGGTGAGAGTGCAAGCCGTACAACCCTATGGAAACCAGGGTGGAGGTTCCATGGGAATCTTGGAATTGATCTTCTTCAAGATCAATACTACCCAAGGACTCTATAGCCCACCCACCCCCAACCGAAGAGATCTTTCCTTGTCCATTTGCATTGTTGCTCTACTCATAAAAGATAGAAATTGGAAATAGACGTTCATCAACTGACAGATGGATTGTGGGATGTAAAATCATGCCAGGAAGTTTGGTAAGACAGAGCAAGTCGAGACCCAGAGACTCAGTAGGCGCACACCTGCGGCTTAGGCGACACTCAGCTCCCTGACAGACTCCTGACTTAGAACTCATGCTATGCTCCTCAGGTAAAAGAGAAGTGACATCAAGACAGACATCTCCATGCTAATGAGGTACACAGAGGAGGGCTTAGCCAATAAGCTTCCCTTCCCAAGACATTCCTCCCTGTGAAAGGTATTTAATCGCAGGCCCACCCTGAGAAGTGGGGTATGGTTTTACTCATCCACTTTCCACCATGATAATAAATGCCTTAGAAGCATGGACTGCCTCTTTTCATCGGGATCCGCCCTGGTGAGCTATGGAGAAGGCCTTTTTCTACAGAGCCACCACCTACTCTCCTGTAGAAGGCCTCTCTGCACTCCCTGTCACAAATGCCACCAAGCCTGCTGCCTATCAAGCCAAGGACTCTCCTTGTGGGACCAGCTGGAGGTTCCTGCCTCCCCTTAGAAGGCCCAGACTCCATTGTTAGCACTTTCTCCATTTTCAGTACTTCCATGTCCTTCAGCTGAGCCTGGGCTTCTAAGGGTCTTGTCACTGGCTCAGGGACCCCCAGCCAGTGGCATTCCCTTGTCTCAGACTGTACTTCCTACCCCTGGATAGGTGTCCCTACAGTCCATGCCCACCCATCAGGGGCTCCAGGTAAGTGTAGTAAACCTCCCTTCATCTAGCCTCAGAGAGGTCTTGCCCAGACACAGAGCAGAAACAGGACCCAAAACCCTACAATGGATAATGAAAATCTGGTACATTTATATACAATGAAATATTTTTCAGCTCGTAAAAAAAAATGAAATTTGCATAGAGATAGAGACAGTTGTCCTGAGTGAGGTAACCCAGATGCCAAAAGACAAATTCTGCATGCTTTCTCCTGTATGCGGATGTTAACTTTTAAGCTTTCAGTATGCACGCTACAATATGAATAACACAGAGGTTAGATACATAGTAGGGGGCAGGGGCAGGGGCAGGAGGGGGCCTTTCAAGGAACAGGGAATAGAATATAGTGTTGTGAAGAGACAAAGAGTCAACCAGAATAGGAATAGGAAGAATAAATAGTGAAGAACTTGGGGAGAAGGGAATGGAGGGAGGGAGCACTAACACTGAAGGCTTTTTTGAAAACCATATGATGGGAGTGTTCCTATATCATTTTTAATTCACTATATGACCACTAGGATGAGAGAATAATCATATATAGTCATGCAAACTCTATGGTAAAAGCAAATCAGGAAGATAGACCATAGTCTTGTCCCCTCTAAGATGCTCCTGATTTCATACAGGTCTCTGTGCCCTTGGGTCATCTTTGCACTGGTTCCCTTCCTTGTGATGCTTTAGTATCATTCTTTCAGACTAGGTAGAAACCCTCAGAATAGTGGAAATAATTCCAACTATTCGGAAACTTGTGCCAAGCATTTTGGGACAGTTTTGTTCAACGTCTTTATTCAGATCAATGTCAAAGCAATGTTCATGCATTTCAACATAGAAGTTTCTCTTTCTGGGGCTTAGAGCTCTGACACTGGAACACTCTACTAGCAGTCAATGTTACTAGTCTGTTTCTGAACCACTGTTTGGCTTCTGTCACTTGTGAGATGGGACTGATGATGTTATACACTGCATGGAATTACAGTGCTTACAAAAATGATGGGTGCTTACGTATACATAGTGTATCCAGAAGTCTAGTTAGCTTTTCATGCCACATCTCACATGCGAGCCTCCAAATATTGTAGACCACTTGTTACTTAGTTGTACTGTAGAATAAATCTCAAGGGGACAGAAACTGGTACGTTGGTTCCTCAATTAGACTAGGTTTTCTGAAAGAACCATACTGAAAGCCTTTACTGAAATGTCTAGCAACATAAAGCCTACAGTAAATATTTGTGCGTGGCTTTCTTTTAAAATATACACATTCCACAAAGACTCCATGCCTTATTTTATTCAATTGTCCTGTCCAGCCCCCTGAACTCTTTTCATTAGAGTAGGCCCATGCTGGAGACCATGACTTTAAAATTAGCATCAATTAGGGTAATCTGTAAATAGGTTAATATGGACTAGTCCAACACTAGAGCTATGGCTCCTTTGTTTCCTCTGGATGCTGAGACTTGCTGATAGCCACTTATTAAAATGTTTAAACTACCAAGGACCATGGGACAGCTTTGCTATCAAAACACATTGCCATAAAGCAAAAAGGAAATTGAAAGATCTGTCAGCATCAAATAAGGTAACCAGCTACTGTGGAGCACCTTTCAATCATTTGGAGTTCGGTGCCAGGTACAATTGAAAAGGGATGAACACGAATCAGGGCAGCTACATGAACTATTTTAACAGGCTGGTCAAGGTGCACAAAAGGAGACAAAGCAGGAGAGAAAGAATTTAATTTGCTGTACTTCATGTGTTTGAGAGGGAGTTGAAGTCAAGTGTGATTTTGGCGGGGGATGCTGGTCATTAAACTGATCCATATTTGAGAGGATTTCTGTTTCTTTAATTGGTCGGTGCCACACAGGCAGGCCTTACCACAGGTCCAGGCCCATGCCTGCACGCAGCTGGAAGTACTCACAGCTGAGCTCAGAGAAGGCAAAGCAGCTTTAGTTGTGTGAGGGCTTCCCATCTGCAGTTCTCCATGGGAAGCAAGGCTCATTTAGAAGGGGGTTTGTAGAGCCAAAGGGAGGGACGCTGGCATTCTCAGAGCAGAGCCCCTTTGGCCTGCTTTAATCAGAACCAAAGCTTCCAAGAGACATGACATGCTCCTCCTGTTTTCCAGTGTCCTGTCTACCACAGCATCTTTCTGATATTAGGAGATGTCAGGGCCCCTTTCTCATTCCTTTGCAATTAGATCCTGAAGAATTCCTTTTATTTTTCAGTTTTATCTTAAATTTTCCTTCTATGACTGATAAGAGGGCTTTCTTTCACACACCCTCCCCATATTCTCTTCCCTACAGTCATTCAATTTTCTCCTGGGCTTCAGTCAAACATCTTCCCAGAGCATGTGATAGGGATGATGAAAAAGTAGGTAACGTGTAATCTCGAACTTCAAGTAAATCATGGAAGATTAATTTTATCTTCTGTAGAAGATGGCGTAGTGTGTGAAATGGGCAATTTGAATATTTTCAGCCTGGAGGAGTTGGACTTTACTTGATTGCTTTAAACCAATTGGAGAGATTAAAAAACAAGGGGAAAAAATGAAACACTTGCTTTTCAGTCCCTTCCTTTACCAGGCACTCGCCTTTATGAAGCTCACACTGACAGCCTAATGAACGCACAGCACAGCTGTCAAAGGAAACGTTCGTTTGTTTGAGCAGTTGTGAAATTGCAGGCTGCTGCAGAAAGGACTGAACATGGTTACCCCTTGCTGCATTTAGAACAAGCAAGTCACCTGCCCTTAGGTATTATCTGATCTGTTTCAATAGGCTGCTATATAGACCCCCTGCAGAAGACTCCAGTCTCTTCTTAGCTTTCTGCTCAGAGAAGTGCAGCTTGAGCTGCTCTCTCTCCCTGTTCTCAGTGCTTTCCTCCTTTGCTCAGTCCATCGCATACATCATACATCAGGTAAACAGTCACACATCCCCCATGCTGGGTTAATGCAAATCTCATCTTTGTGACCTGGTAGCTGACTACCCTGGATACCTCAGGCTGCTGGATCTGCCAGCTATGCTGGTTAGGCTTGAAAACTCAGTGTGTGCTGTTACCAGAAATGTAATGTTGTTGGTTGTGACTCTGTCCCCCAGGTAAATGCAGTTTTCTTTCAGACACAGGCTTATGAGAAGCATTGTAAGATTACATTACCGATCTGAGATGGAGATGTTAATTAAGCTCTTTTGGCAGCATGATCGTGGCTCCTAAGTTCCTACTAGAAGATTTCCAGGACAGGCTCATGCTTTACTGTGCTCTTGCTCTACATTGTAAGTAAGGGAACCTTGGCATCATCTACATCTGACTCATTGGGATCCACCAAATCAAAATGCTATGAGTCAACAGACAAGTTTCTAAAGCCTGCAGCTGAGATTTTTCTGCTTTGCTATAACTATCTACTTATTTCCAGCCATATACTTAAAACGTGTTTTGATTTGTGATCTTCTTTGCTCTGTTACTATAAGAAAAACTCATGACAATGCTTCTACTTTGGAACATGGGATTTGGAGCAATGTAATAAGATGAGCTACTCCATAGGCTGGGTGTGGTAAATTTACTTTTTGATTTTGATTTGATTTGATACATACATAATTACATTTATTATTTTGCAATGTGTGTACTTGGGGGGCACATAGTGCAAAGGCGTGTACATGGTGACCAGATTTCAAATCTCAGGAGTCAGATCTTTTCTTCTACTCTGTAGATCCTGTGGGTAGAACTCAGTAAACATATTTACATGCTGAACCTTCAAGCTGAACCTTCAAGTTCTTGATATTTTCAACCTAAAATGAGTTCATCAGGATGTAACCTCATGGTAAGTTGAGTACATTTGTATTTTAAACTCATTCTCCTCTTTATGCTAATCATTGTGAGTCCTTAACTGTCATGGACTTAAATGAAAACCAGATTAAGTAGTCTACAATGCAATCATTCTCTCAGGAGAGATATAGACAGACACACACAGACACAGACACACACAGACACACACAGAAACAAACACACACACACACACACACACACACACAGAGGGGGGGGGACATAGATGGATACATAGATGGATACATAGATAGAGAAAAGGATGTGTGTGAATAGACTTGAGGGCACCCAGAGCGCATCCATCTCATACCAGGTGATGAACATGTCTCCTTTAAAAGTTTCCTTTGCTCAGCCACCTCCTTCAGTTCCCATCTGTCGTTCAAGCATCAAGGTGTTATTCTGAAAGCACAACTGATTGTATCATCTCTTTGCTGACTAACCTTTAATGGCTCATGCCACAGAGCATGAATGCTGAGTTCTTTATCATGAAATTCAAGGCCACACAAATCTTCTTTCCAATTAACTTTGGAGACTTTTCCAACCACTTCTCTTAGACCCCAATCTATTTCCTTAACCTGATAGTGTCCCAGATTTTCTCACAGACAACTCCTGTGTTCACGTCTCCTTATCTCAAATGCTCTTAACTTACTCTTGATAAACCCTTCCTCTGTGAAGTTGGCCTCAAATATCACATTCCCACAACATACCTTATACTGTCCTATTTAGAAATCATCCTTTCCAAAATATGTTCCCTTAAAATACTATAACACATTCTGTCCCATGATTGATTGAGACATGTCTTCTGATAGATTATGAACAGTACAAAACTGTGTGGCTCTGGGTTTGGTTAGTAATAACTACTGATCTTATAGATTTATTGTTCTGGGTTGGGATATGACAGGATTGGTCAGAAGTAGAGGGTATTCACAGGTGAATTCAGAAAGCATCCAAGCAGCGATACAGAAACAAAAACAAGGGATGCTTGTTTGTCTGAGAAATAAATAAATGAAAGCCAGGGTGTGGAGGGAGGTTAGGAAAGAGTCAGACAAAAGAAAGTCGGAAGTTCTGCACATAGTGAGGAAGAAGCAAATAGCTCCAGTTCCTAGAGAAAGAAGAGTGTGACACCCAGGCCTTTCAGGAGTTCTGGTCAACTTCAGCACTGAATTTTTGGCTGGGTTGTAATAGAAAGAGCTGGAGGTGAGGAGCATAGGTCCCTGCAGAGTTGGAGCCCTGTACAGTCATCTTTTTGATCCCTTCTTTCTATCTTTTTCTAAACCTCCTTAACATAGTGTCTGCATTTAGCAGTTTCACTGAATATGTTTGTTGAAATGATTCAATGTCAACAGATTTTATTTACATATAAATATTGTATGAGTTGTGAAGAGATTTGTGTATACGGGATGATATGATATTTTGAGAACAGTTAAAAGTCTGTTTCACCATTTTTAAAAAATGAATCTTTTTGTGGTTTTGGGGATAAACTATTGTTTACACTCTAGGTAAACTTGTATAGTTGGGGTGTCTGGGATATTTGAAGTATGCGTCTATCAAGTATTTGTGTGAAGTCTGAGCCATTGATGTAGGAAAATCAGGAAGAGAATTTGGCCACAGTAGTCCTTGACATGCTGGCGATATAAAGAATTTTTACTTATCTTTTAAATTCTTTGACTCCGTGACACTTTCAGTTGGCACGAGAGACTTAGAATTCCATAACTTAATGTTCTGTGGTTCAAAATTGGCAGGGTGAGTTCTGATAACAGTGTTGGATTTAGGATGCCAAGATTGTTCCAGTGCTATATTTAAGATAATTTCTATGAGCACTAAAACACATACATCTTTATTGTGACTCACTAGAGGCTTATTGGAGTCACTTGCAGAGATTGGAAACCTGTTGGTATTTGCATGCATCCTTTCTTCCTAAGATAAAATATGATTTAAGGCCACTGGGTGCAATCTGCTTTTCCTAAGCTACACAAGTTATTATGTTGGTAGGAAAATACCACTGCCACCCACTATGCTGGGGACCTAATCTGAAGCTTCAGTCCATGTAAGTTTACAAACTCTATAACAGCAGGCTTCTCTGTGTCTATGTTTCCTTCTCAGGGTGAAGATGATTTGCATTTCAGAGACTCCAGGTAAATTCCTTTAAATAATCTCAACAAAATCCTTGTCCAGAACCTGTTTGGTGCAAGCAGGCAGAGGCTGCTTACTCTTGCCATCCTCATCAGTTATAGAAGAGTCACAATTCCCAGGTATGGCTAGGGAGGATCTGGCATCCCCAAAGCCCGTGCAAAAGCTAGCAGCTGTGTGTGCAGGAGATGGAAATGGGAATAAGGGGGGGGGTGTGCAGAGCTTGGTTAGATGAGTCATGCAGAAGAACATTTGGCAAATTGAGCCCTTTAAATTAATAAATGAATGGCTGGTTAAGGCAATGGTTTCTCAGTCTCTAGACTGATTATAGAAAAAGTTTGGTGATCTGTTTATTTGAAACTCTGTAGAGAAGAGTAGGAATTTGCCGAATTAGCCTATAAATGCAATCGATAACTCTGAAAATGCTTTTTTCTACTCTAAAAAGACCCAATGTTCAACTATTTATTGTTAGTACCACCAACATTTCTAAGATATAGATCTTAAGAGTCCACAGTCCTGTGGTTTTTAACCTAATATTTAACCTAAATATTAAATTTAATCTTGTGGGTTTCGTCTAAAGGAAACTTTAAGGTTTCCTATTCCAATATTCCAATATTGGTCGCTTGTGTCTGAATCGTGTTTAAGGCTATAACAACCATTAAAGGAAGAAAGGCAGCAATGGCTGCAAAGTTTCCAATAACTGTGAAATGGGACCATGACTAGCTTTGAGGAGATAAGAAAGAATATCTCAAGACAGGATAAAGGTCGATCATGATTTTTATCCCACTGAGACTGAATTCTTTGTTTAATGTTTTTAAGAATCTCATACAGTGCATTCTTAGTTTAATCACATTTACTCCTCCTCCCTCAGCTCCGCCCAGATCCACCCCCACCTCCCTACTCATCCAGCTCTGCATTTGCTCTTCCCCTCTCTGTCCCCATTCCCTATCTTTCTCTCAAGCCCAATGGTCGGTTTCTGTTGACCTCTTTAGCACTGAAAGCTCCCCAGTCTCTTATTCTCCACAGTTACCAGTCGTGCTTCCATTGTTAATTGCCATCTACTGCAACAAAAAGTTCTTCTGAGGAGAGATGAGAGATGCGCTGATCAGGTAAGTCATCAATACCAACAAGTCATCAGTACCTCTTACTTGAGTTGTAAACATGGAAAACTCAAAGGATACTGACTGGAAGCTTCATCAGAGCTGGGTGGTGCTAGGGACACTACATGAGGAAAACAGTAACCATAACCAGCAGTTTCACCCAGCTGTGAACTTCTTCAGCTACAGTAGCTGCTGGCCCGGCACTGGTGCAATAGTGACAAAAAGAGTGTTCTGTGAATAACCATTTGGTTTCCCATTGGATTTAAAGTCTGCTTCAAGAACTGGAACAGTTAACAAGGCCAGAAAACAGTGACTAGATAGGTCATAAGTCTTGGAGGTGAGCCTACCGATATGCTGCTAAATAGACACAGTATTGAGGCTAATTTATTTTTGCTATACTACTTAGGATATAATGCTATATTATCCTTTGGGTATATGTATTTTCTTTCTTTCTTTCTTTCTTTCTTTCTTCTTTCTTTCTTTCTTTCTTTCTTTCTTTCTTTCTTTCTTTCTTTCTTTCTTTCTTTCTTTCTTTTGTACTTTCTTCTTTCCTTCCTTCCTTTCTTTCTTTCTTTCTTTCTTTCTTTCTTTCTTTCTTTCTTTCTTTCTTTCTTTCTTTCTTTCTTTCTTTCTTTCTTTCTGGCACGCTTTCTTAGTGTAGCTCTAGCTGTCCTGGAACTCACTCTATATAGATCATGCTGGCCTTGAATTCAGAGATTCACTTACCTCTGCCTCCCAGTGTTGGGACTATAGACATGTGCTACTGCTAACACATGGCACCCAGCAGATATATTTTCAAAAAAGAATAAAACTTGCTTGTGACACAAAGCTACATCTTAGATAATACCTTTGATGCATCTCCCTCGAGGTACCATTCTTAGATAGAGCTATAGCTATGCAACATAATCTCTCTGTCTCCAAAAGAATAAACGGAACATTGTTAGACTTCTATCATATTTTATTTTTAAAGGATGGCTAGAGTAATAGTAAGATTACAAAGAGAATGAAAATATGTGCCTACATCTCTGCTTGAATGCATTTCGATCTGGTTTACAGATCACACCATGGTTTATGTTCACTTAACAACCATAACTTAGGACTTGCAAACATGTTCTTCAGGAATGGAGCTAGAAGAATTGCAAGTTCAAGGTCTGTGTGGGTTGTAGAGTGAATTTAAGACCAACCTAGGCAACCTATGGAAACCCTCTCTCAAAATAATAATCACAAGGCTATAGCTGAGTAGTAGAATGATTATCTAGTACACATATCTAGTACCCATACTGCTCTAGGTTCAGTCCACAGGATCAAACAAAGCAAAGCAAAGGAGAACATAGTGAACTGAGCCAAACAAAAATCAATCTAAACCAGAGGGCAATGGTGAGTGGATCATCTACACTGCTGATTGGCTATACGGTGTGCTATGGCTTATTTCTCTGTGTGAAAACTCTTCCCCAGGAAACCCAGTAGGTCAGAGCTCTGTCGTGCTGGGGAGGGTCTGGGTCTCTTTAGTGAGCTATCATGGACTACTTGGTGAGCTTCAGGCCACTGAGTAACCCTATCTCAAAACAAATAAGCACAAACGAACAGTCCCAAGGTGAATGACATTCCCAAGGACAGGTATCCAAGGATATCCTCTGCCCTCCCCCACGTGTTTCTCTCTCTGTCTCTCTCTCTCTCTCTCTCTCTCTCTCTCTCTCTCTCTCTCTCTCTCTCTCTGTACATGTACAAATGTAGCTGCACACACATGTGAACACAAGTAAGTGATGCCAGACATCTTAGACTCTCCTGTAGGTTTGCTTCTCATAATCCCACAATGGCCTTTTAATTTTGCTTAAGGTGCTATATCAATCTCTGCTCATCTTTTCTCCCAAGCTATGCTGTGAGGACAGTTCTTTTGTAGTTCTGGGGCCCAACATGGTGCCTGGCTTCTTACTTGCTCACTTAAATATTTGCTGAATGGTAAATGAATTATTGAAATGGTGCAGCTAAATTTTTGCAAAGAATAAAGAGATCAATAGTACAGTGTAATTGAATCGACTCGAGAGACAGAATCAGCTATGAGGTTTGAGACATGGTAGGACAGAAAAAGAGGACCCAGGAAAGCATTAAATAGGTTTAGTGTTTTTCACAGTACAAAATACTCTCTGAGGGACAGAAGAAGATTCACTAATAAATTAAATAACTGTCCTTAGGATCCAAGCAATGGTGCAAACTAGATGAAAAATGAAAGACATAAAACCATGCTCCAGACTGGTGTGTGATTACAAATTACAGAAAACAATATTTAAGGTGTAACTTGATCATCTCAAAGCTGATTGGCGTGAGATACACAGGTAGAGCAGAATTGTAGACTCACAGATATTTGATGCATATGTTTGTCTATTTGTTTATATATGTCTCTCTCTCTGTGTGTGTCACTGTAAGGATACACATGAGATAGTTATTGACAACTACACTGATTAACCCAATTAAAAGTTATTATAATTCATTTTATAGATGTGTTTGTGCCTCTGAAAAGCCTCTTGGTGCCCAAGTTCAGAGATACAGGCAACGCCCACAAAGAGACATCAGGGTTAGAGGAGGCTCAGAGCAGCCTTGGGGTATTCATTCTCGTCAGAGCATAATGATCTTTTTTAGATATAACATGCCGCTTACTTTGGTTAATACATGTGGACCATGGTCAGGACCATGGTCAAGGCCATTGAAATCTCAAGTGTTCCGAGGTAGATGAAACCATTGTAGGGAGTGAGTAGAGAACTGTCTGTCTACGGAAACACAAATAGGAATCAGAACAAGATAACATTGGTCACTTCACCACACGAGAGTACAGGAGCCTCCACCAAACTAGTTTTATGCAGTTTTAGGGACTTGCTTATCTGTGTGTACCTTGGGATCCCAAAGAAAACCATCAGTCTGGAGTTTTATTCCGATGATAAAGGCCTGTTCTTCTGTGTGACTGCTTCACACTGCCTGTATCACAGCCCACACCCAGGCAGTCGGCTCTCTCTCTCTCTCTATTTGCAGGCTCTTCCCTTCCCTGCCATATCTGTTGAGATAAAAATCAAAGCTTAAAAAACACTCAGGACTCATGGCTCCTGGAAAAATCAGGCTATGAAATCCTGGGAACCTGAAGTTTTTAATCTGGCCTGTCAGGAAAATATCCCCCCCAATTCTAATTTGAATTAGGCCGGAGCTACAGAGAATCATTTGAGTAGCTGCCGGTTAATGAGCTGTGGTTTACAGGTTGGGCCGCCGCGTGCTTCCCTGGAGTACATGGCAGGCGAAGTAATCCACTCTCATTATAACCTCAGCTCAAGAAGCTGCCCATTTGGAGGCAGCGTAATGATGTGATGTTATGATGTTATATATCACGGAAATTAGAGTACGGGAGCAAGAGCTGGTAGGTCATCCTGACTCTCCCCCGCCAGGGCAGGCTCGCTCCCCACAACGTTTCCTTGAATGTTTTTGTCCAGTCTGGTTTTAAATGACCCAGGCAATGGAGCTCAAACGTCTTCCCGTGAGAGGCCATTTGGCAGTCTAATAGGCTCGCTGTTAGCAAACTCTTCCTAGCTGTGTGGCCCAAGCTGTCCGTTGCTCAATTTAATTTCATCGAGGCTGAACTATTCTGCGCTTGCGCACCCCAAACAATCCCTCCCTCTCCTTCCTGTTTACCCTTCCCCATCCCATAAATGCTTTCCCCGTTCCCTCCATGATTGCCAGCCCCCTCTGGAAGCTTCTTCTCTTCCTCTGACTACGTTCTCTACTCCTCTCCGAGTTCTTTCCCCCTTGATAGGATGTTCCTGATTTGTTAGGGCCAGAGGAACATGCCGTATTTCATGTTAGATGATGACTCCTAAGGGCAACATCAAGGTGTTCTTCCCTGGCGGAGACAGATGTGCTTGTGTACACAGCCTCCAATTGCATTGCTTCTCTTTGCTGTCAAGCCGCAGTAAGGAAGTCGAGGCCTGATGTACTATCAGGGCTCACAATCTGTTGAACATGCAAGAAGAGTTACTCACCTGGCACCCGTGCTCCCGGTCTTTGAATTTGGCCATTTTTCTTGGGAAAACTCTGCGTTAGGCTCACAGTTTGATTAAAGTTTGATTAAGGACTGAAGGGGAAAACAAATTGCCCAAATAACAACATTAAAAATAATAACACCTTGTTCTCTGATAGCAGAAATGCGTTTCATTCCCCTGTAATTGCAGCGGGATGACGGTTTAAAGTGAATGAGCTCTAGCTTTACCCACTCTTCTTAAATGAAAGGAGGAAAACGCAAGATGCCGGGAACAGTGATGTTTAAAATAATGGCACATTTTTCAGGCTCATAGGGAATTGGCAAGTGAAAGAAACAGTAAAAGGAGGAATTATTGAAAATTACCTGCCCCATGCTCCCCTCAGACAGGTTACTTGCATATGTTTACAGGAAAGCCACTGCCTTAGGGATCTTCTAAAATATCTTGGCAAATTATATTCTGTGGGTTGTAACTTTCAATAAAATATTTATTGCAGCGTAATTTGAGATTGCCGGTATGTTAGTTATCTGTGCTTCTTTCCGGCCATTGTGATGCAATGTATCAAAAGCTATCTGTTATTTGTTGCAGTTTCTGATTCAACTTCACCTACAGTTGACTCATGTGTTCCCCATGAGTCAACTTACTGGGGAGTTGGTGCCTAGCTCGCTTCTCTTTGGAATCTGTAGCAGTGACTTGCTCTTTATATAAGGATCAGGAGAAACATTACAGCTTCCCTTGTATGAAGCAGGTAAATATTGATTTGGCATTTCTATCCTAGGGTCTTATGCTGCAACCTAGGAAATACGACAGCGTATGAAAATCACTGCATACCCATCAGTCTGCATTTCTGACTATCAGTTAATAGTGATTGAAAAATCAGATTCTGTAGTGTTTAGACAATTGACACACTGGCATGATTCTGAATTAGGCTGCTCTGTGGTATTTTAGCCAGTCACATAATTGTGAGGTCCACTGGCACTGTGCTGGTCATTCCTGAGGTAACAGGAGAAGGGTAAACCATAAGGGAATCAACTTTGTCGTTACATCAAAAGCAGATATAAAAAATCAGATTGTTGAGATACTAGAAATTCACTGAACAAATCCATGACTTTATGTTTTAAGAGTTATAAGAAAGCCCCAAAGTTTAAGTATGAGTGAGAAAGGGGAGAAATATTGGGACCTAGGTTTAAAAGCTATGATGATCAATAATTATTGTCTGCCAAGAATAATGTTTAAACCTGCACACAGATTATATCATTTAATGGTCACTAAATAGCCCCCGTTTCACACACAATGCTCAGAAAAGTTAACCAGCCTGAGTAAATTAGCATAGATATTAAACAATGCAGTTGGGATGTGATATTCCTATGTAGGGTGTATACTGTTAGTTACCCTGAAGGAAGGACTCGCCCCTTCCTTTAATAAGGGATTAAAGATGGATACTATTAGGAACATGAGCAGTCCATTTGTAACATTACTTGACCTAGGAGATGAGAAACACTTGATATCTCTGCTCACAGCTCCTCTTCTTTCAGGAAATCCCCAGGGAGAAATACACACAGGAAACAAAGGCCCAGAGTGAGCAGCTCACTGCTCTCCACAGTGTGCAAGACACAAAGCAAGGGAGCTTCTTCCTTCAGGTCTCCCCACCACACTTGACCCAAAGGATGCCAGATTGCCTGAGAACAGTTGTGGTTAGAAAAGAGATGAGGCAAGCAGGCCATCCAAGATCACTGATCTTCACTCGGTGTAATTGTGGGGTGTTTGGAGAACTCAGGAAACACCAGAGAGAGGGAAGTTGTGCCAACCTACATGGATTATGTGTGCCATAGTATCTCAAGAGAAATTTGTGACCCAAATATCGCTATGGAGCCTGGTCCCATTTAGATTAATACGCAAAAGAAAGAGAATAGAGACATTTGTTTTCATTACGTGCATGATTAAGGGAGCTGAGAAGGAACCCAGCATTTTTTGTGACGAGAGAGATGTGTTAACTAAAATGGCAGTGGAGAATCAGGGTCTGTGGATTTTGAATATATGAATGACGTTTGGCATATTTCTGTTTTCCTTCCTGATAAACTCACTATAAGTTAAAAATATGGTAAGACAAAGAATGATTTTAATGCATCTAGCTTCCTGACTATCCTATCTTAGCAGTAGTGAGCTACACAGTGTGGTGTGTGTCTCCTCAGGATGGCATGGCTACAAACTGCAGCTCCCCCCACTGTCTCATTTCCCAAGAGAATATCACACTGCACATAACAAGTCTTGGAAAAGATCAGAACTCAGAATCTGAAGTATGTTTTATTATTTGTGCATATTGCTTTGCACCATCTTAAAGTGGAGAAACAGCAGGTCACACCCAGTAACCTGGGGTGTGGGAACCATTGGGTCAGTGTTTGAAGGGGTCCTGGGTATGGGCTGAGTGGGGATGTCAAGCACGTGGCTGTGTCTATGTAGAGGAGGAATGAGGGATGGAGGTATAGGATGTGTTAGACATTGTCATAGTGATGCCAAGAGTGAACAGTGGGTCAGTCAATCACATCTGCAAGAGATCCATTGAGGCGTTTATTTATTTGACAGTATTTTATTGACAGTAAATAATTTATTGACAGTAAATTATTTGACAGTAATTTGTTTATTTTTCCATTCTTTTTGTTTATTTATTTTTATTAATCATTTCACTCATTTATATTTCAAATGATATCCCCCTTCCTGGTTAACCCTCCATCAGCCCCCTCATGACAACTCTTCTCCCCCCTCCCCTATGCCTCTATGAGGGTGCTCCTTCACCCATTCACCCACTCCCACGTCACCTCTCTAGCATCCCCCATATGCTGGGGCATCAAGCCTCCCTTCCCTACCATTGATGTCAGATAGGGCCATCCTCTGCTACATATATATCTGGAGTCTTGGCTCCCTCCAAGTATACTCTTTGGTTAGTGGTTTAGTCTCTGGGAGCTCTGGCTCATCCAGTAAGTTGATATTCTTCTTATGGGGTTACAATCCCCTTCAGCTCCTTCAGGTCTTCCCGTAGCTCTTACACTGGGGTTCCCGGCTCAGTCAGATGGTTGGCTGTAAGTATCTGCATCTGTATTGGTCAGGTACAAGCAGCACCTCTCAGGGAACAGTCATATCAAGCTCCTGTCAGCAAGTATTTCTTGACATTAGCAATAGTGTGGGTGTTTGGTGTCTGACAATGGGATGGATCCCTAGGTGGGTGGTCTCTGGGTGGCCTTTTCTTCAGTCTCTGTTCCACTTTTTGTCCTTGTCTTTTCTTTGGACAGGAACATTTCTCAGTTAGAAATTTTGAGATGTGTGGGTGGTCCCATCCCTCTACTAGGGGCTGGCCTAGCTACTTGAGATGTTCTCTACAGGTTGTATCTCCCCTATGCTAGGTATTTCAGCTAAAGTCATCACCATTGGCTCCTGGGAGCCTCTTGCTTCCCTGGAGTCTGGGACTTTCAAGTGGCTACCCTCAGTACTCCACCCCTTCTGCTACATGTTCCTATTCAATTTTATGATCCTCTGTATTTCTCTCTTGTCCCATCCAATATCTGTTCCTGACCCTCCTCTCCCCCCATCCTACCTCTGAGGGACAGTAATTTAAAGAAAACACCAGCTATTCAAAACCACATTTGAAAGACCACAAATGTGACAGACTCCTACAGGAGTTGAAATAACTCAAAGATTAGAATTAACCTTTGAGAGAACAGTAGAATGGAAATAATAAAATTTAAATTTAGGGACTTGGAAGGAATGTTGATAAAAAAAAACCCCAAAGGATCACTTATACAATACATCTCTCTGTCTCAAATGGGGAATAAAATGGGAGAACTTACAGATGGTACTGTTTGAACTGGAGAGAGGTAAGGAAATCAAGATTGACAGATGAGTTCAGTACAACTTAGTAATAGTGGGTACTTTCTCATTTGCTTGCTAATTGTTTGAGAGATTTATTTTTTTATTAGATATATTTTTTATTTACATTTCAAATGATTTCCTCTTTTCTAGACCCCCACTCCCCGAAAGTCCCATCAGCCCCCTTCCCTACCCCCGTTTTTCCACCCAACCCTTCCCACTTCCCTGTTCTGGTTTTGCCATATACTGCTTCATTGAGTCTTTCCAGAACCAGGGGCCACTCCTCCGTTCTTCTTGTACCTCATTTGATGTGTGGATTATGTTTTGGGTATTCCAGTTTTCTAGGTTAATATCCACTTATTAGTGAGTGCATACCATGATTCATCTTTTGAGTCTGGGTTACCTCACTTAGTATGATGTTCTCCAGCTCCATACATTTGCCTAAGAATTTCATGAATTCATTGTTTCTAATGGCTGAATAATACTCCATTGTGTATATATACCACATTTTTTGCATCCACTCTTCTGTTGAGGGATACCTGGGTTCTTTCCAGCTTCTGGCAATTATAAATAGGGCTGCTATGAACATAGTGGAACATGTATCCTTATTACATGCTGGGGAATCTTCTGGGTATATGCCCAGGAGTGGTATAGCAGGATCTTCTAGAAGTGAGGTGCCCAGTTTTCGGAGGAACTGCCAGACTGCTTTCCAGAGTGGTTGTACCAATTTGCAACCCTACCAGCAGTGGAGGAATGTTCCTCGTTCTCCACATCCTCGCCAACATCTGCTGTCTCCTGAATTTTTAATCTTAGCCATTCTGACTGGTGTAAGGTGAAATCTCAGGGTTGTTTTGATTTGCATTTCCCTAATGACTAATGAAGTTGAGCATTTTTTAAGATGCTTCTCCGCCATCCGAAGTTCTTCAGGTGAGAATTCCCTGTTTAACTCTGTACCCCATTTTTAATAGGGTTGTTTGGTTTTCTGGAGTCTAACTTCTTAAGTTCTTTATATATATTGGATATTAGCCCTCTATCTGATGTAGGATTGGTGAAGATCTTTTCCCAATTTGTTGGTTGCCGATTTGTCTTCTTGATGGTGTCCTTTGCCGTACAGAAACTTTGTAATTTTATGAGGTCCCATTTGTCAATTCTTGATCTTAGAGCATACACTATTGGTGTTCTGTTCAGAAATTTTCTCCCTGTACCAATGTCCTCAAGGGTCTTCCCCAGTTTCTTTTCTATTAGCTTCAGAGTGTCTGGCTTTATGTGGAGGTCCTTGATCCATTTGGATTTGAGCTTAGTACAAGGCGATAAAGATGGATCAACTCGCATTCTTCTGCATGCTGACCTCCAGTTGAACCAGCACCATTTGTTGAAAAGGCTATCTTTTTTCCATTGGATGTTTTCAGCCCCTTTGTCGAGGATCAAGTGGCCATAGGTGTGTGGGTTCATTTCTGGATCTTCAATCCTGTTCCATTGATCTGCCTGCCTGTCACTGTACCAATACCATGCAGTTTTTAACACTATTGCTCTGTAGTATTGCTTGAGGTCAGGGATACTGATTCCCCCGGAATTTCTTTTGTTGCTGAGAATAGTTTTAGCTATCCTGGGTTTTTTGTTATTCCAGATGAATTTGTTAATTGCTTTTTCTAACTCTGTGAAGAATTGAGTTGGGATTTTGATGGGTATTGCATTGAATCTATATATTGCTTTTGGCAAAATGGCCATTTTAACTATATTGATTCTGGCGATCCATGAGCATGGGAGGTTTTCCCATTTTTTGAGGTCTTCTTCCATTTCCTTCTTCAGAGTCTTGAAGTTCTTGTCGTAAAGATCTTTCACATGTTCGGTAAGAGTCACCCCATGATACTTTATACTGTTTGTGGCTATTGTGAAGGGGGTCATTTCCCTAATTTCTTTCTCAGCCTGCTTATCCTTTGAGTATAGGAAGGCCACTGATTTGCTGGAGTTGATTTTATAACCTGCCACTTTGCTGAAGTTGTTTATCAGCTGTAGGAGTTCTCTAGTGGAGTTTTTTGGGTCACTTAGGTAGACTATCAGGTCATCTGCAAATAATGATAGTTTGACTTCTTCCTTTCCAATTTGTATCCCTTTGACCTCCTTATGTTGTCGAATTGCCCGAGCTAGTACCTCAAGTACAATATTGAAAAGATAAGGAGAGAGGGGGCAGCCCTGTCTAGTCCCTGATTTTAGTGCGATTGCTTCAAGTTTCTCTCCATTTAGTTTGATGCTGGCTACCGGTTTGCTGTATATTGCTTTTACTATGTTTAGGTATGGGCCTTGAATTCCTGTTCTTTCCAAGACTTTAAGCATGAAAGGATGCTGAATTTTGTCAAATGCTTTTTCAGCATCCAATGAAATGATCATGTGGCTTTTTTCTTTGAGTTTGTTTATGTAGTGGATTGCATTGACGGATTTCCGTACATTAAACCAACCCTGCATTCCCGGGATAAAGCCTACTTGATCATGGTGGATGATCGTTTTGATGTGTTCTTGGATTCGGTTGGCAAGAATTTTATTGAGTATTTTTGCATCGATGTTCATAAGGGAAATTGGTCTGAAGTTCTCTTTCTTTGTTGGATCTTTGTGTGGTTTTGGTATCAGCATAATTGTGGCTTCGTAGAAGGAATTGGGTAGTGTTCCTTTTGTTTCTACTTTGTGGAATAGTTTGAAGGGTATAGGTGTTAGGTCTTCTTTGAAGGTCTGATAGAATTCTGCACTGAAACCATCTGGTCCTGTGCTTTTTTTGGTTGGAAGACTTTCTATGACCCCTTCTATTTCTTTAGGGGTTATGGGACTGTTTAGATGATCGATTTGGTCCTGATTAATTTTGGTATTTGGTATCTGTAAAGGAAATTGTCCATTTCCTCCAGATTCTCCAGTTGTGTTGAGTATAGGCTTTTGTAGTAGGATCTGATGATTTTTTTGATTTCCTCAGTTTCTGTTGTTATTTCCCCCTTTTCATTTCTAATTTTGTTAATTTGGATACTTTCTCTGTGCCCTTTGATCAGTCTGGCTAAGGGTTTATCTATCTTGTTGATTTTCTCAAAGAACCAGCTCCTGGATTTGTTGATTCTTTGTATGGTTCTTTTTGTTTCCACTTGATTGATTTCAGCCCTGAGTTTGATGATTTCCTGTCTTCTACTCCTCCTTGGGGAATTGGCTTCTTTTTGTTCCAGGGCTTTCAGGTGTGTCATTAAGCTGCTAGTGTATGCTCTCTCCATTTTCTTTTTGGAGGCACTCAGGTCTATGAGTTTTCCTCTTAGCACTGCTTTCATTGTGTCCCAAAGATTTGGGTATGTTGTGCCTTCATTTTCATTAAATTCTAAAAAGTCTCTGATTTCTTTCTTTATTTCTTCTTTGGCCACGGTGTCATTGAGTAGAGTGTTGTTCAACCTCCATGTGTATGTAGGCTTTCTGTTGTTTTTGTTGCTATTGAAAACCACTCTTAAACCATAGTGATCTGATAGGAGGCATGGGATTAGTTCGATCGTCTTGTATTTGTTGAGGTCTGTCTTATGACCAATTATATGGTCGATTTTGGAGAAGGTACCATGAGATGCTGAGAAATAGGTATATTCTTTTGCTTTAGGGTGAATGTTCTATAAATATCAGTCAAATCCAATTGGTCCAAAGCTTCAATTAGTTTTACTTTGTCCCTGTTTAGTTTCTGTTTTCCTGATCAGTCCATTGAGGAGAGCAGAGTGTTGAAGTACCCCACAATTATTGTGTTAGGTGAAATGTGTGCTTTGAGCTTTAGTAAAGTTTCTTTTATGAATGAAGGTGCCCTTGCATTTGGCGCATAGACGGTCAGAATTGAAAGTTCTTCTTGGTGGATTTTCCCTTTGACCAGCAAGAAGTGTCCCTCAGTGTCTCTTTTGATGACTTTAGGTTGAACGTCAATTTTATTTAGTATTAGAATGGCTACTCTGGCTCATTTTCCGAGACCATTGGCTTGTAAAATTGTCTTCCAGCTTTTTACTCTAAGGTAGTTTTTGTCTTTGACATTTAGGTGTTTCCTGTATGCAGCAAATTGTAGGGTCCTGTTTCCTTATCCATTCTGTTAGTCTATGTCTTTTTATTGGGGAATTGAGTCCATTGATGCTAAGAGATATTAAGGAATAGTGATTATTACTTCCTATCATTTTTGATGTTATTTTTATATTTGAGTGTTTATCTTCTTTTGGGTTTGATGAAGGAAGGTTACTCTCTTGCTTTTGTCAGGGTGTAGTTTTCCTCCTTGTATTGGAGTTTTCCTCCTATTATTTTTTGCAGAGCTGGGTTTGTGGAAAGATATTGAGTAAATTTGGTTTTGTCATGGAATGTCTTGGTTTCTCCATCTATTGTGATTGAGAGTTTTGCTGGGTATAGTAGTCTTGGCTGACATTTGTGTTCTCTTAGAGTCTGTATGAGATCTGCCCAGGATCTTTTATCTTTCAGGGTTTCTGGTGAGAAGTCTGGTGTTATTCTTTCTGATAGGTCTTCCTTTATATGTTACTTGGCCTTTTTCTCTTACTGCCTTTAATATTCTTTCTTTGTTTAGTGCATTTGGTGTTTTAATAATTATGTTGTGAGAGGTATTTCTGCTCTGCTCCAGTCTGTTTGGAGTTCTGTAGGCTTCTTGTATATTCATGGGCATCTCTCTCTTTAAGTTGGGAAAATTTTCTTCCATAATTTTGTTGAAGATATTTGCTGGCCCTTTCAGTTGTAAATCTTCACTCTCATCTATACCCATAATCCTTAGGTTTGGTCTTCTCATTGTATCCTGGATTTCCTGGATGTTCTGGGATACAAGTTTTTTGCATTTTGCATTTTCTTTGAATGTTGAGTCAATGGTTTCTATGGTATTTTCGGCATCTGAGATTCTTTCTTCCATCTCTTGTATTCTGTTGTTGATATTTGCATCTATGGCCCCTGACTTCTTCTCAAGGTTTTCTATCTCCAAAGTTGTTTCCCTTTGTGATTTCTTTGTTGTTTCTACTTCTGTTTTTAGATCCAGGATAGTTTTGTTCAGTTCCATCATTTGTTTGTTTGTGTTTTCCTGTAATTCTTTAAGAGATTTTTGTGTTTCCTCTTTCATGACTTCTGCCTCTTGACTCGTTCTCCTGCATTTCTTTAAGTTTTTTTTTTTTGTGTGTGTGTTTCTTCTTTATTGGCTTCTATCTCTTGAGCCTTATTCTCCTGCATTTCTTTAAGTGATTTTTGTGTTTCCATTATACAGGTTTCTAGCTTATTCATGTTCCCCTGTATTTCTTTAAGAGATTCATTTATGCCCTTTTTGTGTTCTAGCAGCATCATGACCAGTGATTTTTAAATCCAAATCTTGTTTCTCTGGTGTGTTGGCATAACCAGGACTTGCTGATGTTGGAGAGTTTGGTTCAGATGCTGCCATATTGCCTAGATTTCTGTTAGTAGCGTTCCTGTGTTTGCCCTTTGCCATCTTGTTCTCTGGAGTTAGTTGGTCTTGTCTCTGGCTGGTGTTTGAACCTCCTGAGGGGCTCTGCGGCTATTTCTGCAACACTGGATGGCTGGGTTTCCCCTGTTGCAGATTGCTGATGTGCTGTCCTCCTCTTGTGTGCCCTTGCAGCCCTAGTGTGCTTTGCTCCAGATTGTGTCTGTGAACCAGATGGTGCCCGTTTGCTCCTTCAGGGAGTGCTGAAGTGTGTATGCTACTGGTACCTTTTCTGAATGCTGATCACTCTGCTGGGCAGCTGATCTCCCAACCGGGTTGGTGCACACAACGCTAGCCTAGCTGCTCAGGCCCTGAGTCTAGGCAAAAGCCTGGGAGGCCAAGGTCCGAGCAAAGTTCCCCTTGGGCTATGACTGTTAATTGGGTCTGTCAGGTGGCCAGCATAGCGGACGGGTGCTCGCGCTCCCTGAAAGTGCCGGGAGAATCTGCTGGGCTAACACAGATTAGCCCTGGGCGGGTTGACACACAGATGGCCCACTGAGCAGCCCAGTTTTTGGGGTCAGTTCAGGGCCTGTTGGGGCCTAGACCCCCGCTATGTTTGCCTCAGGCTATGCCTGTTAGCTTGCTTTGCCTGCTAGAGCTCTCTGGCGTCCTGCAGGCAAAATGGCGGCGCGTGTGCCCGGCCGGGCAAAAAACCTCCTGTCTGGGTTGGCACCCGATGACCCCCCTCCAACAGCCCAGGGCCTGTTGACCCCTGCGATGTTGGCCTCGGGTTATGTTTGCGTACCTCAGTCTGTCTGATCTCTCTGGAGTCTGAGAACCAAGATGGAGGCGAGCATCTTGTGACTGGCGGGAGAGTTCTGAAGTGGCTTCTGTGCGGTGAAAGGCACCAGAAATCCGCAGCTGCTTGTAGACCGGCTGGCCAGCGAAGGTCAGTGGTCGTGGGCGCAGGGCCTAACTGGACCCTGTGTCGCCTTGGTTCCACTGCTGATGGCCCTTCAGCTGGACCAGCCACTGCTGCCACTGCCGCCCTGCATGTTGATTTCCGATTTTTTAAATTTTTATTTCTATGTTTCCAAATAATCTAGTATGGTGACAGAGGCCTGAAATTCTCTGTTTTTTTGATTGAGAGATTTATCACCCATCACATCCAACTAGAAAAAAAGTAATGTTAGGTGGAAAGGGGCCTTTGTCTACTTTGCTCAAAGGGAGATATTTCTAGAATGTGACTTTCACAAGACCCCATGTCTTTTGTTTTTGACAGTGCTATTGCACTATAAGTGACCAATGAATATTGCTGGAATAAATGAATTAATGCATCTGCAATAGATTTCAGTGAGTAGTGTGAGTACTCTGTCACATTCACTGTCTAAATCAATGCTGATTATTGAGGTTAAATCAGAACTCCTTTATTTATAGACATGAGTTGATGACTCATGTCTATAACCTTAGCACTTTGGAGAATGAGGCAGGGGTATCACTATGAGTTTGGGACCTTCCTGGGATATGGAATAACACCTTATCTCAAAGAAAAAAAATTGGACAGTAAAACATTGGACATAATAACCATCCAGTGTGGGTGTGTGTTTATTGGCCCTGTAGACTGCTAAGTCTCCAAGAAAGAGGCATACAGAGGCAAGAAGCGTGCTGTTTTTCCTTTAGGGGTGTGCCATTGATGGCTTCTCTGTGCAAAGTATGGATTTCTTCTAGACAGCATTCCTGCATTATTGTGACATAATATAGCAGCCCTCTCAACAACAGCAGACTAGAAAAACGTCAATGCATTGCGCAATCTTTGCTTCTGGAGATTTTTATTGTGCATCCTGCTAACTGTGAACTTTGTTTGAACTGTAGTGAGCAAAGTATTTAGGCAACATTTTCCTTTCTGTTTTTTTTTTTTCTGTTGTTTTGTTTTGTTTTGATGTAGCATATAAGAACAAACTTTTCTCACCGCAAGCTGGGAGTACCACATAATCCTAAGGGGAGATTGTCTCATGCCTGGGATGACATGTGGCCTCCAGACAGACAGCAGTCAAAAGAGAAATTCGTTGGGTAGCAAGGACACAGCCTTGGCTTTTCTGAAAAATATTAAATGCCTCATATTTTTGAAGGATAAATATCTATCTGTTACTGCTGCAAAAGTGTACATTTTATGTTTGATTTTTCTGCTTCTCTAACAAAGTCCCAAACAATTACCATACTTTAGATACATTCCAAGTCAGATGCTGATTTTTTTGTGCCTTATTCTATATTTAGACAATTTACTTAATAAATGTTGAAATCCAGAAGTAGTACTTTTTACCTTTTTTTCTAATGAGGTATATAACTTAAGGAAATAGAAATGAACATTTAGAGAGTTAGAAAGTTTGTACAATGAATCAAATTAATATATCACATTTGTCCGAAATGTCTTCTAACATCTCATCTTTCATTCCTTCATTTCACTCTGTAAATGCAAACAACACGGGCTGTACACAGCTTTCCTGGACATCTATGTGAAAACTCTGCTCTGTCTAGCAATGATCTTAAGAGAGTGTGTGTCCATGCACATGTGTGCATATATGCATCTGTATTTGTGTGTGTGCATGTGTACATATACATGCAGATGTGTGTGTATGTTTGTGTGCATGTGTGTGCACATCGGTGTATATGTGTGTGAATGTGAACATGTACATGTGTATGTATGTGTAAATGGATGTGTGTGTGCATGTGTGTGCACATCTATGTGTATGTGTGCATGTGAATGTGTGTGTGAGTGGATGTATGTGCACATCTATATGTGTGTATTTGTGAATGGGTGTGCATGCATGGTCATTCTTTCCCTCAAATACCACAAAACTCTGTGTTTTCTCTCCATAAGATAATCTGGATAAATTTCAATACCACCTAAGCTACAGTAAAGCATATTTTCATATTTATTTCTTGTTAGATGAATATTTGACTTTCCCATTCATGAATCTTTCCTATATGTTTGTTTGTGTGTGTCAAATAGCTAATAGTATTTAAAGATAATATTTTCTGCTCTTTGCAATTCTTCTAGGATGTCAGCTTCTGTCAAGAGTCCTGGTGTAATAATGTACCTGACTTTTCCAGCATTTATCATAAATGTAAATGAACAGTCTGCTGTGTAGCCTGTTTTAAGGGTTGATATAATGATCATGTTGCTATGGTGATGATGGAGCCTACAGTTCTGTGAGATGGTATTAGTAAGACGGCAGCTTGAAACTTAATCAGCACACCGTGACTTCTCCCCCATATTTCAATATCACTTTGGTAAATTGAATTCCAGGCAGTTGTCAGTCCAATGTATTCCCTGTGGTTTCTCCTTTGCAAAATTGCCTCTTTATTCTATGCACTGATGATCCAGGGGTAATTGAAATGTGAAGCTGTTTGTCATGCTATTTATACAACCCTGTCTGGTAGCCAGCAATCTTTGTGTGGTGTGCACTGCAGGTAACAATTAGATCTAGAAACCTTTTCTTGGTTGAACAAGTGAATGATTGTTTTCCCAAAATACTCCTGATTTTGTGGGTACTTTATGTGATGCCTTGTTTTGTGGGGGAAAGTTCAGCCAAGGTTTAATCACAGTTGATTTTCCAGGCGTGATGGGGTTTTTGCATTCTATGCTCACAGGGACTGTGAGACAGCCAGAGTACTGAAAGGCTTCACTCCTCAGGGAACGTGCCCCCAGCTCTCCAGCAATGTGCTCTCCAGCTGAGTCAGAAACTGGACTCTCTGGCTTCTGTGGCCCCCAAACATTTGCAACAATAGATGTGAAAACACAATTCCGTGTGGAACAGAAAGCTCTGATTGGGGCATGGGGCAAGGCCTGGGTGAGGAATAACACTTTCCCTGTAGGCTGCTTTGTATAGAGGGGATTTAAGCCCCTTTCTGTCTCCAAGTGAACTGATCAATTATGAAGCCTCCCAGTATCCTTTTTTTGGGTTGTTTTGAGGGTCACTACATGATTTTTATTTTCTCTTGAAAGTCAACTCTAAGAGAACATAAACTGAGCTTTATTTGAAGCCCAGCAGGTAGAAATGTCCTCTTCCCTCCCTTCCCTGAAAACATTCACTGGAATGAAAGGGAGAGTGCGCGACCCCCACTTCCATTGAAGGGAACGATTGCGCGGCCACTCCAAGTGTTTCTCCCACAAAGATGACTGAAATGGTGGCGTCTGATTGAAATTGGAGGATCTCCCGTTTTTATAAGGTACAATTAGGAAATCACTGGAGAAGAGCTGATCTTCAGAGTTCCAGGAGGGATGTGATCTGCTCCTCTCCCCTGGACCCCTGAATATTTCTTTTGGCTGTATTCTGCCCCTTTCCTAGGACCCAACGCAATGACCTGTTATCCAATGAAGCCCTCCCTGCTGTGGGCATCTTCTCTGTTCTTCTGTCCTCCCCACTCTCTTCTGGGCCTTCCTGCTGCAGTATCCAGATGCTGACATTGTCTGCGGGGTACTGTGTGCACTGACACTGCACGGAGGTCACTCTGTGATGGATCTTGTTGGTGTCATCATGGACTACCAGCTCTCTTTACGTCTTCCGGAGGGCCTATAGTGTAATAAATTGTGCCACAAGCTGATTCGTGTCTCTACCGCATTGCTGATACAAATGTGAGAGAGACTTTGCACTGTAGTTTCAAGTGTCAAGGTTCAATTTCAACTTATAGAGGAAGCTGACGGTTCCCGGATGAACGGCTCATCCGAGCTCTTCTGTAGCTAGTTGTGGCTTTCGGGCCAGTATGGGTGCGGTGCGATCTCAACCTGTCTACCACAGATGGCTGTGGATGTTCACCAGAGAGCTAATGACACAGCTGAAACTAAATGAACGAACGTTAGTGGACTGGTGATGATACCGCGGAGTAGCTCTTTAGCGTGACTAAGATTTATTATTTATTTCCTGAAGGGCTTCATTAGCATGTTCCCTGAGCCATCCCTTTCAGGGTTGCTCCAGATGAGGTGCCCCGCGAAGCACATTCCAAGGGCAGAGCTATAACTGGTGGAGAGCGTATGGGAATTTAGAAGCAGCCCAAATTCAAAATGTTTTAAAAAAGATTGCAACATATCCCTGTTTACAGCAGATGCCCTCCTCCCGCTTCCAGGAACAACTGATCTTAATACCTACTTAGCAAGAATGATTGGTTAAAACAGGAGGCTACCAGATGGCTCAGCGTGGTTAATCACGCCCATCTGAGAGCTGCACTGTGAATTATAAAGTCCGGGGCAAAATTTAAGGCTCCAGGTGGCAAAATTAAAACAAAAGATGGTGTGATTTTTTATTTAAGAGGAAAAGGAATGGATGCCAAATTGCAAGGTGGAACTTCTCTTTTGTTATATGTGGAGAGCTACTAAAGTTGAGCAGATTTGCTATAATTTGACATACTGCTAATAAGCCTGACTAGTTTGGGTTTTTTTGTTTTTGTTTTTGTTTTTTTGTTTTTGTTTTTCATACGTCCTGAGCTGGGTGGTGGTGGTGCATACCTTTAATCCCAGCACTTGGGAAGCAGAAGCAGGCAGATCTCTGAGTTTGAGACCAGCCTAGGAGAGAGAGAGAGAGAGAGAGAAGAGAGAGAGAGAGAGAGAGAGAGAGAGAGAGAGAGAGAGAGAGAGAGAGAGAGAGAGAGAGAGAGAGAGAATTAGTTCCAGGACAGCCAGGGCTAAAAGGAGAAACCCTGTCTTGAAAAACAGACAGACAGACAGACCGACAGACCGACTGACAGACAGACAGACAATGTGGCCTGAGGTCATGGGAGAGCTTTCCTTTTCCCTTTTGGTGCTAGGATGAGTTACTAGGACCTACACTGTAAACTGGAGGCATGAGGAAGGCTGTGAGGTTATCTTGTGTTTGAGGGGCTCCATCCATGTTGCTTGTATGTAACCCTTTCTGACCCTCAGAAAAGACCATGCCCAGTTTAATGTTAAGGATTTTCTAGTTCAGGACTTTTCTAGAGTCCAGCCTGAGGAGAGTTCAGAATTTCCCTTTTTCTTAATCCCTGGGACACCGGGAGCCTGCACAAATGAATTCTTAGCACATACCCCAGCCTCCTTCTGGTTTAGAGCAGTCTAGACTAAGAGCTCATCCATTGCCTCTCCTTTTCCACCTGGATCCTTGACTTGCTGATGTGGATCAATCAGGCCTATCGCCGCGTTCTAGGACTTGCTCTCAGGTTGCCCTTTGTGTTTGCAGGAAAATGTTGCCAGGCTGCAGCAGCCTGTGGATTTTAATTAATATATCAGCCCACAGCACCCTTTTCTAAGTGCCTGCTCATGCTACCTCCAAGAAACGTGTCTTCCTAAAGTCTGGAAGGCCATTTCAGAAGTCTTCAGGTGACTATGCACACATATATCCAACATTGTGTGTGTGTGTGTGTGTGTGTGTGTGTGTGTGTGTAGGGCACAGGGCCTCCAAGTTTCCATGTGGTTCGATACTAAGAAAGCTCACATAGTCAAAGGCTTGGAGCATGGACAATTCCAGAGTCTAGTCACCAGAATGTCAGTGGTGAGAACGTTCCATTCTTTCTAGCTCTTTGTTGCACTTTATCATTAAGCCCAAACAGAGACATTAACTACTACTTCTGCTCATGTAGATGTTTTCACAAGTGTTCCATTTCACAGGGCTTCTTAGGGTCCATCCAGGTTCTCAAGAAATTTAGCTCTTGGTCATGGACCTCACTTTGCAGGTCTGAGGGGACCAACTCTTCAGTGTTCCATCTGCCTTCTGAGATAGACTGATGTCTTTTGGTGAAATGCACATTGTTCCCCAAACAAACATGTTTTACCATTAAGATTTCTCTTCTTGCTAACTTAGATGTTCTTTCTTTCTTTCTTTCTTTCTTTCTTCCTTCCTTCCTCTCTTTCTTTCTTTCTTTCTTTCTTTCTTTCTTTCTTTCTTTCTTTCTTTCTTTCTTTCTTTCTTTCTTTCTTTCTTTCTTTTATATGCAATTGAAAGATTTGTAGATCAGTTTTCTTAAAAATCTTTCTCGTTGAAAAGTAAATTCAAAGTTTTTTGGTTTTCAGTTTCAGTGAGTTCTACTTTTTGGGGACATAGACTATAGACACATTTAAGTTGTAGTTTGGTCTCTTGATTTTGTGCTTGCTCATCTGTGATTCAATTCTGAGAGAACAGAGTGAGATTTTCATCCCCATTTGTAGGAAGACCCAGGTATTCCCTTCCCCCTAATGTTTGAAGGTTGGATTTCCAATCTACTGTGCCTGGAATATGAAGAACATAAATACCTCACCTGGACAGTAGCATTCCTCCTGGCTTGCTGTCTGAGATCACATGGCTTTCTCCTCAAGTTTCCTGGGTCTTATATAGGCACTAGTCATGAGTGCATTCATGCCTGTATTACTGGAATGTAATCTGATTTTAACAAATTACATTTTCTGTAAGCTGTTTTCTTAGATTCTAAAGTCCCGAGGGCCTGATTTTCGGTATAGCTTATTTGGGACATAACACAATGTAACAGCAAGTGCCCGAGAAGTCCAGGATGGCTCTGGATAGCATGATTCTCAGAGGAGGACTGGGCTTCAGTGACTGGGCTGTTTTTGGCAGAGTCTATTGAGCAATGTTGCTTGGCAAGGGGGATAGAGGTATCATAGAAATTGTTAACAAACTCAAAGGTGTTTCTAATTTCAGGTCCAGTTGCAGAGTGGAAACGAATAAGAGAACTTTAAAGGACTTTCCTTCACAACATTATTCCTGTTATGTCTTGAAATTTTCTTCTGAGTAGTGCTCTTTCCTCTTCTGAGGGCCTAGCATCACACCAGAGAGAAAACCAGAGGCTAGCATCCAGGGAGGATTAGGAAGAGGGTAGAGGCTGTTCTGTAACACCCAGCGGGGCTGAGGCAAGAGATGAGCGGAATTCAGTGAGGCTGTTGCTGTGGGCAGTGGGTGGGAACCTGGGAGTGGCTGAGAACAGGGCTGATCTGGAAGGAATTGATTTTCTACTAACATTCTATTGTGCACAAGCTCATCGGATTGACGATGCGGCTCTTGCATTTATAAACCATTAGAACTGGGCACTTGCCCATCTATTCTCTGGACCCTGGGTTTGTCTTTGTCTCACAGTAAACTTTGGGGCAGATCCCAAAGTATTGTATTATAGAGTTAATGTGGGGGAAATAAGGGGCCTGGCTTGTGCTGCTCATTGGTTCATTAGAGACATTTTATGTAAAAGACTTCAGAAATAAAGTTGGAGTAATTGTACATGTTTATGCCACATTGTCAATTTTAGATAAGCCTTTAAAGTGTATGTATGTATATATATATATATATATATATATATATGTCACAGAAAGTCTAAAGGTTGGTTAGATATTGAATTTTCTACATGCTCATTATAACCCTACTGTGCAGAGTAATATACTGGACAATTATTCTTTTACTATAAATTTCTTTCCTGTGAGCTTTTTTAATTTCCTTGAACATTTAGGAACACTGAAAGCAAAACTTGATTGTATATGTATATACATCATATATATACATACACATATATGAGTGGGAATAAATAAGTAAATAAATATGCATGTGGAGAAATGTGTGTAAACATGTGTGTGTGTGTTTGTGTGTCTATGTGTTTGTGTGTCTCTGTGTGTATGTCTGTGTGTGTGTGTGTGTGTGTGTGTGTGTGTGTATCTGTGTGTCTGTCTCTGTATAGGTATCCTGCCGTCTCCACCCTGGCGGCACACTCTCATTTCTCTTTGTCATCATTGGTAAGTCAGGAAGCTTCTTGCTGCTTTAAGCCTTGCCTTTACTGATGAAGTTGCCACGCCCCATTACTGGTCAGGAGGATTGAAGTGATGCTATTCTAGGGAAATAAAATGATATCCAGATCAGTTTGACAATCTCCATCAAGAGCTTAAAGAAGTGGGAAGGGTTAGGGGCAGTGGTTGGGATCTGATTCCTAGGCAGGCTGCACATTCCTCAACGCTTTTGAGGGGGAACATTGCAGAAATTGGAATTGGAATGGGAGAATCTTATGGGATTTGAACTTTATTTTCCTATCAGAGAAAAGGGAAGAATTGGCCTGAAAGGTCATTCTTGTTGATGGGAACATGCATAGCTCAGGACAGGTAGTCCTTATTAAAATGTCACCCTGTGCCTCAGTCCTCCCAATAACACTGATGACAGAGGAGGGGAGGTCTGCTTCAGAAGTCCCAAATCCCACAATTATTCCTCTCAGCCCTGTAATCTAGCTTTGGTTTTAAACTCTGAACCCTCCCGAGGGTTTTTGCTCTTGCAGCGTGGCCCCCAACGGGAAGGTCCTAGGGAAGGTATTGTGGCCAGGGCTGCGAGGAGCCTGTGGAGAGAGAGCGGAGAAAATACAAGCAGACTTTAGAAAATATTATGCCCTGTGCTGCTAACGATCAACTTTTGCTTTCAGTGTTCTTGAACGTTCAAGGAAAGAAAGAAAGCTCCCAGGAAAGGAATTTATAGTAAAAGAATAATTGCCCAGTACATTACACAGCACAGTAGGGTTATAATGAGCATGCGGAAAACGCAATGTCTAACCAACCCTTAGACCTGCTGGAACGGTTTGATTCAACTTTCTCAGACAAAATGCTGAACTGCCAGATCATTTTGCCCAGAGGATTGGACTGCAATTGTTTTGAAAGTTTCTTGGGAGAAATGCAATTAGTGACAAGATTTAATAAAGCCAAAAAACAACTGAATGTAATCAGACAAGCCCCTATTCTTTTCTGTTCTTTCTGTATAACGTAAGAAAATAGCAAGGAAACAATTACATTACTAAATGAATTAAACAAAGCTCCAAAAACATAAATTAGAATTTAACTACACCATTAAAAGCTAATTTAATTTGCAAGCCATCATTACCAGATAATAAAGACCCATTGCAAAGTGTACAATACCTCGTGATCTTGGGGGGAAAAAAACAACAAGCAATAAATCTCGTTGAGCAGAAGAGTTTCTGTTACTTTAGCAGATGAGAATGCTGAGTGGGTGTTTCAGCATGGAGTGGAAAGGAGCCAGTAACAGGACAATTGGTTTGTTTAACTTTTTGTCATAAATGGTTTTATAGTTAAAGAAAGGGGTTGGCGGAAGCAAGTGAGGTGCACTAGAGTTATCATCAGTACAGCTCAACCTGTCTTCAAGCCAGGGCAAAGATATTCAAGGATTTTTTTTTAAAGTTTGTCAAAAGCCAGCTCTTCCAGTCAATGACACCTTGTTTTATGTCATTGTGGATCTGATTGTAAACCCGGCCTTTCACCTGTCGGGTTTTTATTTATTTATTTATTTATTTATTTATTTATTTATTTATTTATTTATTTATTTATTTATTTATTTATTTATTTATTTATTAAATTGTGCTGGAACTAATGCATTAAAAAGAGTCCAGACCAGATTGAACAATTTTAGTTCCGGGGTACTATTTCAAAGATTAATCAGAAAATATTAACCATTTCAATATCTGATTAGAATAACACACAAAAGAATCTCAGGAAGTTCATTGTATTGGGAACGAACTTTAAATGTGCCATTTCCAACAAAGTAGGAATAAACATTTTTCCTTTACCTGACTGTTGGACCTGCCAAGCTTCAAGTATGGGCGGCCAGCAGATGGCAGTATAACCCCACTTTTTTCTAAGCCCGTGACTGAACATGGATCTGACAATGTGGGCTTTTTAAATTTTATTTTATTTTTAATTACAGTATTAGTGTAAGGCAGAATTGAAAACTAATATATTCAACTGGTTATGGCTTGTTCTCAATGCCACGAGACAACTCCATGAAACAATGTGGCTTCAGCTTATCCAGCGATTCTGCCGTACAGATGTTTGCTAACAGCCCAGGATTTCTTACAAGAAGGCTTTTAGTGCATTGCTTGCTGATGTGACACGGTTGGACATACTCATTTCTGTTTCACACTCTGTTGTGAAGTTTCAATGTTTGAAAGAGTTAACCCTTAGTTTATGGGTCATTTCTTCCATGTCCTCTTCTCCAAGTTCCCATGGGAATTTGTGTGTCATGTCTTTGTGTACATGAAGAGGCCAAAGGACAACCTTGTGTAGTGTTCCTCAGGCAGCCTTAGCAATTTTTGAGACAGGATCTCTCATTGCTTTGGAATTCAATAAGTATGTTAGGCTGACTGGGCAGGGCCTGTTTCTGCCCCACCTGTGGTGGGGTTCACAAGTGTATGCCACCTCATGGTTTGTTTTCTATGTGGGTCTGTTGATCAAGCTCAGACAAGTCCTTTACTGGCTGAGCCATCTCCATAGCCTCCTGATACATCTATTCTCTTAAAAGCTAGATAATAACACCTTGCCCTTTACCTTACGATTTCCTGTTTATACAGCTCGTGTTTCCCTAGGCTGTGAGTTCTGCAGAAGATGCATTGCATTTTAGCTCCAGAATACCTGATACTGGACCCAGTATTTGTAACCTCTCTTTTGTAGCTTTCAGATTTGTTTACTTTGAGTTGCATGTGTGTGTGTGTGTGTGTGTGTGTGTGTGAGTGTGTGTGTGTGCCTGAGAACATTTGTGTGCAGCAGAAGCATGACGGGCCCATCGGGATCTGATGTTCTGGACTGGGAGGTGGTTTTGAACCTCCTGATGGTGGTGCTGGGAACCAAACCTCACTAGGTCCTCTGAAAGAGCAGTAAACACCTTTAGCTGCTGAAAGCCTCCTCTGAAGTCCCCCACAGTCAGTCTTAAGAATTTGTTGAACTAACTCTTATCTGAAGGTTATGGGAGAAGACCTTTGCATATGGCTCCATTTTACAGAGAATGTAAGTGGTGCGTTTGGGAAGAATCTTGGAGTTACTGCCTTATAAAATAAATCCAAGAGCTTTAAACTTTAATTTTGCTGAGCATATAAATCAGAAACTCCACTGACGTGTAATTAATAGAGAGCGATCCGCTGAGCCGAACTGCCCATTGGGGCCACCTTCTAACATAGCAACTTTCTTACAGTTCATTACCAAGAATAAAAAATTTCAAATCTAATGAAATGGCAGGAAAGACAGGACGTCAATAGGAAGGTGAAATGAACCTTTAAATGCAGAATTATCAATAACTGTAGTATTGATTTGGCAGAGTAGTCATAGATACAGTCATTTATTTGTGAAGCTCCTTACTTTGTGTTGATGACTGATTGCAGAGGCAGGCAAATACTATATTTTACTTTAGAATTTTGGATGTAAAGAGATGAATTAATTATCCAAATGACCTTCTATGAACTGGGTTTCTGTACTTAAATACTTTTAACATCATGACATTTTTTATAGTGTTATGTACTCAATGGCACCTTAAAATTTCCACATTGAAAGGCTTCATCTATAAACTTGTTTTCGTGTGTAAACTCTGCCCAGCCAGGGACTTTGAACTGGCGTTTTTCTCTCCACCTCATTTACTTGACTTTATCTGTGATGTTACTGGTTCGTGTTGTGAGGCAGAATGCTGGTGCTACACATCTCCTGTTCCTCAAGGCACCAGTGTCCACCTAACGCAAAGGTTCTGTGTCAGATTATCCTTTCACAGGGGTAGCCTAAAGCCATTGGAAAACAGATGTTCACAATTCCTAAGAGTAGCAAAATTACAGTTATGAAGTACCATACTTTTATGGTTGGGAGATCAGCGCAACATGAGGAATTATATTTAGGGCCGCAGCATTATTAAGATTTAGAACTACTGGATTAGCAGCACTTCCAGGACTCTCAGGTCTTCAGAGGAGATGGATTCTTCCTGGCAGCCAGTACTTAAGACTGATTTCAAAGGCCAGGGTGCCTTGTGCCCTGTTGGAGCCATTTGTTCTACATGTAGGTTGTGTAGGGCATAGTCTTGGATAAGGTTTTCCTTTGGCATTTACATGTAATTTGTGAAAGGAGAGAAGCTACTGAGGAGGAAACAGACCTAGCAGGATCTACAGGACAGCAAACCAGTCCTCCTGACTTGTACTGATGCGATCCCATTGACTAGTTCACATTTTATAAAAACATGCTTTCCATAGAGGACAAAGGAAATAACTGAAAGAGTTTTATGTCATCTGTGAACCAGATGCACTAGTAATGAAGAAGATAGCTACTCATTTGTGCCTGTTTTAAAAGGATCAAATGAGAAATGAAAATTAAAAATGTTTTGCATATGAACACAGGTGTCGGAGCAAAAATCTTATTATAACCAGCCAGGAGTTCAGGATTTTGGAAGAGACTAAACAAAATCTATCCTCCATTATTGGTAGGAGTGCAAACTTGTATAGTCACTATGGAAATCAATAAGACACTTCCTAAGAAAATTTGGAATGATCTATCTGAAGATCCAGCTTCTGGGCAAATACCCAAAGGGCACTCTATCCTACCACAAGGACACTTGCTCAACTATGCTCATAGCAGCTTTGTTCATAATAAGCCAGAAACTAGAAATAACATAGATGCCCCCCAACCAAAGGATAGATAAAGAAAATGTGGTATATTTATACAATGGAGGATTCCTCAGATATTAAAAAGTGACATTTTGAAATTTACAGGCAAATGTGTGCAACTAGAAAAAGTCACCCTCAGTGAGATAACCCAGACCTAGAAAGACGAACAGGTATGTACTCATAAGTTGATATTAGCCAGACAGTACTGGCCGAAAAAGGCAATGACATAATGTTTAATGATATTCTGCTCTACTTACAGGTCGGTGCCTTGTCCAGTCATCATCAGAGAGACTTCCTCTGGCAAGAGATGGGAGGGGTAATTGCTCTCCGGGTTTTAAACTGAGACGTGAATTTGATGGAGAACATGGAAGGGCATATGGGAAGGTTTGAAGAGAAGAAAGGTGATTATAATCTCAAAATTAAAAAAAAATAGAATTAACACAGTAACACTAAAAATTCACTGTAATGCATGCTAGTATTTACTTACATAGTTAGTGAATTTGAATATTTAGTGAGTACCTCATTCATCAGGTACTGCGTGAGGCTCTGAGGACTTCGGTAGATGAGGACCAGCCTGAAGTGGAGACTTCCCACCACAGTGATAACAGACTGCAGCTGTAACATTAGAAGGGAAGGAAGGATGATGGAGTTTGGGAAGAGAGTGCAGAGGCCCTGCTGAGCCTGGAAGCTGCTGTTTGGTGTCTAGGGAGGGAGGGGCTGACCCCAGCAGAGGGGATGAGGTCCTATGAGAGAGGGGAGGCGGCTGCAGAACAGGTTTAGAGGAGACTCACCCAGTGTGCTAGGGTGATGAACCCTGCCCTGAGGGACTGGGAGTTTGTTTTAAAGGTGCTGAGAAGATGTCACTGAAAGCCAAACATGGGGGAGTGGCATCTTCTGATCTGTCTTCATTTTTGTAAATAAATACTTTCATTCATTCTTTGTAAACTTGTAACAATGGATTTTCACCATATTTACCTCCAACACTCTGACTTAACTCATCCCAGATCCATCCCCATCTCCCTATACCCCAATTTTGTGTCCTCTTTATTTTTTTAAACATAATAACCTGATTTGTGTTGTCTGTGTACTTCTAGGAGTAAGAGCTGCTACAGCCAAACCCATTAAAGAAAACAAACTCTCCCTCCCCCAGAATCCATCAACTGTTCTTTTGTTTGTTTGTTTGTTTTCTCAGTCTACTATTTCTTTTTTTTATTGAGTATCTTCTTCATTTACATTGCCAATGGTAAAACATTTCGCAATTTCCCTCTTCCCAAAAGCCCCTTCCCCAAGCATTCCCTACCCCTCCTCCCACCCCCTGTCTCCATGTATATGCCCCTCTACCTGACACACTCCCCCATCCCCCACACCATCCATTTCCCTTTGTTGGGGCCTCTGTTGAGCCTTTACCTGACCAAAGACCACTCCTCCCAACAAGGCATTCCTCTGCCACATTTTTGGCTGGAACCATGTGTGCCCCTTGGTTGATGGTTCATTTAGTGGTAGCTCATGAACCATTGTGTGCTGGAATGTTGACTGACTTGATCTTGTGTAGATTCTATGCAGGGAGACATAGCAGCTGTGAGTTCATGAGTGCCGGGGTCCTGTCACGCCCAGAAGACACTGGTTTGCTTGGTCCTTCATGACCTTGGGCCCTCATGATTCTGCTGCCTCCTCTTCTGCTGGCATTCCTGAGCTTCCTGGTGTGTGTGTGTGTGTGTGTGTGTCTGTGTGTGTGTGTGTTACAGAGTCCCACTTGGGCCTGAGTACTCCACAGACAGTTATTCTCTGTACTTGGACCAGTTGCAAGGTTCACAAGAAACTTCTCTGATGAGATCTGAGAACTTATTAATCTATGAGTATAACCAGATGACTTTGGAGGGTAGTTTGAAACTATGTCCATTTAGCAAAATAATATTAGTAGGTTTACACTCAAGGTTTTGAACACCTCATTCTTGGATTCTGGCTGGATTGACATACCAGGCATACGTTTCTTCCTGTGGAGCAGCCCCCCTAACATTATTGTACCCATGGATATATCTTGCCTGCCGATTTATATTCTTAAAAGATTAGTTTGTAGGCTGGGTTTAATAGTTAAGAGATGCACTCTTCTGTGATACACTTGTAGAGGACCTGAGTTTGAGTCCACATGGTGGTTCACAAGTATCTGTATGTCCAGTTCCAGAAAAATCAACATCTTCTTCTGGCACCAGGCATGCATGTATTTGTATATATATGTAGGCAAAAATATTCATACACACAATAAAATAAAATAAGTAAAATCTTTTAGAAAAGGAAATAGAAAACAAATGATGACTTTGGGTGGGGCTGTGGACTAGCAGGATTGAAAGCAGGGAGTCCAATGAGGAAGTTGTGGAGGGTTAGGGGAGACAGCAAGCACCAATGTACTTGGCAGAGACTGGTAGTCATTGGGATGGACAGACTTATGACCTGTTGGACTATAGTACAAACTATACATGAAAACTACAAAATGATCCTCCCTGGAAGTGTTCATGCTTCTACATTGATCTTGGATGTCTAGATGGTAGAAACTACAAGAAACAAATGTTTATGATATATAAGCTGCCTGAGTTTTGATATTTCCTACCAGCACAAATAGATCAAGACAGAAGACTCCAGGGTGTTAGGCAGTGTTGGATGAATTGCTGGCTAGGGAGTCCCATGAAGATCCCCAAACAACCCAGGCTGATGCTAGAACAGAGGGTTGCTCTCTAAAATCTGTTGAAGGGTGGGGGTGGGGGTGGGGAACATTGCTAAGGACAACGGAACGTATTAAAGATAAAGAGGTCAAGCTCATGCCTGTATGGAGACCTCACATCTATGTTCTTGTCTTTTTGGTGTGCAAAGGTCCTCTGCATGCTACTTTGAAGAGACACCTGAACATTAACTCTTATAAAACATTCAACCTACAATCTGTCCTACCTGCAAGATGTGCTGGGGCAATGGAGTATGTGTTGGAGTAGCCGTTCAATGACTGGTTTAACTTGAGATCTACGAAAGGGAGCTTATGCCTGATAATGCCTGAATAGCCTGAAACTGTAGAACCAACCATGACTGACCAAAAAAATCAATGAAATGATTTCTAGTAATAGTCTGCTGTACTCACAGATTGGTGTCTTATCTAGTCATTATCAGAGACGCTTCCTCCTGCAGCAGATGGGAGCAGGTATGGTCAGGAATTATGGAGAGGGAGAGGGGGGAGGGGGAGGGGGAGGGAGAGGGGGAGAGGAGGTGGAGGGAAAGGGGGAGGGGGAGGGAGAGGGACAGGGACGGGGAGAGGAAGAGGGGGAGGGGAAGGGAGATGGAGAGAGAGGAAGAGGGGGAGGAGGAGGGAAAGGGTGAGGGTGAGGGGGTGGGGGAGGTTGAGGGGGTGAGGGAAGATGAGGAGGTGGGGGAAGGAGAGGGAGAGGGTGAGGGAGAGGGAGAGGGGGAGGGGGAGGAGAGGAGGAGGGACAGGGAGAGGGACAGGGAGGAGGGGAGGGGGAGAGAGAGGGGGAGAGAGAGGGACAGGGGGGGGAAGGGGGAGGGACAGGGAGAGGGAGAGGGAGACTAAGAGAGAGTTCTTTATTAGATTCCTTCTGTCAGAGCTCCTGCATAAGACAGAGAGGAAAGACTATAGAAGTTTAAGGGGATGAATTATGGAGGACACCAGGAGAGCATGGCCCACTGACTCAATTCAGCAGGGCATATATAGGCTCACAGAGATTGAAGCCTGGCGTCTGCATGGGTCTGCACCAGGTTCTCTGTAAGGCTGTTAGCTTGGAGTTTTGTGGGCCTCCTAACAGTGGTAGTGGGTGTGTTTCTGACTCTTTTGCCTTGACTTGGGACTCTTTTCCTCATTGGGTTGCCTACTTTCCCTTCACTGCGAGGGCTTTTGCCTTATCTTATTGTGTGTTGTTTTGTTGTGTTGTTTGTTTTCTCTTAGAGGACAGCTCGTTTCTGAAGGGAGATGGGAGAGGGTTGGATCTGGAGGAAAGGGGAGATAGAGGGGATCTGGGAGGAGTGGGTGGTGGGCAAACTGTGCTTGAGATGTATTATGTGAGAGAAGATCTATTTAAGCAAAAAGATTCCAGGTACTATGAATCTGATAGAAAAATCTCAAGTTGTGTCACATGACAAAATTGGAAGATTGTTTCCTGAGGCTTCAGCCTTCTATAGAGAGCCAAACAGATTATACCTCAATAAAACCCATGCGATGGGACTGCGTTCATAGATCCTTTTTTATGATTTCCTATCTGAAGATGATAGGTGGCTTGTGGGAGAGTTAGATACACGAGGTTGGACATAATTTTCTTTTGTTTTGGTCTTCTTAGTGACAAAGGTCACTGTTAGCAGGGCATGCCTCCTGATTCAGAGGTTCCTGCCTACGTTTTCCCCCCTAACACTAACTCACACTGGAAACCTCGTGTTGGCAACCTTTCATTCCTAGCAGGATGTTCTGCATCCGGGCAGTGGTGTTTAGCAGAGACTCTGCTCTTTCTTCATCCCTGTGGTATGCTGCTATTGCTCTTCACAGAGTTAAACTGCAGTAGAGAAACACAAAAAGAAAGCTCAAAGATGCTGTCTTGTGTGGAACATAATACACACTTACAACAAACTGAGCCTGATAAAATACCAGCAGCAGGGAGCACAGCTAGTTATTGCTTCAAGGGAAAATCAAGCAAAATAGCTACAAATTGTTTAAAGTACATTCCTCCCATCTTTCTGGAGTCTCCGTCATTTTTTCCTTTGAAACAGAAAAGACCTTAGTTATTTCCTAAGCCAAGATTAGCCTTCCTTGGTGTGCAGTTCACTCTGGCTTCACGTGAAGGAATGGACTTAATTCAAACCCTGAGAGTAATTACTAAGAACCACCATAGAATACAAGCTGAAAGCCCAGCATGTGCCTCCTGGAGCCTGCACCCCGGGAAGCTGAGGATTGAGAAAGGTCTTTATAGCACTCTCACATAGCTTTGGCCGCTGTGCCTCAGCATCTGTGAGCCAGGATACTCTGCTCTCAGCTCCTGGATTATACTAACGAGTTACACATGCTGAGTTTCAAGAGAACAAAGCTTTAGACAACGTGGATATTCTTGAAATTTGAACTACTACCTCTTCACCTGCACCACAGCATTTTATCATTATCCTGTTAAAGACATTCTTGTACATGGGAGCAACCACTTGGCACAGAGAATGAATCCTAGGGACCTTCCAGAAGCACTCAGTGTCTCAGAGATCTGGCAGGCTCCAAAGACTTCTAGGACCATAGGGAATGCAATCTCTATTAGTCTAAAGGGTTGGCATGTTGTATATTATAAATGCGTGTGCTTGGTGCCTGCAGGACACAGCCATACCTATCTCCAAAGCAGCATGCATCTTGTGCCATGCTCTGCAACCCTAACCCCGTTTTCCCCAAAAGGATATTGGGTCAATTTGAGCATAATTATCAAAGCAGAGAGCAGAGGTGAAACTATTTGAATGCTTAAAAGTGGCAATATTTGGAGATTAATAAAATATTTGAACACAAAAGCTATGTATCTACAAGCTGCTGTGATAATATCAGTAAATATAGCGTGCTGAATACATCACACATTCTCAATTAGTCCTCAAATAAATGTGAAAAGTGAAAAAGCAAAGGGCAGAGAGTAATACTCCCCTAAGTCTAATTTTGAGATCATCTACCATAAAACATACAGGGTCAGAATTATCAGACACCGGCTGCGGACCAGTCCTGAGAGGCCACAGTCACGTCTTAACCAGATGACGGATGCAAAATACTAGTTTAAATTTTAAAGAGAAAGAGGAGAAATAATTTTGTATAAATTAGTAAGAATGTGTTGATAATCCTTATCCAAACACTGAGAGTGACCATCTAAAAGAACAGCCAGTCAGTGGCTAGCATGAAGGCTAATGTAGATATTTTAGATAAAGGCCAGTTTTGATGATTTGGAACTAATTTTCTCGTATAAGTGAACTGGGCATCTTGCCAATTTGGGTACCTCTTCAGGGTACCCAATAGCCTAAAATTCTAGATTATTAGTATATGTTTAGTTACCAAAGTTTAGAATTTAAATTAGTATACAGATTATTAGTATACGTTTAGTTACCAAAGTCTAGAATTTAAACTAGTTACAGATTTTTGATTATTTCCACAAAGAGGGGTTGAGCATGTTGTTAATACTGTTGAGCTTTTTAAAGTGATTGGCAGCTGGCCCTTGTTCTTAAGGGGCTCACAGACTAGCCGTAATACAAAAAGCAGGCTTATAGGTACTATTCAAAATGATGTCGGGCTGGTAGATAGAGTTTTGAGTAGTTCTGCTTAAAACTAGAAAGTCACATGCTTGCGGCTTGATCTTGGCAGGCAACACTACTTTTCTCAGATACATTTTATAGTTTAACATGTATTTTAAAATACTCATATGCATGTTAAAATTTATCAGATATTAAAGTGCTTTGTCATATACTTTGATAAATTCTGGAGTATAGTTAGGATTCAGGTGAAGGTAATATTACATTGGATTGAGAAGCTAAGATCAGAAGCTGTCTTAGGGTTTTACTGCTGTGAAAAGACACCACGACCAAGGCAACTCTTATGAGAATAACATTTAATTGGGGCTCCATTATCATTAAGTCGGGCATGGTGAAGGAGAAGCTGAGAGTTCTCTCTTCATCTGAAGGCTGCTAGCAGAATACTGGATTCCAGACAACTAGGATGAGGGGTCTTAAAGTCCACACTCACAATGACCTGCCTACTCCAACAGGGCCACACCTTCTAATAGTGCCACTCCTTGGGCCAAGCATATACAAACCTTCACAGAAGACCTCAATGGAAAAGAACTGGAGAGATGGCCCGATGGGCAAAATGATTGCTGGATAAACATGAGGACCTAAGTATGGAGCCCCAGTACTCATGTAAAGGCAGAGAGATTACATCCCTGCAGAGCTGCAACCTTCCCTTGCTGTGGGGAATGGAGACAGGTGAGCCTGAGAGCTGGGCAGGTAGCCAGTGCAGCCCAAACGGTCAGCAGCTCCCGGCTCCCCCAGATTATCTGCTTTGAAAAATAATGTTGAGAATGATAGAAGACTCTTGATATTTATTGTTTGCTTGTGTGTATGTGTATCTGGATCTCTCTCTCTCTCTCTCTCTCTCTCTCTCTCTCACACACACACGCACACACACACACACACACACACACACACACACACACAGAGAGAGAGAGAGAGAGAGAGAGAGAGAGTAGAAATTTGAGTTGTCAAAGCTGGATGGAATGAGAACATTCAGCCTAAAGAAGCAATGTTACACAGAGGAAGTGATGCGAGCTCTTTGTAGTTGAATATACCCACTATGTAGTTAATAATTTTCCACTTTTGTTAACATGTATTAATGGTATAAAATTGTGAGGTCAATTTGCCATTTTTGTTCATTTATATAAGATTCTGTAATTATTTTCCTATTATTTACACTTATCCCCTCCATCTCAACTTACCCCAGCCATAGAATCAGTTGAACGACTGTTGAACCATTTTTAAATTCATAGTTCAGTCGCTCATACTGTTATAAAACTGTCACCACCACAGATCTCTAGTTGTATTTTTAATCTTGCCAAAGTGAAATTATACTTTTAAACAGCAACCACACACTCTCCTTCCCCTCCACTCAGGAAGCCACCTTCCCACTTTTTTAATCTCTATGAAGTTGACTTCTGGATATCTTACGTAAGTGAAATCATGCATTATCTTTCTTTTTGCAACCAGCTTAATTTCACTTAGCCCAGTGTCTTGAAGCCTTATGTACACTTGAGCATGCATCACTAGTGCCTTCCCTTTAGATTCTAAGTAGTGTTTTTCATGTCTGTGATGTGTTTGTGTGTTTGTTTGTGTGTTTGTGTACTGCCGGTGCTCTTGGTATACTTCTGACTTCAGCTTCCGTGAGTTATGTTGATACCAGCATAGCTGTTCAATTGTCTGCTTAGGGTGAGTTATGTTGATACCAGCATGGCTGTTCAATTATCATCTGCTTAGGTCACCTGCATACAATTCTCTGGGGTGTAGAGACAGCCGTAGTATTTGCTGATCACATGGTAATTATGTTCCTACATTTTAGAGAAGCCTACAGTTCTTTTTTTGTAACAGCTGCCCCATCTGTCAACAATGTTTCAAACACTCTACATCCTGGCCAGCACTTTTATTTCCTTACTTTCTTCCTTCTCTCTCACCCTTATGTTTCCTCATCTCTCTTACTTCTTTTTTCCCGTTATCTCTACCATTTCAAATTCCGCTTTATATCTCCCTGATAATTCTCTACATTGAGTGTTTTCTATGTGATTATTGGGCATTTTTATATCTTCTTTAAAGAAACACCTATTCAAGTCATTTAGCTTTCTAGTAGTTATTTTGTTGTTGAATATAGCATTTCATTCATAATCTGGATATTGTTACCTTATCAGATAAATGACTTACAAATGTTTTCTCTCAGTCCATAGGTCACTATTTCATTGTGTTTACAATTTTCTTTGATGAACAAATATTTTAGATCTGGATATGGTTCAATCTAACATGGTTCATGTTGTTTGATTTTTTTTGTACAGTATCTCATTAGCATTGCCAATTCCTATGTCTTGCTGTTCATCTAGATTTTACAATTGTATTTCCTATGTATAGATCCCCAATCCATTTTGAATTAACACTTGTGTATGATGTAGCTTAAGAGAATATTTGGTTGTTTTACATGTTGATATTCAATTTTTCCAATGTTATGGAGACAACTGTACTTTTCTCTGACAAAAGAGATATTTTTTGAAGAATAGAATGTACACAGAGTATGTTCATTTTGGTCATATGCTAAGCTGCATGCTGGGATGTGAGTTCAACCTAAATTTAGCTGAAAAAGGATATTATTAGCAGGAAGGAGACAGTGCAGCTGTGTTCTTTGCCTGCATTAACAACTACCACATCTAGCATAGGAACTCAGAGTGTTTTTGACTAATAGATACTTTTACATTTTATGATCAATAAAACACCAGCAATGAATTTTACACATTGAATTATTTTCTCATAAAAATGTGTTTGCTCATAATTTAGACCTTGAAAAATGCAGAGTGGCATAGTAAAAAAAAAGAAAATTACCATTTATTTCACCATTTAGATGTTCCTGCTACTATTATTGGCTGCTTCTAAGCCCAAGTTTATAAGCACACATATTTTTATAAGAATAATGTTGAATTGTGAAGCTTTCTGCCCTGGTGTTTCTTGTGTTTCATTTGGGAAGATGATGTGAACACTTTTTCTTTCCATTTTAATGAGGCTTAAAGGATGCTTAAGTTAGGGTATAGCAAAGGCAGGCAAGGGGGCTGATTCTATTCTTGGCAACAGTTTAGACTTGTATGACTTCAATCAATAGCCAATCACAGGACAACTTAATACTTGGCATCCAGGCACAGTGGTCCTGATGGAGCACACTGAGGTGCCGTGTACACATCCCCCTTTCCCCCTTAAAAAGGTGATATCAAGTCTGGATTTGATGTTGTCTTGGACACTTGCTAAGGACACAGAGTAGTAAGTAGTAAGTAACAACAATTTTCTTCCCCTTTCCATCGTTCACTCCTGCATCTTATATCTCACGACTTATTTCTATAAGAGGTCTTACCCACAAACCACAGCAGCATCATGTCTCTACAACTACAGTTAACGAGACAGAAGGCAGTTGTTCTAGATGAGTTGTTTAGTGAGTTATGAACATACAAACAGCATACAGACCAGACAATAACATCTCTACTGCAGCATCTGCTCTCGTACAGGATTTCTAATATTTGAGTCCAGGTGGTTGTGTGAACCACTGTACTTCACACCCTCCCTAACCACGATGTGTCACTCCTTTAGAGACTTGGCATATGTTTGCCTGTTTGCCTATCTGCCTCTGGTCACATAGAACAATGGACAAGATGTTTGTTTCAGCCTTTCTTGTAATACAAAGTTGCAGTGTTATCTACTCTAGTGGCCTAGCACACCATGTCTGTAGTGGTATTGTTCAGAATATATTTATGAGTAATTTCTTTCGGAGAAGTTGTTTATGTACATTAATGATTTGAGATGCTGCTTTTCAAATTTTTTAAACTTCATTTTTGGTCTTTACTACTTATGTAGGTTGGAGATGAGGTATCTCTGAAACACATGTTGAAGCTTTGGGCTCCAGGGACAGGCGCTATAAGAGGGCTCTGCCTTCACATATGAATTAAGTCCCCTAGGACTCATGTTATAAGATTGTTGAAGAGTGATAGAAGGGAGGAACCTTAGGAAGGTCTGGGGTCTGGGGTCTTCCTTGTAGTTTATTCTATAGCAATGAGATCTACCTTACAATGATGAGGCCTGTCCTGTAGTGATGGGTCTGCCTTGTAGCAATGAGGTTTGTCATGTAACCATGAGATCTCTGTAGCAATGAGTCTGCTCTGTAACAACGGTGTCTATCCTTTAGTGATGGGTCTGTCCTGGCATGGTGTGCCTGCCCTGTAGAGATGGGGTCTGCCCTGTAGTGATGTGTGTCTGTCCTATAGTATCTCCAATGCTTCCTTCTTTTCTTTTGCTTTCCTAGATGCTATGGGGTTGGCAGGTCTTCCACATCTCAATTCCTCATTTCAATGTTTTGCCTCATCATTGCGCAGTAACAATGGTCCAGCTGGATGGTGGATGGAAACTCCCCTAACCATAGGAAATTAAATTGTACGTTCATTAACTCATTCATCCCAGGTGCTTGTTGCAGCAGCTCTAAGCCCAAGACAACTGCAGACTTCCCAGACCCATGTATTGCTGTTTTCTCCGAGTAGTAGTAGAATAATTTCTCTGCAAATCTCCATATGATTTAGAAGGAAGACTTCTAGAAACCTCTACATCTGGTGAAATTTGTAGTGTCATTTTAAAAGTAAGAAATTGCTTTCCTGGTGTCCATGCACTGGACCATGTGGATATTTTCATGGAAATGCATGGTATTCAAGCACATCCAGCAACCCCATTATTTCTCCCTTTTCACTCTCTTTGACCTCCCCCCCAAGACCCTTTGTTTCTTTGGACACTTTTACCTCCATTTTTACATTCTATTCATCTGATATGATACATATGATACATACATATAATTTTATGTGTCTATCAGATCTGAGACTTACAGTGAGAGAAAACATATGGCACACATCTTTCTGAGACTGGCTTAATTTGTTTAATATGATTATCTCTAGTTATACACTTTTCCACAAAGCCATAGCTTCTTTTCCTATACTGCTAAACCCTTGCACTCTCCATATACTTGCTGCTTTCTTATCCATCTCTCTGTTGTTGGATATCTAATTTGGCTTCACCGCTTCCCATATGTGAATGGGGCTGTAGTTTTCAGTGTCTCTACATATTTTTTGTCATATTTTAAACAGCCTTGGGTGTAGAGATTATATAAGTTTAGCTAAAATGTGAGAGCTTCCAGACTTTAAAGATCCTTACGGGTGCCCCTCTAGACCTAAATCTAGATACTGAAAGAGACCTGCCAACTCTGTCTGGTTTTCTACCTGCTGCCGAAGGAGAGGTTAGCAAATGACTCCACAGAGGCAAGGGGAAATCAGAAACCAGAATACAACCAAGAAATGGCATGTGGTAACCTCGCCCTTCATCTTCTCCGAGCTTCTGTGATGCTGTCTGCAGATTCTTGCCTTTACAACTTCTGTTTGTGCAGCATCTGAAACTGTACCCTGGACAGTCAGTAAGGGTTTGAGGTCTTATACTGTTCTCCAGATCAAACAGTGAATTGTTTGCTTCTGCCACAAAGACCTGTGAAAGTCCCACTCCTGGGCCTGGGCCTTGAGCATCTAGAGAAACCTGCCAAGATATCAAGAATCTCTGCAAAAGAATTTCTGAATAGATGCCTTTGCCTTTTATTTTTACTGTATTTCATCTGTGCATTTTGAAAGTGCATTCTCAGGCTGATTTTATGAATCCCTCACCTCTCCTGTGAGGACAGGAGTGAGCTGTTTATCTCCATTTTACAGACATGCAGACTGAGTGACAGGTGGTGCCCAGGGCGGCTTTTAGGCGCCTGACTTGCAGCATCTAATCATGAGCATGGTGCCTCTTCTGCCCTTCTGCACGATGTTATTTTCAATTTGCTTTCTCATCTGGAGAGGGCATTTTCATCTTTTATGATAGTTTCTAGTTTCATTTACACCATCAGACCTCTAAATTCTTTTTGTTCTGTTGAAAGCCTGGTCAGGATGACATCTGTCTCCTCTTTTTGGGTGGGGGCGTAATTTAATAGATAGGAATTGCTGGTTTCAGAAAGAATGGTTTTCTTTGATTTTAACCCTCCTTAGTTCAGCCTAGACTTTGAATTAGATTAAAATGACTGATAATATCTTTGATAGTACCATTTAAAATTATAATACCACACCCAGCCCCATTTTACCTGCTAGTACTGCTTTCAAACACAGAAGCACAGATTAACCCATGTTAGAATCTCGGTTGGCAATCAGGAGCTTGCCCACTGAACTTTCTTCCCCCACTGTTGACCTTTGCTCAAGGAAACTAAAAATGAGTCTCTCTTCCCCATGTGCAAAATTATAGGACCTTAGTTTTACTAACTGGTTTTGCCCTTTATGTTGCCTAATGCTTTTGTTTTTGTTGACACTAATACTTTTAATAAAACAAATGAAGCCAGATTGCAGCTTAGCAGATACTAACCACCATGTGTGTGACACGCTCAGCAGAGAGGACCTTGCAGTCACTTCTGTGCCTTATTCACCCATGTGCAGAGCACATGGAGGAGAGAATGAGCACTTTGTCAGGTTGGGATTAAGCCAGTGGCAACAGCCTGGGCACTAGAGAATAATTCTTGTGGTATTGTTCAGAGATCAAAAGACAGAGTCACTGTAACTTTGTTAATTGGCCTAAGAGTAGTCACAGGGTGGGGACATCTCTGAATGTTGTGTTTTAGAGAGTACCTTCCTACTGAGAAGAAATAGGCATCTAAACAAATAAGCAGAGGCATCAGGTTGACTGAGACATGCACAACTTTCAATGATTCATTTCATTAATGAACAAATAGAGTCATATTTTTGCGAGCACAGTGCTAGGAGTTATGGCCCCCAGGCCAGCTCAGTCTCAGTATCTATTCTTAAACTCATTCAAACAGGGATACAGATGTAAACTCCAATGGCTCCAGTATGGACCAGTAGCATTTCTGCATTCCATAGATAACTAGTACAGTCATTGTTGTTTAAGTCCACAGTGGGTGGCTCTTGATGCTGCTATTCACTGTTTCAACTGTGCAGATAGATATGCCCAAGAATCCTGCAGTTTAATATAAATATATGTAAGAATTTCCAAAACACACAGAGAGGGAAAGGGGAAGTGGATCACATCATTGATCCCAGAACTTTGGAGACAGAGGCGGGCCTGGAACTCTGTGAGCCTGGTCTATATAGTGAGTTCTAGGACAACCAGAGCTACATAGTGAGACCTACCTAAAAAAAAAAAAAAACCAAAATAACAAACAACAACAACAACAACAATAATAATAATAATAAATCATTGTACATGAAGGAGGCAATCACTTTTGTAACTCAGAATTCAAGATGATTTTACAGAGAAAGGAAAGTGTTTTATATTTTAGTTCTTTTTTAATTAGTTAGTTAATTAATCAATAAAAATTGGAACAATATTATATACTCCTGGCTGGCCTTGGACACCCGATCTTCCTGACTCTACTTCCCAAGAACTGAGATAGCAGACAGGTCTGTGTCACCATGTCAGGCTTATGTTCTTTTACCCTCTATTGGCCAGCACCAATCATAAAGAGCCATGGTTGCTTCCCTGTATATGCTTTGTTATCCCCATGTTATAAACCAGACAAATGAGGCACCAGAGACCAAATAACATGCCCAAGATTGAGCATAAAATGAGCATCTTATCCCTTGTTCTGTGCATCTCTAAGGGTTCTGCTTCTGACAGTTTCACTTGGAAGTCTCCAGGTAGCAGGAGCTCTTGGGAAGCATGAGGGGATCCCAGGTACTCAAAATTGCAACTGACTCTGAGAGAGGAACTCTAGACCATGGAATGTTGGGGAGACTGTGAGAGAGTTTTCCTGAGATGCAAAATCTGTCTTGGCCGTGGTAGGGATGATATGACATGGTTTCAGCCAGTGGAACAGAGCTGGTCTCCATTAGTGTTGATGGGTGCTGTGGGCATAAGGCTTCTTTGTATAATAATGTACATATTTTCATGTTCCTCCTCCAGGGAATGCTCTCCCTGTTATCTTTAATAACTCCATGAAAATTAGAAACAGCAGGAATCCAGGAGTCAAGGGTGTGTCTATGACTCAGCGAAATGGTAATTGTTGAGACCTTTAGGACAGCCCTTAAGGCTATAGGAAAGAACTCTGAAAACATGCGTTCAAAATATATAATTTTTCAGCTATGTAAAATATAAGGATGCAATATGAATTATATAAGGAGCTTCACAGATCTCACCGAACAGGGGCAGCTACATGATGGGCCAGCTTGTCAGAAAGATAGTAAGGAAGGAGATGAAGAGATCTGGGGAGTGGTGATTGCAGGGTAAGATTCCCACCTGCTATATTTTCTGTTTGTGTTTACAAGGATAGGCAGATTCGTGAGTTCAAGGTCAGCTGGGACAGAAGGAGTTTAAGTCCAGATTCAGGCATGATAGGAATGATAATTTTAGAGCAGGGTCCCACCCAGATGTTTTATTATCTATGTTTAACAAAGGCAGGCAGATCTCTGTGAGCATGACTGTCTGAATGAGTCTTTGTTATTAATAAAGGGAATTTAGTATCCCTTCTGTCCTTGATGTTTTATTCTTTTTTTATTGCTTATTTTATTTATTTACATTTCAAATGTTATCCCTTTCCCAGTTTTCCCTCTGGAAACCTCCTATCCCATAACCCCTCCCCCTGCTTCTATGAGGGTGCTCCACTACCCACCAAGCCACTCCCCTGATGTTTTATACTAGCTAGAAATTTATCACTGGCCTGATGGGTTTTACTACATCTTTCATTCATTTGCCACATGTTATCACAGTCCTGCTTTTAGCCAGGTGTGACACTAAGTGCTGGTGATGAGGTGAACAGCACAGAAGAATCCCTGCACTATGACACCTCGCACAGAAGAAAGTAAAAATAACCATAGAAACAGTGCTGAGTAGTGGTGATCCTTAGGACCCTGAAACAAAGTCAGACTTAGAAAAGGAGGATGCGGCTTACCTGGGAGGGCCAGGGAGGATCTTGGCAAGGAGTAGATATCTAAGCAATAGTGCATGGTACAAGGACTCAGATCTGTGACAAGAAGCCACAGAATGGGGCAGCATGTGGCAGATACTCCGAGAGACAATACACAGAACTGCTCATATCCTGGAAAGCACTAACAATATTCCCCAGACAATCATTGCTATCAATTTTTACAGATGAGGAAAGACTGGGAAGAACTTTGGCTTTTGAATGATTCAAAATATCTTTACTTGAATCCATACCAGTGCTTTGCTTGACCCAAATATGTATGCAAACCACATTTTTCCCAAATGAAGATAGAAGTTTGAGTAAGATTTTGCAATGGGGCAATTAGAAAATTAAGTGGGAATCAAAACTGGAATAAAAGAAAGCAGATGAGATTATGCAAAGTTTGCCTGAGAGTGGTAGTTTAAGTTGGGGCTCTGAGTCCACTTGTAACTATTCAGAAAGGAGTAGAGAGAGACATTTCGCTCTTCCTTTTGGGTATCAGACTATTGAAGCAATGATCTTCAGGACCCTGGAATTTTCACAGAAGTCTCTTGCAGGGAGCAAGCTGCAGTCTGGTGCCAGTCAGAGGAGGACGTGATTTCACACAGTAGTGATAACATATCAGGACCACCTTTCAGGAAAGACTGGACTTGACAACACTGGGTCAGTTACAGGCAGGAACACTTTCACCAGAACTACAGACAAGCACCCTCACCTTCTGTTTAAACTAAACCTCATGTCAGGAGCTCCAAGGTAGACTGGCAGCTTACTGGTTGGTCCCAATGTAACCATTTGAATAAATCTCATTCCTTTACCATCACTTGTCTCTTTAATTGACCTGTTGAGGACAGATGGGTATGGGGGCTTAAGGTATTAGGGTTTCCAGGGCCCAGGATCCAACCATAACTACTGTGGTCTCTCTTGCACACACAAGACGTGCAACCAGAAATGAGAAGGTTCTGTCCAAGAACTGAAGAATTCTGCAGAGGAACCTTTTGGCAGTGAATAGGGGAGCCTTTGAAGGTATTCTGTAAGAGGGAGCAGCTTATTCAAAGGCTAGAAAACTGGTGTGGCTTTCAGAGTTTACAGTCTCTTTTGGCTTTGTTAGCCTCAACAGACTGTGGTATTTTGAACCAGCCTTACCCACACTCATTCGCTTTTGAGAGAGTCTAGCTTTGACCCGATCCACGGCCATGTCAGAGAAAAGGACTTGGCTATTGCTTTTCATGCAACTCTGACTGTGTCTAGTCTCAACTGATTCCTTGAGTAATGGTCTTATCCCAAATGTCACAGTTCAGGATGGATATAGTGTTTTGGATGAATTCCATCTGGTGGAATCAACCCCCAACAAATTGACAAGATGCTGACTGGATGAGGGGGGTGAAGGCTAGAAAGGTTGGCATTACAGCAAGCAGCCAGGGGATGCTATTCACAAGAGAAGAAAGAGCACAACTAAATTCACCTTTGCTCTCAGTTGGAGAGCAGATTACATTCTTCACAGTAAAGTGATGACTGCAGCCACCCGCAGCGGAGGGAAAATAGTCCAGAAAGGCTCTTTAAGAAGAACTCAATGGTGTCATGAGAAACCTATACATTCCACCATGAAGCCACCGAGGGTCAGACTCCTAGAGCGCCTTCAGGCATTCTTCCCGTGGCCTTTTGTGTAATCTGCCCTTTCTGTGCTTTCTATCTGTATTCCCCCTCCTGTGCATTATAGATCCTAGTCCCTATGTATCAAGTTGCTATATGCCAAAGGCTACTGTCAAAATATGTTTGAAACTCATCTTTCAGCTCTATTTTTTTCCCACTCAGCAACATTGTTTTACAATAAATTCCAGTGTAGGAGTTCAGTCCATGAATGGGCATTGGAGAGAAATCTACCAGCTTTGGAAATTGAAAAGTTTTGTGTTTATGTGCATTTTCAGGGAAGCAGTCAAGACATTCTAAATGTGTTTGTACCCAGGGAAGATTAAATGTCCCTTACTTCCCTTGGAATCCATCTTCCACCCCTGCCTTCTCTTCCCTTTCTCTCCCCTCTTCTCCCTTTCTTTCTTTTCTTTGCCTTCTGTTCCCTTCTTGTCTCTCCTCTCCATTCTCCCCTTCCATCCTTCTCCATTTTTCTTGTTCTTTCTTTAACCATTTCCGTAGAAAGATGAAGGTGGAGGTCTAAGTGCTGGCTTAGGGCTCTGGAGAGGGTGAGTGAGGTGCCTGTGTCTACCCAGACTAGCAAGGGAGTGAACTTGTGTCCCTTTTTCTTCCTCTGATGTTAGCTGCTTTTTTATCAGGTAAGTGCTTTTCTCATTAATCTATTCACACTTGCTTGTCCTTAGCTGGATCCCCAAACACACTTTAAAACAAGCTTTATATAATGGATTCTATGAAATCTGCTGTGATCAGACTTAAAGGACTGTCATCTATTAAAAAGAACAAAATGTTTTGAACAGAAAAATGTATTTTTAAAAAAGAGTTTATAGTTTATTAGGAGCTCGAAGCATATGTAGACACAGAGATAGGTCTACCACAGGAACAGTGAGCCAGTTCTGAAGAGATAGCTTCAAATGGGAGGGACTTTTAGGCATACTTAGCTCTGGAGATAATTTGTGCACATTTGAGTCTTTGCCCAAAAATATAATATAAATATAAATGTGATAAAGTCTGTGCTCATCTTCCTCATGCTTCTTCTTTGCAGGGTATCATGTGCCACTTGGATCTGTGCAAGCAGTGGTGTCTTCTCTGGTGTCCTTGGAGAGGTCAGTCTTCCAGCTCACCTAGTTCATGACACATACTCCTTTATAGATTCTTTAGTTGCTCTGTGATTAGATGGAGCTGGAAATGTGTGTCAATAAGTGAAGTAATCCAGGCTCAGAGAGGTAATTGCCATCTGTTCTCTCTCATTGGTGAATTCTAGCTTTTTATGCTTGTATATGTGTGCAGGGAAGAGGATGTGGGTATAGAACATGAAGTCAGAAAGAGGCTACCAAAGGAAGATAAGTAGATCTTAAGGAAGCTGGTAGGGAAGACAGGAGAACATGTAACCCAGTGGCTGAGAAGGGTTCAAGCAGAGAGGGGGCAAGAACCTGGGGAGAAGGACAGACTCACCTTAACTAATTGTATATCAGATACTCCTGGGAGACCGATTCTACCATGTGTCATTTTTAAAAAAGACAAATACACAGCTGACAAATCCAACAGCTCCCTACCTCAGTTGGTCCTTTGTGTAAAATTACACCCAGTGTTGCAAATACTTTGTGTCTAAGTATTTGGAAAAAATTAACTTTCCCATGGAACTTTCAGGGAAATTGCCTGCGATCAGTAGCCTTTTAAAGAGTTGGTTTTGTGATTTTATATACTGTTAAACTAATTTATTCAGGAGCTTCCAAAACTGAAAGTTGTCAGCTCCCATCAGTGCATAATTCTAATTCACCTAAGTCATTATTAGCATCAAAGTTATTTTCTTGTCTTGTGTTAACCAGATTTCATTTTATAGTGTAAACACATTTTGTATTTTTTTATTATTATTTTCCTCAGAGGTCAGCAAGGCAGCCAAAATCAATACTAATGTCGAGCCATCGGCATACTACAAGTGACTTCCTTCCACAAGCTGCAGCCGTCAGTCACTCAGGAGTTGCCCTTGGCATCCGCCGCCTGTCCAGGTCATTATCCACTTCAATAGCCCCTTTCTCGTGGTTCAGAGTGTGCCTTCGCACAGAGTGTTTCTCTCACTGGAGGATACATTCCTATTAAAGAGACTTGTGTCTAGAACCAGAGATCGTTACAAAGCTACATGTCAGTGCCTTCGAAAAAGCAGTGGTCACAGCATAGAATTTTACCTCTCAAGAGGAAAATGAAATAAAAGAAAACAAAACACCCAAAAAACCAAATTTGAAAAAGAAAACACATCAAAATGCACAATACCATCAGTTGTACTTTCACAGGAGCGTGGCACTGGACAGATTTAAATCTAGCTCAGCCTTTGAGGTGCCTTTGTCACTGGGGACCACAGTGAAGCCAGTTAAATGTGGGTTTTCCTTTATCCTCAAATCCCCATGGGTACTAGTGAATTTCCTAGATGGCTGCAGTGTGTCCGTGTAGAAACAATGAATTTGAGACCTTGTAAAGAGGAGTTATTGCTTGCTTCCAGAGAGTATGAAAGAAGAGCTCCCTTCCCCATATAGAAAAGAGATTTCCAGGCATTTATCATAAAATATTATCCAGCCTAAGATCCTAGGAAAGCTTGAATACCTAATTTATACCAAGCGATCTTAAAACAGCTGTTCTGAAGCTGAGTCAAGAGGTCGGTCGGTTCTCTTGTAGGGCATAATTAATGAGGAAAATTTAAAGTTACTTGTGTTATGTCTTCTTGCTTCCTTAAATGTTTCTAGAGAATTAAGGAGTAACTCTAGCGAGTTAAGAGTTTCCAGGGGTCTGGTGTCCCTGACACTATTATGGATTCTCGCTAACAGATATCGCATTTGTTAGTGTCCTGTCACTGTGACAAAATACCCAAGACCTTTTAAGACCTTATAAGGCAAGAAGGTTCAGTGTGGTTCACAGGTTCAGAGGTCGTGTTTTCTGATTAGTTAGTCTTGTAGCTTTGGGTAGGATGTCACTGTGGGGAGGGTGGAGAGAAAGCTATTTACTTCATGATAAGTCTTGTCTTTTTTTTTTTTTTTTTTTTTGTGACTGCCGTGAAGAAAGGCCAGAATCTCCATGGCCCTTTCAAAAGCACACCCCCCTTGTGACCTATGACCTTTTAAAGGTTCTACTACATTCCAATTGAGCCAAAGCCTTGAGAGTGTTGAACATCCAGGCCATGATGGAATACACCCTATGCACTGGATTTCACAATTTTAAAATCCAGTTATTGCTTGTAATTTTCTTTTCTACGAGTGGCTTAGAATGTATGCAATCCAGCACACTCAATTTGCCATAAAGATTAGTGCCCACTGTGCAGAATTATATCACATCTCTCATCAGTCTTATTACTCTGACTTCATCAAAATCAAATGGCTGAATGACTAACTACCTCTGTATTTAGAGAAATCACAATGAATGATAAAAGATGGCTTAAATAATTTAGCTGTAGATAATTTTGGATGATGGCTTTGCTAGCTGCAAAGTCAAATTCTTAAGTTAATTCTGAGGGCAAAGGGGATGTCACATGAGTTCCACAGTTGGGGAATTAGAAGTCAAAAGTAAAACAGATGGCCGGGGATCAAAGGTGACTGAGACCAGTGGAGAAACAGGAGGAAGACAGGCAGTATTCGCCTAGGCATGGGCCAGGTTAAGGTCTGCCTGTGGTTTTAATGGAAACCAAATTACCATACTCTCTGAAGATGTCAGGTGGCTTTCCACGTTTCTAAGGATACTTCTGCTTTGTTTCCTTTCAGTGTGGCAAGAATTTTAAGGAAGGCATTAAAGCAGTCTTCATAGACATAGGAAGAGAGTCCTGGAAGCTTTTATGACAGGATAGGTTCCTGGCAACAGATCAGTCTGACCGTCAGGTTTGTGCTGCTTTAGGATGAAATGAAGGTTCTAAGAGAATGATGTCCTTAAATGAGCACAAGTTTCTTGTCCTTCTATTGGTCTAATCCATACAGGAATACTCAGCTGCAACGGTGTTTTCCTCCTTCCCATAATCAAGGGAAAGCTGAAGGAAAATTTATTGTCATCTAAAAGATTGCCTAGATGCTCTTTATGTGTAAGTGATAAATTCTACTATACAACCAACCAGGACAGATACAGCTGCTTATATAAACCCTATAACATAGACAGGGGAACAGATATGATCAAATGCTTATAGAACAGAACAACGAAAGCTTGGATTGTGTTAATACAAGCGCATTAACTGTATGGATCCAGGGGAGCAAGGCGGGAAGGCTGCCATTCCGTTTGGATTTGGGGTTGGAGAAGGCTTTTTGTAGGAAGTGACACAGATACTTGACATAGGAAACTGGCTTGGAGAATGCTCTAGCAAGAACATGTTCAAAGCTTGGAAATTTGGGGAACAGAAAATACCTCATGGCTCAATAGGACTGAGTGACAGCGGATGTTGGTGGTGCACAAAGGGTGTCTACAGCAGTGGGCAGCAGTCAACATCTAAGCCTGATTATTGTTAGAGAAGGCTGGAGGCTGGGTTTTATCCCCATGCAACGGGCTGACATCGAAAGGGTTAATGTCACTAGACTTATTTTTAGAAAGATCAGTCAACTCATTAAGAAGCATGCCACAAGGATCCAAGTTCTCAGCATCTCAACTGACAGGGAATGTTTTACATGCCTAGGTTCATAGAGAGAGCATATTCAAATGCATGTGTACTTTCAGTGACACATATGTGACACATATGACACACATGACAGACCTTGTGGTGAAAAACGGTAGAATATATTCCATTGAATATCACTAGAAAATGATACCAAGAGAGTAAGAAATTGCTAGAAGCCAAAAGCCATGTGAAAGTCGGGGCGCTGTGAGATGAGTGAACCCACAAGGACGACTGTTAAGCTGAAGGTGTTCCCCTGATCCCCTTGGCCCGACCCTTTGTCACCATCTCTGTGAGGCCTGGAGAGTGGGGGTAACTGTCTAAGGGACTGTCATATGTGGGGTCCTAAAATGACACTCCAAGATCCCTGTGCCCTTTGAACGGACGAAACAGAAATTAAAAATGATACTCAGTGTGTTACGATAGCCAAGGGAGTTGCTGGCTTCAGGTCCATATCAGTTTGAAGGAGAGTGAGCTCTTTTAGAATCTTTAGATTCAGGATAAGTTAAAGAAGTATATGTCTAATGTGTTTTAGGAAAGAAAAATAAATTGATAAAAACTCCTCTCTGGAGGATTCTTTCCTGAACTGTATTATCACATAACATGATGATTTTCTTAGGAATGAGAGTCCATAGTCTAGAGCCCCAAGTCCACAAGGAAAGAAAACAGACAGTGAGAACCATTAGGAATAATGAGTTTCCTTCAGCTTGGGGGAGTGCACAGAGAGCAAATGTACGTACTGTGTTGGTGAAAAAAATGCGGGGCTCTGGAGAGGTGGCTCAGCGACCCAGAGTTTGTATTGGTCACATAAGTTCAGTTCCCAGGTCTCTCACCTGTGGCTGACAACTGCCTTTAGCTCCTGGCCATCTGATGCTCTCTTCTGCCCTCTGTGGGCACCTGCACTCACACGCAGTGATCACCCACACATACACATAGTTAAAATGGTAAAAATGTCATAAAGTAGAATATTTAAAAACGAAACACTGGAAGGGTGATAAACATGACCGAGCAGGTAGAAAGATGGTAGAATTTCTAAAACACAAAATTTAACATTTTAAATAAAAATAATAAATAGGCTCAACAGAATGTTGGGAACAGCTTATGAAGACATTAGAAAACTGGAAGCTACAACTTAATATATTACCCATAATTTGGTACCAAGAGATAGAGACGGAAGACATGAAAGGTAATGGAGAGTGCAGAAGAGTAGGGGTGTGTAGCACACATCTGCTCACAATTATGCATGGAAAAACATTATTTCAAGAAACATCAACCCTAAGACCACTGGCACCTGATGAATCTACCTAAGGATCTTGATAACTCTCCTAAAATCTCAGAATAAAAGACAAAGCCAATATTTTATAACCGGTACAGCAGAGTTTACTTTGGTAAAATTTGTCCACCTGATATCGTCAACTTTTATTTACAGAGATCGTCAACATTACTGTAGAAGCTAGTTGTGAGCAATTTAATGAAGTCATATCAGGTGCAATCTGGGGTCTGCTTCATTTTTTTATACTTAAGTATTTTTACTTCTCCTGGTGTTTCATTTTCAGCTGCATGGCTTTGTAGAGACAGTTATAATCTTGGTCTTTTAAGGAGCGCGACCACGAGGACATTCAGCCCCGTTCTTACTTTTTTTGTTTGTTTGTTTGCTGTTGGGGTGTGGAGATGGAGACACTGAGACTTACTTGATGGCTACAGGCTTCTAGTCTCCTCACCCTACAGAAGTGTACATGACCCGTTGGTGCTTAAATTGAAAGACAGACGGAACCCACAGTCTCACAGCGGGTGACATGTTCTCTGATGAGCCAGTGAACTTAAAATTGGAATGCTTTTTTTTTTTTTTCTACCTATGGATGGGGCACAGAAGGATAATTTTTGTCTTTGTTGTTTAAAGTCACAAAATGCCTTTCCATTCGTCACAAAATGGTAACATTGAATCTAAAAGCTACTGCTATAGGGCTGGAGAGATGGCTCAGGGGTTTGGAGGACTGGCTGCTGTTTCAGAAGACTTGGGTTCAAGTCCTAGCACCAGAGTTTGTAATTTCAGTTCCAGTGAATACATTGTCCTCTTCTGACCTCTGTAGGCATCAAACACATACACAGTACATATATGTACATTCAGGCAAAACACTCACAATGAATAAATATAATAAATAAGAATGATATCACAATTCCAAGCCACAATCTTTGAGACCCCAAAAAAAGGTGCCCCCCCCTTACATCTCTTCCAAAGGAAAAGGTGTTTTTAGCAGACAGAGTTATGAACAGTAGTCCTCACACTCTGGAAGCTGAGGTGGGAGAATAGAGACCAGTCTGGTCTATGTAATCTTCTATTTCTAAGCCAGCCAGTGCTACTCAGTGAAATCCTGATCCCCCATCAAACAAACAAATGAACAAAAGAAAACATTCAACACCGTATATCTCTCCATGTCTCTATTCATTATTAATCAGTTGTGTGCCCAGTCCAGCTGGTCATGTATGTGCCATGATAAATTCTTATTTCTGTAAGTGGCTTCACTATTAGTGAAAATATTAATATTTTCACTTTCTCAGCCTCCCATCTATCTTGTATTTGCCCATTAGTCTAAAATTGCCCATATTTATACTTCATGTGCTTTATATATATATATATTCAGTATATACTGTACATAATACAATAATTATAATAGCTGTACACATTCTCAGAAACATCCAGAGTGTTTTAGTGTAATATTTTAAGCATCTTCATGCTTTCACTTAGGAAAGAAAGTGCTCCCATGCTGAGTGACAAGACATGCTTCAAGGGCAAGACTTCATAAAGGCCAGAAGGATGTAGGGACTGCGGCTCTGGTCCGGGTAGCTAAGGAGAACTCTGGCAGAACTCGAATCAATGAAAAGCCACTTTACACAGTTTACACAGTGGTCCTGGCACTCTCCCGCCTTCCAGTCAGTGGCAGGGGATGCAGGGGATTGCTTCTCTTGAATTTCCATACCTAAGTCTCCATCAAGCCAGTCCTGCTAAGTAGAATGAAGAGCAGTCCAGTGACTTCTGCACCAAGTGAGTGAGAACCTCTGACAAGGCTGGGTCAGGAAGAAAAAGTTCAGCTTGCATGTAGTCAGGGTGGAGCCTGGCTGTCACCACAGCGGCCTCTGGATGGCAGTGCTGCTCTTCCAGACTACATCTCTCTCCTGCTTTCTTTCCTTTTCTTTTTTTTTCTTTTAAATCTCTCACTCTCCCAGATAGTTGTTCTCAGCTCGGGCTGTGTGAGGATTTAAACAAAGCTTTGATGTTGTAGGATGTTGGTGTTCACAAGTCAGGTCTATCCTTTTCTTTTTTCTAAAAAGATAATATAGTGCTTTTTCAAAGTCAATTAACACTCAGGGCAAATGAAATGGGGAGAGCAAAGGGCACTGTCTAAAGGGTCGCCTTGAACTCCATCAGCATTATTCAGGTGTCATCCAGGAATTGCAAATCACTAGGCAAAGAAAGGAAATAATAATTAGTTCATTTTGTTTCCTGATAACTCTTGAGTAAAATGGCTTAATATGGCTTTTCTGTTGTATTTCTGATGGCTGTGGCGTGCTGTGCTCAGAGCTGCTGCTCCTCGTTCTTGCAGTCTTGTGGGTACTTGGGATGCTTTGGTCACAAATTATGCACCACGAAAAGACTGACAGTAAGAATCAGTAAAATATCTGGATTTCAACGTTTCTGGATACATTTTATAAAAGAGAATCATTGAGACTTCCAGCTTAAGAGAAGATGTGATGGTCAGAATGATAAAATCTACGAGTCTCTTTTATGAAATAGTCAGCTTGATCCCAACTACCCAACAAGGCTAAGGGGACCGAGCTGGGCTGGGAACATAAAGATTCACAAGTTGCACATCGTCCCCAGCCTGGCCTCTGAAGCTCTTTGAAACCACTACTTGAGAGCTAACGTGACAAATGAATGCCTTAGAATGTAGCAGCACAAGGTTTTAATAAATTCTGTGAATTCCATTTAGAAAACAAGTGTGGACACCAGAAAAACAACACCCCCCAAAACAATAAGCAGATATTAAAAAAATAAGCAAACACAGTGCAAATGAGATTATTTGCAAATTGACTTTCCGGTTTACTTCTGGCAATGAGCTGGACTGGACAGGCCAAGAAGAAGCTGCAGATGGCTCACACCCCATCTGTAGCTCCTGCCTTGCTGTTCAGGACTGCCTGCAGTCATGGCTCTACCTCTTTATTTTAATGCAGAAAGACCTTCACTTGGTTTAATAACCTTTTCCTTCTTGAATAAAGAGTTTCTGTTTGCAACTACACGAGTAGAAAAAGCTTTGCTCCAGAAACTCTAGGAGATTATTGCAGGCCTAGCTACAGAAGGAAGGTTTCAAAAGAGGGAAAGGGATGGAGTAAATACGGAATGAGAACATTTCTTATGAGGTAAATTAGTATTCGGGTTTTTTGAACTGGTCTTTTGTGAAAGCAAATAATAATAATTACTTTGATCCTGCAAAGACTCATTGCCTGATGGGATACAACAGTGGCTGGGCTGGAAATGTGCCGGGGTGCTTTCAGTTTGCTTAGCTCCCACACACTGTAAAGCAGAAACACTGTAAAACCAGGCAAAGCACCATAGGTAACGCAACGGGCAAATGCCTTCTTGCTCAGGTGCTGGGTAGATTTCTAAGCATGAGTGATGAATGTGGTCACACGTCCCTTTTCGCCTTTGTGGGTCAGAGTGAGGTGTGAGGCTGCAGGTAGATTAGGGGCTGACAGAAGGGTTGATTTAAGCTCTGATGCCTCATGATTAGAGGTGTTTCTGTTGAGTGTGGGTGTCATCCAAACCTCCGCAGGTCACAGCTGGCAATGCAATAATTGAAATTAATGAAGAAGGCAAGAAGAGGTAAGTTCCAGCCAGCATTCACAGGTCGGCCTCTGGATCTCAGTTCAACTATTCCCATCCGGATCTTTGACTTCATAAAGCCTTGGCCTTTAGCCTTCTCCACCACTTCTCTTGCTGTCTAATAGGACCAGCTTTAATCCTGCCTCTAAATGACAAACTACTCTGTGTATTTAGTTGAGGAATTCAGCTGCGTTTTGAGAGACAGGTTTAAGGGTCAGAGCTGGAAGAGGATCCAGGAGGAGCACAGGTACACTTCTAGCATCACCAGAGGCTCTGAGCCAGGAAGAGCTGGCTACGTGACACCAGAGGCTCTGTCTGTGCTTGTAACCCACTTGTGCCCTGTCTCTGTCTCTGCTGTCATGAAGACTGTCTGTCTTCTCTTTTACTCCCACAGCAGTGTGTAGGCTACATGTGACACAAGACTGTCACCGAGATAAGCCTGGGCCTCCTCTTGTCAGAGGACCATCAGCATCTCATCCTTTCTTTCCAGTGGCTCAGTCTCTGGCAGGTGTTACAAGCTAAATGTGACGACTGTGGCAGAAGCTCCTGGAGCCTTGGAGACAGCACTGATCACCAGGACTGTGGGAAGTATTGAGGAGTCAGCATGCGTAGGTCCTGGATCTCCACCTGCCACTCTCCATAACAGAGTCATCTGGAGAAAAGTTATTTTACTATGCACTAAAAAGGTCTTGTTGTTTTCCTGGCTTGTTTACCCAATGTTTACCATTTAAAATAATGCATCATCTTCATTAAGGAGTCAACTTACAAAGCTTCACTTGTGACTGCTTTTTCCTGAAAGAGTCGACACACCTCCGCAAGCTTTCAGACAACAGTCACCTAGCAACTGTTTTCTCGTACATTAAATGACTCCAAACTCATGTATTTCTCTCTATGAGAGCTGTATATTTTACCATTTCTCTACCTCATACAGTGTTTTAAAAAAAAGAGCAATCAAGAAAGGCAGTGCATTCAGTTTAATCCTAAGATATCAATTCTAAGCCCTACCTTTTAACATGCAAACCTTTTCGGGAATAGTTTTCTAGTTGTTTTATGGCTCTCTTGAGTGTCTTGATATTGCTGAAGATTAGTTTCCATCGGAAGTGATACAAACAACCAGGCCTAGTGCATTAACGTAGGAGTGAAGGGTCCTGTTTGGGGTGGTGGGGCTGGGATCAGGGGAGGTCCAGGATCATCTGCTGCCTCTCATTGGCCAACCTCAGCATGTAGCATCTATCTCTTTGTAGCTGTTAGGGGTCCACATCCTGTTCTTTTCAGGCATCAGAAAAAAGAAAAGAGCTGTAAAAAGGTGTGCGGACTCCCTTTAGCAGGCCTCTCAGGAGTCTCACTAGTCACTTCTATTTACTACTAGCCAGAACTTAATCATGGAACTGCTCTTAGCTTTAGTGTAGGTGCTGTTTTGTGTTCTTATGTATTACATCCATTTTCAGGCTTCCATTGCTGGGTGAGGAGAGGTGTACAGATGTTTGAGAATATCCAACAGAGTCTACTGACAGCCATACATTGAAATTTATGTAAGCTACAGAATTTATATTTCATCTTTTTTTTTCTTCCCAGGAGAAGAAATCTTTTCTTTCAAAACAGCTGACTTCACAGAGATGAAAATGCAAATGTGATTCACATTGTAGTTGTCAGGAGGTCTTAAGATTACACAGAGTCTTAAGGCATATCAGCAACATTTGGATGCGACTGTGCTATTTGTCACTGTTAGGAAATTGGAATAGGGCCCATCTTGATGCCAATGCAAGAGCATTTTCATTAGATGTTATATTAAGAGAATATCTGAAAAGGTTCATATAAAAGAGAGTGCAAGGCTACAGAGTACCAACCATTGAAACAAAAGTTATCTAAATTGAAGGATATGTTTTGGAAATAGTCTAGGGTTTATGCAAAGACAGGTAACTTTAATAAACTTCATACATTTAAGATAAAGCCAATGTAAATCTTGCCTATAGACTGTGACTTCTGAGGCCTTACTCCTCTGCCTGCTTCCTTGATCTATGGCTGACAAAAATGTATGCAATAAATGAATGTTTATTCCTCATCCAAAGATGATAAATTGTCTACGGGGTGTCTAGATACTGTACTTAGCTAGAAGTTTTCTCCAGAGGAGTTTAGCTCCCTATTAGGCTAGTCTCCAATTCAGAGTCATGTAAAAACCATCTCTTGGGGAGCACTGTGAAACTGTATTAATATGTGTATGGCTTCTGATCATTTGAAGGTGGCTCGCTCCACACATTATAATTTTGCATTTATGTCTTTGAAGACCAAAATATAAAAAATAACTTGGAGTCATATATATATATATATATATATATATATATATATATATATATATACTTGTGTGTGTATGTATGTGTGTGTGTATAAAATTCTATTTTACCAGTTATTGAGTATGATTTATTTTATAAGGTTTTCTTTCCTTATTTGGAAAACAGGATAAAGTAATACCTCTCTTTAGGTTTGATATGTTGATGGAATAAGAGGATAATGTTGTAACCATCACGTATGATGTAATTCAAAAACATATGAAATATCTTTATTTTGTAGCATGTTTTTAAGACTGATGGGACAATTATCATTAACATCTTTTAAACAATTTAATGGTTATGTGTAGTTAATGACCTTACTTTGGGTGCTTTGATCAATTATATATGTTGAACATTTACTTTATGGAAAGCCCAGCTACTATGTTTACCCAATAAAACTTGAGATATGTATGTCAAATCCCAGGTGTCTCAGATTCAGTTTGTTTGGAGAGAAGGGACAAGAAGAATCACAAGGCAACACTTTTTAGCAAGAATTGGATAATGTCTGTCAATCTATTTTTTCGTATCATACTTTAGATTAGAAAACGTTTGTTCTAAAGTTTTCTTGTAGTTGCTCTTGACAGGTCATGGCTACTGGAAGGTCAGTTGAATGGCATGATTTATTTCCGAGTTTGGACTCGAGTTATAGCGTAAACATCTCCATTCGAACTGTATGGCACTTGCGTGTCAGAATCCCAGCTTTTACTTATGAAAATCAAGCTGTAAGAAGGAGAGGAACCACAGAATGGCAGATTCTGTTCTTGAATGAGGATTCTGCTGCGAGCTGCCTGGGGACGTACAAGAGATTCACCACCCTGTCTTCTAGGTTGCCAGATGTTCTGAGAGCAAAACACTTGGGCTCCATCCTAATGGCTATTACTAAGTTCCAGATCATCAGATAGAGGGTCTACAGGTCAGGGCCATCAAAGCATGTGGAGGAGCTCTTATGGATTTGTTGGAAGTACAATATCCCAGGCCCAACCATGACTATGTGGTTTAGAACTTGAGGTCATATTTGAAGATGCTCTTCAGGTTATTCTGAAATAGATGCAGGTTTGAGAATCACATCTCACGATATAAGGTGGAATGGCTAGTCATGGTGACAAGGTGACTGAAGAGGGGTAGGGGTAGTTTAAGAGAATGAGTGTTGAAAAATACCTAGGTTGGACTCCACTTATACTATGAGTAAAACTGAGCAAACTGGCTTTGGCTTCTTGATTTTTTTATTTTATCTGTATAATAGAAACAATAATTATAAAATATACCATAGGGTTGAATGAGCTAATAGGTATGTTTTTTGTTTTTGTTTTGTTTTGTTTTTTTTTGTAAGAGTGGCTGGCATAAAATGTGTTATGTATAGATGATATTTAAATAATGAAGTTATACTAACCACCAGATATACAAGTAGGCCTTACAACTTGTTTGTTGTGACAATGCTTGTAATGTTTGTTAAGCACCTCATTTTTGTGTACTAAGCAGTAACTCCATGCAAGACACAGTAAACTTCTGGGATAAAGAGAAGACAATGCACATCAACTTCAAAGAGTTCTAAACATGGGATTTTGACTGCTAACTCCGCCCTAGACACCAATGTCTTGAACTGATCTAATATCCATAATTCTAGGCAATTTTCAGTCAATTTCAAAATGTGGTTCTCAATTATTCCCGTATACATCAGAAGACACACCAGGGGACCAGAGTTACAAAGCACAAAGGCATTTAACTGCTTGTCTATCTGATTTTAATGTTCTTTAAAAGCTATTTTTTTTTCATCAAAAAACCTGGGCTTTTACATCAGGTGATGATTTGACATTAATGCATATTCCTCTCCAGAAGTAATCAAAGAACTGAGGTTTTCTATCAAAGCACCTGATTGCACTCTAAGCTTTATTTTCCTATGGCATCGCATGAGCTGAGAATTCATCTTATGATTTAGGAGCAGTTATGTGCTTTTCTGTGTCTCCCTGCTCTATGTATCCCTGGTAGTAAGCTTGGGCTTAAAGCACAGCAAAGTAATCGGAGGAGAGCTCTGTAGGCTGGACAGAACATGGTTCATCTTTGCAGCAGGGAGTGTTGATACTGCAAGGGGCTGTGCTACTTTATTTTAGACTAAAACATTGGCGAATTTACAGAAAGGACCATAAGGTTTCATTTCCTCAACAAAATTTAGTCAAATATTAGGAATTTTGTTCTCATATTGCTTTTAGACGTAGGAGATACCATATTCCTGTGGGATTCATGCTTTTTTTTCTTATTAGGAGCTCAACATCTGTTCCTTGGCTGCTGAAAGAAAATGTGGCTTACAGATTAAAAAGAGACGAAAGGACACAGAGATCAACCACAGCTTATATCTCAGCAATTAGAGAGTAGGCCCTGGTGACTTGGCATTCATAGGACATATACACTGAAAAGCAGTAAGAATAAAGAAGGGTTTAGGTAGCATACAGAAGCAGTCAGAAGAACTGAAAACATTGGCAGGAACCTATGTGTCCTGGGCACCTGGATACACATGTGGAACTAGACTAAACCAGGTAGAGAGCAATACCCAAGAACCAATGCTGCTGACTAGTCAGAAAATGCATATTACGACTCAAATTAGATTCTTACCATTGTTATAATTGAATTTCTCAGTTTTATTGTTTGTTATTATATTCACTTTGTATATACACTATCTATTTTATCTATCTTATCTATCTATCTATCTATCTATCTATCCATCGTTGCATATATACAAACAGTTTTATGCTTTGTAATCATACTCACTCCCAGTTTCCTTTCCTTTCCCTCTGGACTTCTTTATTTCACATGATCTTCCAATGGCTACATCATTAAGGAAAATGACATTCTCTCGTCAGCAACCATTAGTAGTTATGGGCCCCTCAGGAAGGCAGGACCTTGTGGTTGCATCCTCCATCAATGATGAAACTGGGAATGATCAGTCACAGCATATTTTAGAAATATTTATATGCCTATGAAAAACTTGAGTGCTTATCATAAACCCAAGCATTTATTCTGGCTCTTGCTTATGAGATGAAAAATGGTGCATGGAAATCAGACACTTTTAATTCTTTTCTCTTTCCTCATCTCTAAGCGTACTTGAACCATGGTGAATATGGTAATGTGGAACAACATATGAAAACAATGTGTTTCTCTTTGTGGAAAAGGAATTTCTTTCAGTTGCATATATCAAACAAAGCCTTCTAGAAATGAGTCATTGTTATACACGATGAGAAATCAGCTCTTTCACTTTGTGTGTGTGCCTTCAAGCAGATATGCTCAGCTACAGCCAATCTATTCTTCTGGCAAATGACAAAGAAAAATCCAGGTTAGATTCACTAATGTTTGAGGGGAAGCCCAGGAACCCTTGTGCTGACTTGTAGCGTCAAAGAATAACTATACAGTCTCTTGACTTTGGTTAATACAGACCTCATTTTTCACTTAATCCAGGATTTAAGTCACAGTGTAGTCCCAGAGTTAACAGCCCAGTCTTACCACTCAACACTGAAATCTCTTCTTGATTCCCTACTAGTTTCACAAAGTGTAGGGAATTGGGGCTTAGTTCTTTTACCTTCTCTGTAAGGCTGGATGGTTGCCGACCGCGTGGGGGTCTGCCTCGGGGTAACCAGGATTCCTTGATCCAGAAAAGCACGAGTTCAGTTGAGATGACAGACAGGAAAAAACCACACACACACACAGAAGCGGTTTGAATCTGAATGTATTTCTCGGGTATCTATCAAAGTCCAGTCAAGTTAACATCTCGAATTAAGCACCATATACATCTGTAAAAGGCTAGCTAGGCTTTCTCGGTCAATACAGGATGTTTACCCAAAGTCCAGGGCCCATGCGGCTAAACTGTTGCTTCATCTTGGTCTCGATGTCTCAGCGGCTCGGGAGCTGAAGAAGGATGGTTTCCGTGCCTAGCCTCCTGGTGAAAATGGCGGCATTGTAGAACTTGGGAAGCTGCCTGGCTCGCACTGTCTTTTAAGAGTCCTTTTGCCTAGTCTGCCGGTTGCATTCTTCTCTGTGCCATGCTTGAGGCCATCGTAGGCCCTGGGTGATCAACTCTAATGATTAGCTCTGGTAGCAGTCTTTAGTCTCCAGCCTGGTAAAGCTAACTGGCTGTAGCTTGATGAATTAACTAACTCATTCCTCCTCAGAGTGACTCTCTCTCAGGTAGAGAGAATCTATTGCCTCTCTGTAAATCAAAAGTATCTACTGTCTCTCTGCCTGAGACACACTCTCTCTCTCTCTCTCTCTCTCTCTCTCTCTCTCTCTGAGTTAGTAAGTATAAACTGTATCCTGCATCACATCTGGATAAGCCAAAAAAGGCTGCTTTCCTTAAGGGCTCCCTGTGTGAGGCCTGTAACAACAAAAGGCCAATATCTCATAAAGCTTTTCTTGCTATTCAGGTGGGCCTGAGATAGCCTGTCTGTAAGCAAAATCAAGAGTCAACAGGCAGAACTAGATTAACTTGTGGGGGGAGGTAGCTAGGGACCAACTCAAATGTAAATTCTTTCTACCTTGCCAAATACTCATCTGTAAGCAGGAACCTCATAAGATTTTTCAGATGTAAATATCCTTAGTATGGGCTATTATTTGGAAAACCATCTGTCCTGAAAGGTAGTGACTTAGAACTAGTGACTGGAATTTCTGGAATGCCTTTTTTACCATAATAACATAAGTGGTTGAAGCAAAGCAGAATTTTTTGTTATAAGATGGATTCTTATATTTGCTTGGTTAGGCCATGTCTCAGCCATCAGAATTGCCAATTGAGATTCTTAGCTCCTGAATATACGGGGAGGTCCATTATTCCCAGGAGACATTTTTTTCTTTCCCCTCTGTCTTTAAAATATCATTTTTACAGACTTTCACTGGGCCACCGTGGCAATTAATCCACTCTATCTTTATCATCTTCTGTTCGCTACTTCTCAGAGCTCCATGCCCATCAAAACAGTGTTCTCCCACGAGTCTGATGCATAGCCTGGTCTTTGTTTCTCCAAATAACTTTTAAAGCCTGATAGACATTTGTATTTCTGCTCTACTCCTCCCTTCATTCTTTTCTTTCCTTGAATTTTTGAAAGTTCTTTCTGTGTAAGCCATGCTCTTTCCAACTCGCTGAAGTTCTTTTGCCTCCAGAATTCTAATACTACAGATGTATACCAACATATGAAGCTCTGCCTGTGGAAATTCCAATTTCTTTTTATGATGGTTAATGTCAACATGACTAAATTTGGAATTATGTAGGAGAAAAATCCTTAGGAGTATCTGTGAGGCTGTTTTGGGAAGGCCAGTTTGGGAAAGAGGACCTAGCCTCAGTATTGACAACACTGTGCCATTTTCTAGATTCTTGACTAAATAAAAAAGAAAGGAAGAAGAAAGAGACCAGAGTAGCAGTCTTCACCTCTCCATCTTTCCTGGCCACGGAGCAAAATGACCAGCTCCCTTCAGTTCCAACTACCATGCCTTTGCCGCAGTATCACAGTGTGATGGACTGTACTATGAAACTAAGTCAACAATTTCCTCGTTAAAGTTACTCTTGTGAAATGGTTTCTTGCACCTATGGGACAGTTATACACTTTTCCCAGCTTATTCCAAAAGCTATCTTCCTGTTCTGTAAGTTGTCTGTCTTCTTATCTCTCTAATTTGTTTGTATCTTCTCATCTTTATCATTGTTTTTCCTTTTGTATTACTTGAGTCTTCCATTTTTCCTCATAGGATGATATTTGGGGAAATTAGGTCTCAGAAATATTTCCTATAGTCTATAACGAAGTACTAGCATGACATTAAACTCATCTTCATGGAACAGGGCATACAAGCTTTGCTTATGCCTTGGGTAGCTACAATGACAGACTGTAAATAGCAACCCTAAAAATTATCTCCTAGTTGCATCTTATGACTGGTAAAAAGGAGAAGCAGTTAAGAGTATGAGAGACAACAAATCCCATGTGTAGAATAAAAAATATTGTTGTGAGTGATTGGGGTACTAATAGTGTTCTTGAAAAACCTCCAGGAGAAAGTACAAGCTGGACCATGAAGGGAGGATAGGAATGCCAAAATCCTATTCAATAAATATCCCAGGAATGAGACATCTGGCTGGGTAACCTTAGCTGGGCTTGGGGGTAACCTTAGAAAAGGTCTATCATGTTATTCAGAAAGCCTGGCAAAATAGCTTGCCAGGAAAAGTTCTCTCATGCTTGTATGTAGGATGGGAAGTTGCATCAGAGGAGGTGAGGAGGGAGTGACTCTGGTCTTGTCACTGTGCTGCAAGTATCATAGTCCTTCCAACACTGTTATCTGTATTAAGAAAGTGGGGAGGGAGGGAGGGAGCTGGGAGGGAATGTGGGCAGGGCAGGGGAGTCAGAGGAGAGGAACCTGATCTGGTATTGGATGAGAGAAAAGGACTGAAACCCTGAGGGGCAGCAGAAAGAACAGAAACAGGCAACCTCTGGAGATAGGAGGTTGGAGGGGGGATCCTCCATAATGCACCAGAGATCTGGGAGGTGAGAAACTCTCAGGACTCAAAGGGAGGGACCTTAGATGAAATGCCTGACAGTAGAGAAAGGGAACTTATAGAGCCCACCTCCAGCAGGAAGACAGGGCATCAAATGGGGTGGGGCACATCTCATAGTTACAACTCTGATCCATAATTGTTCCCATCTGAAAGAATTACAGGGAGAGAAATGGAGAGGAGCCCGAGGAAAGAAGGTCTAGCAACAGGCCCAGGGTGGGATCTAGCTCAAGGGGAGGTCCTAAGACCTGATACTATTATTGAGGTTATGGAATGCTCACAATAAGGGACCTAGCGTGACTGCACTCTGGAAAATCCGACAAGCAGCTGAAAGAGTCAGATGCAGATATTTGCACCCAACCAATGGACAGAAGCAGCTGACCCCTGTTCTTGAACTAGGGAAGGCTGAAAGAAGCTGAGGAGAAAGGTGACCCTATAGAAGGAGCAGCAGTCTCAATTTATCTGGACCTCTGAGATCTTTCAAACACTGGAACACCAAATAGGCAGCATACAGCAGCTGATATGAGGACCCTAGCAAACATACAGTAGAGGGCTGCTGGGTCTGTGTTCATTCAGAGATGATGCACCTAACCCTCAAGAGACTGGAGGCCCAAGGAAGTTTAGAGGTCAGGTGGGATGGGGTTGGGGACATCCACATGGAGATAGGGGGGTGGGGAGGAGGTATGAGATGTAGAACAGTTGGAGTATGGACTGGGGGTGGATGAAATATGGAGTGTAAAATAAATTAATTAATTAAAATTTCAAAAAAAGAATAACAAATGTTTTCATTTACACAATTGGAATGTTTACAAAGGATCTATTATTTTACAGAACTAAACTACTCTTCAAGGACAGGGCACTTCTAGTGAGCACCATATCTCTTCCGACAGTTTCCAACCTTATCTAGAAGCATAACTAGAGAGTAATGCAAGGCGCATCAGCATCCGGACACATTCAGAAAGCAGCTAGCTTCTGGTTTGTTAGGAAGGGAGCCGTGAACATAGGATTTTACATTGTTTCATTTGAATTTTGAGGTTTCTTCAGAGTTTTAACCTTCAGTGATCTCCAAAATGAATATTTTAAGCTCCCTGAAGGTATACAGGGCAGCATATAAATTTAGAAAGAAACTTACAACTCTTCCTTAAGAAGCAATGACTTCTAAACTTTGTGTAAGAGATGAGATTCACAAGGCCCACTCAGCCATCTGTTTTGCTTGATTTCAGGCAATTTCCATCTTTTCCAGGACACAGAAGCATAGAGTATGTGCATATGTGTGCAGGTGTGTGTCTGAGTGGGCAATGAGTGTATGTAACACACACACATGCAACTTCAATTTAAGTCATCTTCTTTGTATCAACTCTTGATCTTGTATAGCTACTTATCAGGCATGTTTGCTGGAATGTTATATTATTTTTTTTGAAAGGAAAACTTTTTCAAATCTATTTTTTCTTTTTTAACATAAAGAAAGCTGCTTTGGCTGACGAGAGTAGGATTCCAAAGTCAGCACCTCTGTGTCAGCTCCTGGTAGGAGGATTAGCTTTTATTTCCATATGGCACATAGGAACTTTTAGAGGATGGCAATTGTATTAGTTACTTCTCTTATTGTGCTCAAATATCTGACAAGAACTATTTAAATAAGAGTTTACTTTGTTTCATGATTTAAGGAGGGGTATTATCTGCACTAAGGAGGGGATGGTATGGTGGTAGGATTGAATCAACTGCTTAAACTAATTGTAGGCAGAAGGCAGAGAGACAGAGAGAGAGAGAGACAGAGAGAGATAGAGAGAGACAGAAAAAAGAGGCAGAGAGATAGAGACAAAGATACAATGAGACAGAGACAGGGACAGAGACAGAGGCAGAGAGACACAGAGACAGAGAAAGACAGAGACAAACCGAGACAGAGGAAGAGAGACAGTGACAAAGAGAGACAGACAGAGAGACAGAGGCAGACAGAGAGAGAGGAATGTTGGTGCCCAGCTCAAATTCATCTTTTTATTCAATCTAGAACCTCAAACTGATGCCACCTACATTGTAAACTCCAATGCAAATGCACCCCAGGACTGGTTTGCCAGGTGATTTCAAATCAGTTAAGTTGATAATGGGGAGTAGTTATCACAGCTATTGAAATAGTTACTGCTAAGAATCATAAACTCCTGAGTGTCATCCCCCATCACTCAAAATGATTGAACTTGGAAATAGACTTTTGCATCATTATGGTTAGATTTAATTCAATGGCCAGTGATGTGCCATTAAGAGAGAAGGGTCAGTCAAGGACACAAGGAAAATGATAATCATGGAAGACATGAGGACAATGCTTTGGGAAGTGAGATTTAGAGATGATCCCATGTCAGATAAGGAATGATAAGGAAACACTAGATCAGTTGTTCTCAACTTTCCTAATGCTGTGACCCTTTAATATGGTTCCTCATGTTGTGGTGACCCCCCGAACCATAAAATTATTTTCATTGTTACTTCATGACTGTCATTTTGCTATTGGTATGAATCATAATGCAAATATATGATATGCAGGATATCTAATAGGCAGCCTCTGTGAAAGGGTCGTTCAATCCCCAAGTTGAGAATGATTGCACCTGTGGAATCTTCCTTGGATCCTTGACAGCAACGGTGGCCTGACTGACATCTTGATTTTGGACGCCTTGCCTCCAGAATGTTGAGAAGACAAATTTGCCTTTGCAAACCATCTGAATTTGTGGGGATTTGCTTATATGACCCTAAGAAGGTAACACAGAAATTAGTGGGGCCCAAATTATGAAAGTGGGTGAGCCCCAAACATCAAAACTAAGAACCATTTTATCAAGAACAGCTGAGAAGAGCATACACAGCCTTTCATGCAAACTGGTTATTGAGTTTGTCACGGTCTGGTGTCTAATGGGGTCTTGCCAAATTAATACTGCATAGCATTTATTGAGCATTTACTAAGTGCTCTGGGTCATATCATAGGCATATTTTAATTTATTCTTTAATGTTTTGAATCACAAAGAAGGTGGATAACATGTCCAAGGACATAGAGCTGATAGAGCTGCAACTTTGTCTCAAATGGTGTCCAAAGCCTAGTTTTCATTTTGTGTTTACACCTTTTAGAATTTTTTCTGTCATGTTTCTTATCATCTAAAAATAGGAGGTCATTGCATGATGTTAGAGTCTCTCATAATAAGGGCATAGTGTGCATATATCCTGGATTTTATTATTTGATCCCCATAACAGCTCTTCCAAGTAGCTTTGTATAACTTATGAACAAAGAAGCTGGAATCAAACAGAAAGGTTTGACCTCTGTAAGTAGGGTTGTAATGATTGTCAAGGTTTGAATCTGTTTCTAATCCTTGCCATTTGTCCACTGCCTGTTACACTCAGGTTATACTATCTCTTTGATCCTAATTGTGCTCCGAAAGGAAAGATGTCTTTAGGAGACAAAAATTGAGGTGGCAGGAATGAAAATAAAATATTGTAGGGATTCAGCCAGTACAAGGCAGTTGGCTAGGGGTTACTTCAATTCAAGGCAGGCTGGCCAGGGGATACTGTGTATAGGAAAGAGAAGCAGTCGCCCATGGCATGACCAGGAAGGATATAGACACACACATTGTAGTGGACTGGCTTTGATTCAGCAGGAGGGCATGAAAATCAGAAAGATGACTTGGTACAAGACCATGTTGTGAGCTCACAGATGTGGAAAACTGACTAAAGGAAAAAGGAGGGGCTTCTCTGGGAAGGAAGGCCACAGAAACATGAGCAGCTGAGTCATTCTTTGGATGTAAAGATACTTCCGTGAATACACATGAATATCTGATCTTAAAACCATTAGTTTTCATGAATTTTTCTTTTATGCAGATGGCACACTTTTGAGCAGGTTTCATAATGATTGTAGAGTTTCCCACTATTCATATTTGGATTGATTTAAATGACCCTGAGATACTAACATATATGCTTATCAAAGAGATATTGATGAAGGCATATCTCTTATTTTCTAGGAGAGCTGAAGCTTGGAGACGCCCAGGATCTTGTCTTGAGTTAAGTAGCAAATGGCCACCATAGCTCAGGTTTGAGATCAGGTGAACTGGCTTTTAAAACACACATTATATTGTAATATGTTGTTCAGAACAAGTATGAACACTGTTGACTTTAGTAGTTTCTTCTATTATTCAAACTCCATAGTAACCTATCTTAGGATGCTTGTGTTGCAAAGTATCAAATTTTGACAACTGTAGTAGTCACAAGAGCACCAACTTTTGGTAATCTTATTACTTGATGTTAAAAAAAACTTAGGTTTTTCAGCTGGGTGGTGGTGATACATACCTGTTATCTGAGCATTCAGGAGGCAGAGGCAGGAAGACCTCTGAGTTTGAGGCCAACTTGGTCTATAGAGCTAGTACCAGGGTATCCAGAAATACACAAAGAAACCCGTCTTGAAAAAAAAAAAAACCAAAACCAAAACAAAACAATCAGGTTCCCATTTCCATGCCATTGGTCTTTGAATTATTGGAGTTTTTCTAAATGTTATTCAGGCTTCAACTTTTTATTTTTCTTCTGTACAGAAATTCTTGGTGAAAAAATATTAAAATGTTTCAGTTTATAAAACCTGTGGCAGTTCAACAATGCCAGCAGCAATTGTGTATGTGCTCTGTGTCTGTGTCTGTGATTGTGTCAGTGTGTGTGTGTCTGTGAGTGTGTCTGTGTGTGTCTGTGTCTGTGTCTGTGTCTATGATTGTGTCTGTATCTGTGTGTGTCTGTGACTGTGTGTGTGTCTGTGACTGTGTCTGTGTCTGTCTGTGTCTGTGACTATGTCTGTGTGTGTCTGTGACTGAGTGTGTGTGTCTCTGTGTCTGTGACTATGTCTGTGTGTGTCTGTGACTGTGTGTGTGTGTCTCTGTGTCTGTGACTGCTTCCAACACCCCAGTGTTCATGGATTTCCCTCAGCAGATAATTCTAAACCTGGGCACTGAGCAGAAAAAGTGTGTACAAAGACACAATTTTTAAAATTATAAATAGTAACACACATACAATAATTTCATCACCACCTCTTTCTTGTCCCGCTTCCTCCCAAACATTCCAACACCAAAGGATGTGCATGAAAACAAAAAGTCCACATTCCAAGATGGAGTCCATCCTCAGGCCTCATGATCATGTTTCTCAGCTGAAGCTGTTGTCCCTTTCAAAGCTGATGTCTTTTATTCTGACTCCCAGCTTACTGGGTACTGATTTGAGAATGAGGATCAATCCACTGAGCTGACCTCTCAAGTGCTTTGACCTGCACCTTTCTGTGGATCTGATGTGCCAGGCATAGACATTTGAGGATGGTGGTGCTGTATCTCTTATTGGTCCTTCAGATTGACATGTCCTAAGCACATCCCATGCTTGTTACCACCATTATGAGTCCATCCTCCATGTATCACTTCAAATACAGTTCCTCTACACACACCTACTCTAATCCATCCCTTTTCCTTTTGGTTTTCTTTGTCAGTATTTCCCAATGCTTTTTAAGTAGCAATTTTATTCTATTTGAAAGAACTCAATGACACATTGCATTGCACTCATTTAAGCCTACTGTAATCCACCTGCAGAGCTTCCAAGTGTAGAGAAAGAGAAGAAAGATGTTGTTTTCACCACTGGAATGGATCCCCTGGCACTTTTTGTGGTACTGGTCCTTGTGAGGCTTTAAAAATACAGTCTGATGCTACTCAATTTTTACATTACTTACTGACTTTAGAATCCATTCTCCCAGCAAGACACTAGTCTTGGTTAATTAGCTGTTTGCATGTGGCTGTGTGACCTGCATTTAACTACTTGTACACAAAATGCCTTTTGAGTACCCTATTACCTCTTTTTCTTCTTGATTATTTGAGAAAGGAAGTGACCTTTAAGAATAATTAGTGTTTCAGGCTCTAGGGTGCAAAGCCAGTCTGCCAGTGTTTGGATCTTATTGGGTTCCTCCTTGTGTAGAATGATGCAAACTAGAACAGCTTATTTTCAAGCCTACTGTCCTTACCCTCAGGGCAGTTGCTGTTTCGCTCTATTATCAAAGGATGATCATATATACAACTGATGGTCTTTGGGTGACTTGGTCTCTATGATACTGACCATCAACTTCATAGGTTCTAGAGGGACCTAGGAAGTGAGTCTTCCTAGGACCATGTCTGTGAGGAATGGGCTAGATTAAATGGTTTAAGTTGGGATGACTCACCCCAAATATGGCTGGCACAATTTCATGAGCTGGAATCCCAGACTGCATAAAAAGGATAAAACTAGGGGTACATCAGTATTCTTTTTTAAAAAATCTATTTCCCAAGTACAGATGCCACATGAACAGTGGTCTAATGCACCTGCTATCATGTTTTCTTCTTCACAATGGACTATACACCAGAACTGTGAGCCACAGTAAACACAGTAAACACCTTCCTTCCTGGTTAGTAGAAATGCCATTGCCTGGTATTTGGTCCCAGCCATATGAAAAGTATCTAGCAAAGTTCCCTTAATTCCTTGTTTCTTCCAAACTTGTAAAATGTGAAATATTTACTAGAAAGCTCCTCCTAATACACAAAGAGGAGAGAAGTAGTTCAAAAGTACATAGTATGACTGCAGTAAGATCATCCATGTTTATTCTTTCTTTCTTTGCATATAGTGCCATGTGTTCTAGCCATAGTCTAGAAATTGTTCACTCATAGGTAGGACAGCCATCTACTCCACAACAACCATTCCTTTCCCATAGAAATCACTTTCAAATACTACAATTTTGTGCTATTCTCATTTTATTAGAGTAGTATGTCACTGCCATGTCAAAATTGTCATAATTTGCACATACACAAGAACACACATGCATGTACATACACACACAGACAGAAGGAGAAGCATAGGAAGGAGGGAGAGAGATATGTATCTCATTCTATAGATTTATAGAATAAAGTAAATGAATGTTCCTTGGGCCCCATGCAAGAGCCGTCACTTCCTATAATATAACATGTGCAAACAGATGCAGTATTGAAGTCTCTTTAGCATAGTGATAAGAAAATAAAATCTTTTATGGCTTTATAAAGTTCAACTTTCAAAGGAGTAAATCAATACGATTGACGAGACAGTTCAGTTGGAAGTCTGTCGTGAAAGCATTAGATCTCCAGAATCTGTGTAAAAAAGCTAGGTTTTGAAGTGTGTGCTTGTAATCCAGTGCTGGTGAGCTCTGGACAAGCAGATCCCTGGAGCAAAGGAAAAGGAAGGTTGATGGTAGATGTCATGAGAGACATCTGGAGCTGATCTCTGGCTTCCAGACACAAATGGAGAACACACTCTCACACACATGGATATCTCACCGACAAGGGAGCAAGCTCTCCACCTGCTACAGAAAGGTGTTAAAAGAATAGGAGACATCAAAACTTTAAATTCCTTATAATGCATGAAATGCTAGTTAGTCTTAACTAGTAAGAGTGGGGTTGAAAAGCACTTCTTTTTTTGGAATAACCAATAGATAGCAAAAGTCAGGGAAAGAGTTTCCCATGGAATGTATAGATTTTCAAGTTTCTCGTTAGGCCTTGGTTAGTAGTGGAGAATCTTAGCTGTAACCAGATCAGAGCAAAAATAAAGACTTGCTTTACCAGCTCTTATTTGCATGCCATCCGAGTGGGAGGTCAAAGCCATTGAAAATGCAGCCCCATTACCCAGCCTCTGAGAAACATGACATTACTCTTCCCACCTTGAGAGAGGACTCTGTCAATCACCAAGCTTATTTTGCAGGTCCTGGAGGGGAAGAATAACACATTAAATTTTCCTCTCTCTTATGCTTGGTAATACTTTATCTCAAGTGCCCATTAACAAACCCACTCAATAACTCAGGCTGAATTATGATGAAGGTATGCTCCCCTAAGTCCACGATGTCTGCATCAACCAGACACTGCCATCTGTTGACAACAATATGTCTCTGAGCATTGCCTAATAGAAATGAGGCACTGTTAAGACTACTGCTTACAACCCACAAAATGCCTGTTTGCCTTATTTAAGCACATGATTCCAATAGGGGTGCTGTTTGGGAATATTGAGCAGCCATTGATACCTTGAAGGAAGAAGTGAGTTGCTGGGCGCTGCACCAGCTTCCTGTTTGTTGGGAGCAGCACCAATTTCTTGTTTGCTGGGAGCTGTGCCAACTTCCTGGTTGTTGGCTTTCTGAATGATTATGCAATATGACCAGCAGATTTTCTCTTTCTTTTATTTTTTTCAAGATATTTATTTTATGTATGTAAATACATTACCACCCTCTTCAGAGGCACCGGAAGAGGGCATCAGATTCCATTACAGATGGTTGTAAGATGCATCACCACATACATGGCTGCCAGGAGTTGAACTAAGACCTCTGAAAGAACGGTCAGTGCTTTTAACCACTGAGCCATCACTCCAGTCCCCACCCCTCCTCTTTTTTAAGTGGCTTCTTGTGAGGTATTTTGTCAGTGGTGAAACTTGAGTACTAGACCCATCCCTAGGAGGGATGGGGAGGAAATTCCCTTGTCTTCCGGGTCTTGGTACATCACCTACACCACAAGTCAGCGGGATGTAAAGCCCTACTCCTGCTTCTTTCTGTAGTGATGCGTTTGGCACTCGCCCCAGGATTCAGATCTTAATTTTTTCAGTTCCCTTTTTCATGTCATGCTAAAAATTTCTGGGGAATGTATACTGTCAGCTTCTTTTCAGATTCATCATTTCAATATTTTCATTGCTACAACTGTTTAATTAGGAGCAGTTCCCGTGGTAGGCTCCTTTTGTATGACGTTAATGAAACTGAAGAGCATGAAATGCGGTTTCCCTGCTTTTAAATGAAGCCACTTTTATAGAAATAAGATGAGAAATGGAGAAATTGTTGAAGTCACAGTGCATGAAATTAAGGGAGCCCAAACTGTATTGGCAATAGTGTGTTTTTTTTCTTCTTTTTCTTCTTCTTCTTCTGGAGTTGATGTTTCTAGGACCCAGGTTGCAGTTGCTAACAAACCTGGATGATGCTATTTTCTTTTTTATTTATTTCTTTACGTTCATAGAATTCTGACAAAAGTGTCCCTTAAGGATTTGATTTCTCGTTGTTTATGAAAGTTGTGGGAAGCAAACTACAAGTGATATAGAACTATTTTCAAATGCAGGGGCAAATTAATGATGACACCTGGCTATGAGGTAAAGCCTGAAATCGTATATGTGTGTATGACAGTCAATAGGTAGAACTGAAATGAATAACTACAGAATTGAGGCCACTTATTCTGTATTCATAAGCCAGGTACCAAGGGTTCCTTGAAGACAATAAGGCATTTGTTATATGGACATTCCTACAACCATCAACCTTTCTCTCATACTATTCTGTCCATAGAAATATAATAAAGGGATTGGCACAGCATTTTTTCCTCACATTTAATCCATATACTAACAACTTTGGAAATTAAGTAACAAATTCATTAATTTAAGTAATCAAATTTATTACACCACTTTACAATCTGACTAACTTGATAATTGGCAAAATCTGTGGAGGTAGTTTTTTGGGGGACTGGTTTTAATTGGTAGTTATAAAAATTATGAAAATAATGTGTGAGATTTTATGCTGACTTGGAATAGGTAATTAGTATTTTCAGCCTAGGAGAAAGCGGCAGTAAGTTTCACGCATTAGAAAAATATATCGTTTTAAATTTACTTCTTCTTTTATTCTGTGTGTGGCAGGGCATGCTCTTTCCTTCCACCATGTGGGTCCTGAGAATTGAACTCAGGTCATCAGTTAAGTGCTATTACCTGCTGAGCCGTTTTGATGGCCCAAGTACTGCACATCTAAAGATAGAATTTTTAAGATCCAGCGGTGTTGCTGTCAAAGAACTGGGTCAGATGAGGGGGAGTTAGGACATGAACTCCAATAATGCTTGTCCCTTCATGCTCTAGGCTGGACTGCAGGAAAAGAAGAATGAGGGAGAAAAGAAAGAAATTCTCTCAATAGAGAAAGATGCGCCTAGTCCTGCTTCACCCTGATATGCCAAGACAGATTGATATTCTTTGGGGGGGGGGTTCTACTTCTCTGAGGAGGAGAAAGGGGCATGGGTAAGGATGAGAGGGAGGGACTGGGAAGAGGAGGGAGAGGAACCTGCTATTGGGATTTAAAGTAAATAAATAATGAAAACAGAAAGAAAGATCTCTTGGGCATATACTACTGTCATCCAATTCTCTTTGTCCCTAGGGTATCTTCACCTCTACTTCCATGCCATACATACAACAAACAATTTGGGGATCTATACAAAATCTAGGAATTACAAATGAGAGAACGCATATACCATTTGCCAGAGAGACTGGCTTAATTCACTTCATGTGGCTCTCTTCAGTGGTATTTGGTTTCCTGAAAAAGGCATTCTCCTAGAAAGATAAAAAAGTTTCTGCTGTGCATGCACCCTTCTCATGCCGTTGCCCCGAGCTTAGTTTTCCAAGAGGCAGACACAGAGGCAGACATAGTGATGAAGGCCCTGGTAAAAGTCCTCTGGTTACCTGGGAGGAAGTGAAGGAGTCTAGATTGGGTAAAGGAAGAATTACATATTGACACACGGTTCCTGTGGTTGGGAGTAGCCCTGCAGAGTAGCCGCACTTCCACCAGACCAGCCGTGCAAACAGCAGTGTGGCTTCTCAGCCTGAAACTCCAGCTCCCAACACTCACAGCAGTAGAATGCTGAAAACAAGTGAACAGAGGAGCAAACAAATAAACAAACACAGTGCTTTCTGGTGTCTACGATTAAATGCTCCCATGTTGACTGGTTTCAAACTACTCCACTAAACAGTCATGAAGACATCCATATACAGTGGGCTTTTGTGAAGGGTAGGTTCATGTTGGCTAGGAGATTTTAGTAATATAAATGGGATTTATCAGACTGACTTCTTTCATATAAAGAATTGCTATCTATATGTATATATGTGGATGTGTATATGTAATACACACACACACACACACACACACACACACATATTCAGCTGCATTGGACAATTAAATAGTTGCAAGTTCCAACTCAGTGAAAACAAATCTGAGAGAGAGAGAGAGAGAGAGAGAGAGAGAGAGAGAGAGAGAGAGAGAGAGAGAGAGAGAGAGAAAGCGAGAGAGGGAGGGAGGGAGAGATAGATAGATAGAGAGAGAGATTTACATTCCACAATATCCCAACAGCCTCTTTTGAGTTGGCAGCCTCAGCTCGGAACCAATAACAACATCTGCTGGCAATTTATTCTCTATTATCTCCTACCTATGACTTAACCTACTGGATCAAACAATTCTATATTCACAGCTCCCCATCCACCTGTAAGTCAGAGTGCTCACGTGTCAAAATTTAAATGTAGCTTTAGAAAATTCTTTCATTGATCTGCCTTTATAAACGTTTCAAATAGGTAATAGTATCATTTATTCTAAACCACCCCTGCCTTCAGTCAATTTATAATTTATTTCACTACGATTTCAGCTTGATTGACTTTCAGCTTAGGGAGGGCAAACAGAATAAACGGATTGTCGCCATGAAAAGGAGGAGTGGCGAGTGATGGTGTATGCTGACGGTGTTTCATTCTCCAGGAACTCCTGGAGATTGCTGCCCTTGGAACATCCTTTTTCTCTCCTCCTTGTGCTAGGAGTGTACTAGTTTTCAATTTGGAACTATATCTTTACTTCTTCACTGAGGAATTGAAGGTAATACCATAGCCTCTCCCATTTTTTGTCTGTAAGCTAGAAATAAATGGAGTGCTTAGAATATGGGGCATGTCCTGTGAACACACACTGCTTATTAAATAGGATTTGCAAGACAGTGGCAATTAAAGGGGCAGGACACAGGGCCTGGAAACCTAGAAGGTAAGAATGGCAGCTGTTCTCACTCTTTGTAAGGACGGTTTCACTGTCCTTCACCGACGTGAAGCCAGTTCTCTGGATGCTATTTCACTTGTAGACTTTTGTAGATTGTCACCTACAAATTAGTTCCTTCATTTTGGGGATTAGCTCTCTATGACTGCCCTAGAAAAGCAAGTCGTAAACTCCCTAAGATCAGGTGGAGGAAGAGAATGTAAGTTGACTACGGCACAGGCTAAGCAGTTATAGCAAAGGGAAGCAGAAATAAAATGGCGGGAGGGAGGACAGCCTGTACGTGTGCCCATGCGCAGCAGGGAGTCAGGGAGGTGTGCTCATGAGCAGCAGTGGAGAATGACCGTGGAACCCAGGCTGCGATCTAGGATTCTAACAGAGTTCTGCATCACTACCCGGAAGGGAAGCATTCAGATCAAAACACTTTTTTTATATCAAAGTGAACATGACATTGTAGAATGCAAAAATACTTCTAACTTCTCCATGCTGGGGTTTTGTCTGGTTTGGACTTGTTTGTACTAGATTTGGATGTACTGCGCCTTCAGTCTCTCTGAGTTACACTGGGCACCAGACCCATTGCGTCTGGAAGACGCTCTGCCCCACCCCTAATCAAGAAGATATTTGCAATTGATACCTGTTGGGAGAGTAAAAATCAGTTTTCTCCAATGAAGGACACTGGGCATATCAAATAGGCATCTGGGCAGACCTCCTGTCAGGAGTAGTTGACTAACACAAAACTGACTCCATGATTTTTCTGTGAGCTTTTCATTTTGTTTTGTTTTGGTCTTCGTCCTTTGTGGTGTTTGTTTGTTTGACTTGTGTTTTTATTTTATGCTCTGTGTTTTGTTTTTTCTCTTTTTCAGACAAACACATACAAAGATAACATGAAGTTGGCAGGTAGCGATGTGGGAAGGATCTGAGAAGAGTTGTTAGTAGGGAAAGAATATGGTTGATATTTATATGTAAAAATTTAAAAATAAGAACTAAAAAGAATTACTTCTAACTCATTTCCCACTGGAATCTATAAAATATTACTTTGAATATCTATGAAATCTGAGAGGGCAGATTTGGGGACAACTATCTGCCTGGTACATTTTCCACCTAACTATTCACACACACACACACACACACACACACACACACACACACAGACCCTCTGACTTCTTCATATAGGCCACACACCTTACTCCATCAGCTTTAGCCATAAGGAGACTGGACAGTGGCTCTCCATAGTATGTCTGGTCCCATTCATTCATGGTCTGGTGACCAGAAAAATAGTAAACCAATTACCAATATGCTTATAGACAACAGCAAAAACAAGCAAACATTCTAAACAATGGCCACAGGAACAGCCACCACTCTCCATGTGTTATAAAACTCTCATTCAGAGAGGAGAGAATAGTCACACAGCAGCCGGTGGTTGTTACCATGACTATTGCAAGTGGTAATGGTTTATACTTAGTCCCACAGGATCTGTTGTAAAAGTGTCAAATGTTGAATTTTCTTTACCAGAAGCAGCTCATGGAAAGTACAAGTTCTACTGTCTACATCCAGCTGAAGCAGGCCTGAGAACTGCTTGATGTTTACCAGACTTGTGACTTCTTAGGTAATGCAGTTTCCCAAGAAAGGAGCCTTCAGTCTACCTCTCTGATTATGAGGAGGTTAGATACCAATAAGAAGACTGCTATTAAAAATATTGTAAACAATACATGCATTTAATATGCATAAATCTGCTGAACATGATAAAGTTAGTGACGTGGGTCCTAGAAGGCTTTACCTTATGATGCTCTGGGTGACAGGGAACTATTCCCCCTGCCTCTTCCCCACATCAAGAGAGAGAATTATGCTATACTTCACCAGCTAGGAATAGATCAACAGTCAAAGTCCATAGTACTAAAGTTCAGTTTCCACAGAAATGTGGATTATATTAGCACCTTGTACAACTGAAAAAATTGTATGTCAAAACCATCGTAAGTTAGAGATTTTTGTGTTTGTTTTCAGTTGTTTCTATTGACGTTACATAATTTTTTTGACCGGTTCTTATGCGTGCTGCTTCTCTTGAGTGGAATATAATACTCTGCAACTGATTTCTGTCTGGATACATGTCATACCAGGAAATGCTTATGAAAGGTGTTTGGGTGAGGCTTCAGGTAACAGACTCATGTTCTGCTCTTTTTGGGTGTAGAATCAATTGTTTTTCCGGCTCTGTGAGGCCCTGGATTTCTGTGCTCTCAGGTGATTGAGGTTTCTGACTGCAGGCAAACATTCTTGTTCAGCTGGCCTATAGCTCCATGTCTGCTTTCAGACTGGCAGTTCCTGCCTCGGTTCCTTTCTTATGGATCCGGTTCACAGCGGTAAGGAAAAATAATTCCTGAATCTATCGTTTCCACTGTTTCCTCCAGAGCCAAAATTCTGTTGGGAGAGCCCCATCAGGCACTCATCCTGACGCCACGAGGCATTCTGCGGCTTGACAGACACGTTCTCCTTCTTTCCTAGGTACCTCTGGATTTCTGAAAGAAGACTGAAAAGTATCTCATGTTTGGTTGTCTTATCTCACTCCCAGGGATTAAATTCTGTATTATTACCATAATCTCACGTTATTGCTGAATGCATTCCATGTTATTGTTGATGTAGTAGCCAGGCCAAGATTAAGGTCATACTGCTATAAAAACATATATCTCAAAACAAAAACATTCCGTGAGAGGGATGCCACGTATATCTGATTGGAAATCAAAAGCCCCAAGTGGAGTTTTGCTAAGTAAGGTCATTGATGGATTTAGATCCCTTCAGTTTGCTCTTACCACCATAAGTGCCTCTTTCTAATGGAAGAGAGGAAGACTCTTTCAGGGACGCAATACTGGTTGATCACAGATCCCTAGCAAGCAGGTCTGAACATTTCAAGTATGTTTATTTGGCATCATATAAACCCATGTGCTGTGGTTTACAATGAGATTCACCCACTTTTTACAAGCAATAGGAATTGTAAACAAGAGCTAGAGAAAAGGTTCCGCACTTCAGAGAGCTTTCTGCTCTTGACGAGCTCAGTTCCCCTCACCCATGTCAGCTCACGACTACCTATAACTCCAGGACATGCAATACCCTCCCCTCCCTAGACATTAGACATAAATGTGGTTTGCATGCATGCATGCATACATGCATACAAAAAAGATATTAGACATGCAAATAAAATAAAATAATTAAATATATTTTATTATAAAGAAAGAATCTGAAGAAGCTATTCTCCACAAATGCCTTCATACAGAAGTAATAAGATCACCTGTTGTTTTTCAGTAAAAGATGGTTTAGCCTCCTTGTGGGGAACTGGCCATGTGTGGGGGTGTTTCTCAGTAGAAGGTGGTTTAGCTTCCTAGCAGGGTATTGGCCACATGCAAGAATGTTTCTCAATGCAAGATGGACTTGTTTCCTTGGGAATAACTGGGCAAATGATAAAATATGCTGAGTATTTGAAATATCTGGTACAGTGGCCTGAGCATTTTTGTGTCTGACACATATAAGTTGAAACCATACTGCCAGTGTTATATGAAGGAGTACAGAATAAAAGAACTAAAGAGAGAATGATACCAGAATCTGACCTCAATGGACAATACTGTGTTTACTGAGCACACAGCAGGGAACAGCTTCTCTTCTGCACGGAATGGAAGAGCTGTGCAGGGGAAGGTCTGGTGAGATGCTGTTGACTGAATTGAGCAATGACAGTCTCTGCAGCTGAACTTCTGGCTTTCGGTGGTGGAGGATGGGATTAGTTTTAAAGGCAGATCAGCAATTAATCAGATGTACCTGGAGAAGCACTCCTCTATGTGGTGACTGAGCATCCATCCACTCTGCACTAGGAAGCAGTATGCCACCAGTTGTCAGACCTAAGAGCACTTTGACTTTGGCCTTCCCAGTCGTTAGAACTGAGCAGTGAAGTTGTGCTATGTCTAAACTACCCAATATACAAATTTTGTTATAGCAGCATTAATAAACTAATATATCTGGAGACTTCTACTAGCACTTAGTACTCAAGAGGTGGAGTCCATGGCCTCAATTAAGGGCTGTCTCCATCAAATATGTGAAAAATTAGGTTTCCTAATCAAAGGCTCTTCATTTCATAAGGAAATGGGCACCTGATATGAAACTAGATTACAGTTTTTCTGGCCACATGTTAAGTTTACTTTCTAAGAGATAGTCTTAATAGAAATTGTACTTTTAAGAAAGCTCTGCTTTTCATCACCCCTCTTCTATAGAGCAAGCAGTATCTACTTGTATAATTCTCTTTTTTCCGCTCATATGTGAACAGTGAAAAAATTGGTAAAAAAAAATAGTTATAGGGGGAAAGAAAAAAATCACATGAGATCTCTCTCTCTCCTTCTCTCCCTTTCTCTCTCTCTCTGCATATGTAAAAGAATCATAAGATAAATATAGATCATGGTTATAAAGCAGTAAAGACAATTTTGGAATGAGGTTGCAGAATCAATCTTATTCCTTCCTTTGTGCCCGTCTCCATGTAAATGTGGGCGGTATGCTTTACTCTAGGAAATAAAAATATTCAGGAGTGGAGTTGGAGGCAGTGAGTAGGAGAGACTGAATTTAAGGCAGTGGCCAGAGTCCTTTATGCTGCCTGTGACAAAGGAGGCTTGGTGGCTTGAGTCTGGGGCTGAGGCCCTGAAGGGAAAGAGAGCAAAAGTACTCAAATGAATAAGCCTTCAGGAGCCAGGGCGGAGTGAAGAGAAGTGTGTGCCAGTGTTTACCTGGCTAGGTGGTCAGGGATGTAGTGCAGAGAGGTTTATATAGTGTGGCTCAATGTGACTTTTTTTTTCTGCAACTAAAAAGCTAGTGATAGGAAAACAAAGAAGTAACACACAGTAGTAATTAGTAAATTCCCCAAACAGATTGCCGGGGAGAAGGATCATAGTGCCAGGATGGGAGCATTTCATAAGGAAATGGTGACAATGTCATCCTGACAGGAGGCCCAGAAGACATCTGTAAGGGCAAATCCTGGCATTTGTTTGAGCCTGTAAAAATGTGCTCAAAGACTTCCGGTGACAAGTCCAACAATATCGCTGTGGAGCGACAATGAACTATTGGGCTTAATATTTTTGTGTCTTTCCCTTCTGCACACTGCTTCCATAGTGAAACTAGGAGTTTTAAAAATGAAGATGATTATTTTCAGTGAAGAAAATGCAAGTCTAAATATATTGTGTGCACATGCTCACACAGGAGTATAGACAAAAATATGGGGGAAGTCACAATAAAAGGACTGCCAGGGAGGAGTGAAAGAAGACGCACCAAAGCACTGTGTTCTGTAGGTGCCTGGGCTGTTTGTTATTATGTGGGCTTTGCATGACAGAGTGAGAATTTGGGAAGTTAGTGTAACAGGATAGCTTGCTTGCTCCTTTTAGTCAACAGCTGTCAGGCTCTGGAGTGCCTCTGAGTTTCCCTAAACGTTCTGCTTTTAAACAACTGAGAGAAGCATGTAACTTACGTGTATGCCTAAAAGCCCACTGCATCTTTCCTGCTGTATACGTGGCTTACTGCCTTTATAGTCTGCTATTAGCTTCAACGGGAATCCATGTTGGTGTTACCCACTTGTTTTCTCAGAACACTAGCACAAGTAAACCTTTCCTAACTTGTATCCTTCCTTTGCCCATTGTCCCCTCTTATCCTGGCCACATACAGTTATAATCTCCTCTCTTTTTATGACCCTATGTGGCCAGGATGCCACTCTTGTGTCCTCTGTGACAAATGTGCTTGCCTCTTCCAGAAGTCTGCCATCCTTTGACTGGATTGCAACAGTTCACTAGGACAAGTGATATGTCCAGCTGCAGAGGGAGAAGCCAGAGGGAGGCTCCTGGGTCATTAGAGCTTTTCAGACCTTAGCAAGCATCTCCTTTGCAGTCTATGAAAGAGACTGTGAGGTTAGTGATGGAGAAGCCAGCGAGGACAGACATCATGCTGGGACCCATGTCTCCTGGCTCTCTCCATCACGCCTCACAAATATCCACGCTATCTGCAGCAGATTTTACAGTCTATCCAAGTATTTGCTCCATAAATAGACACATCGAAGGGTGTTTGATTCTTTATATTCTAAATAACACTGTCACTGCTGGCAACAAATTTCGCTACCACAGAATTTTAACCAAGAACAGCAATCTGATTTCTTCCTCTTCCTTTCTTTTCTTTTCTTTTCTTTTCTTTTCTTTTCTTTTCTTTTCTTTTCTTATCTTTTCTTTTCTTTTTTCTCTTCTCTTCTTTTCTTTTCCTTTTTTCTGTTTGTTCTTTCGTGTTGTGTTGTGTTCTGTTCTTTTCAGTGACTTTCTCCAAGGAAGACCTGAACAGAATCTAACTTGTAGGGTAAATCAAGTTGAATAATTGATTTGAATAATTGAATCATTTCCATGAGTAATTTTTTTTCTGTTCAAAAAAATAATCCTTGTTCCAATTTCCTGAGAAGATGTCTGAATACCAACCTGGATAGACATGCCCCTCTCTTCTACTCCTTCATGTCAACATTATTTCAGGGTTCATCTTACAAAATAGTCCTTGACTGCCTCTGATAACATCTCCACTAACAGCACACTGCTGTCACTGGGACCACAGAAGTTATTCCTCATAGGTGGCCTTCTTTAATAGACACTATCTTAGCTGAAGTATTTCCAGGTATGCATCTCCAGATGAATGCTTGGACTTTTGACTGTTATATGGTATCTGCATTGATATTTTCTGGAAAACTAGCACCTGAAAGTCATTTGTTATGGACTGGTGGGAAACACACATGTGTGGTTTGAATGGATGTCTACAGTTATCTGGGTTTTTGAAAGCTGATTCCTAGTTATTGGTGATGTTTGGGTAGGTTTAGGAGATGTGGTCTCACTGAAGAAGGTATATCACTGGAGGGGGCTTTAAAGTTTCAAATGCTATATACCGTTGCCAATTTGCTTTCTCCCTTTCCCACTTGTATATCAAGACATAAGCCTTCAGTGTCCACCACAAGTCGTCATGCTTGCTGGCCGCCATGCCTTTCCATCATGATGGTGATGAAACTGTAAACTTAAATAAGCTCTTCATTGTGTGAGTTGTCTTGGTTTTGATGTTTTGTCACTGCAATGGAAAGTAACCAATGTACTGCTTATTTTGGCTGTTTATTATGGTTCTAGGGGTACAGAGCTCATCACGGCAGGGAGTCTTATATAAGTCTCACATTTTTATTCACACACAGGAAGCAGAGGTAAAGAATAGGAAGAAAAGTAAGTTTATAGAACCTCAAAGACCGCCCCTACTGATGAATGTATTTCCTCCAGCAAGGTTCTACTTGCTAAATGTTCCATAATCTCCCCCAAACTGAACTGTCATCAGGATACCAAGTATTTAAATATATGAGCCTATGTTTCTCCTTTATTTATTTATGTATTTAAGTATTTATTTTATTCAAACTTGCATTCTGGTAAACTCTTAATTTGTCACTTTATGTGTGATTTTCTGTTTCTCTCTACAGATATTTAGTGAGATCCTAGAGTGTGTTGGGAGGAAGGGCTATGGCCTTTTCTGAGTGAGACATCATTCCATAGTTCAGTTGGGTAGTGGATACAAATCTGAATTGTTATAACCTGGTGAAGTCACCAATTTGAGAATGCAAAGAATCGAAGTGGGTGCAAAGATATTGCATTTGCTTGATCTGTGAAGGCAGAACAGTGTGTGTGTGTGTGTGTGTGTGTGTGTGTGTGGTCATGGAGGAGGCACAGCAACATAGCAAAAGTCCTGAGACTCAGTAGGGATACTGGACCCAGAGTGGTAGACTTTATTGGTCACTAATACATTTTTTCTTAGCTTCAATTGTTTATTTGGCTAGTGGCTATAGCACAGAGACCAAGTAATATAATGAGTATGGTTTCCAATGCAAATCTTGACTCTTCCTTCTCTGGGCCATGCTGCCCTGAACAAGCTCTCTCACCTTTTCAAGCTATGGTTTCCTCCTTTTAGCATCAGAGATATTTATCATAGGTTACCCCACAGAAAAGATAAAGTGTTGTCAAGTACCTAGCCTTCCGTAAAGCCAATCAATATTGACTATGTTTTTGAAGCACGGTTTCATTAAGGCTCTAAAGAGGAAGTTGAAAAGATGATAGCAGATTTTAGATGTAGAATGAGGGGCAGGGGGACACGGAACAAACTATGACAAATGACTTAGAACTGGGAGGATGAAAGAAAACATTTCAGTACGAGTGGCCCAGTACCAGCACATGCACAAGAAGACTTTAGTGCTAGCCAGTACTAACACAGGCTTCAAAACTCTTCAGTAGTAAGTGGTCCAGGGCCATCCAGTACCAACACATGCCTGAGACTGTTAAACTGATGATATAGTCTATGAGTAAACACAACAGAGTGTGGAAACAAAAGATAGACCCTCATGAATTTAAAAGTAAATGGAAGATAAAATGATAGAGAAGTAGACTGGAGGATATTGCTTCTGAATGTCTGGATATAGGAAATCTCAGCATCTTGAGGAAATCTAAAGAGAAGATGTGGCTTTGGCAAAGATAAGAAGTGAGTATATTCATAAACAGAAGGACTCATAAAAAAATTTCAGGATTCTGATAACCAGGTTAAATCTCAGTGTTGATCTCTCCTTCCTGTGTTTGGTAAAGTTTGCATATTCCTGAGATCCAAGGTCACAGGAAAAAAGTGGAAGAGAATTTTCTCAAGCTAATCACCAGGTGTTGTGCAAAACTATTTCCAATTCTGTTGTTCACTGAATCTTCACAGAGACATGGCAAGAATCCCCCCCACACACACACACCAATTAATAATTTATATCTCTTATGTGAAGAAAGAAAGACTTAAAGAGAGCAGGTAATTCATGCAAGGTCAAAACAATAGTTTTGTTTTGACCAATTTAGATTGCTTCCAAAGCATGTGTTATATCTCCTGAACTACCCAGTGGGTTTGCTCATAGGCTGGGGTTTGGAAGTGAAGGTTGTCATGACTATTGGTGCATCAGAGGGTATCAGGACTCTGCCTGTATTCTTTGCATTCCTTCTCCACATTGCCACAAAGTAAATCTCACATTCTTCTCTCCATTCAGTCAGAACCTCCTATCCTTGTTAGAAGTTTCGGGCTGAAGGAGCCTTTCCAATGCAGCAAGAGGGAAGAAATATCTCAAACATTAACTTGTCTATTGCCTCTCTAGTGTCTGATGAATGCTATGGGTAATATGAGCCTCTTGGACTTAGATGCAAACCTCTAAGGCATGACATGACATGTGTTATCATCAGATTTTCTCCAGCACCCTGGGGTAGCTCCCCTGATAATACTGACTTGATAACACATCTTCAGCTGGAGTCAGTATTAGTGCCCTATTGGTGATGAAACAAATCGTCATACATTTATTAATTCAACACACAAAAAAGTATGATTACTTTACTAGCTATGAGGAGCAGAGTTCAGAATGGGCTGTACTCATTATTTGGACGTTCAAGGGTAGAAACTTGTTCCTGGATCACTGAAGTGCTGGAAGAATTTAGTACCATGTGATTTATATCCTGTTTTTTATGCTTGGCTACCATCTGGGTCCTTGCCTCAGGTTCTGGAAGTCTTACTCCAGATCTTATACATGATATTCATTAGAACACTGGGCATCAGAGCCTTCTCATGCAGCTGCCTCTAACCTTGTTCTCTGCCTTTCCTTTTTACATGTAAGGAGGATTAGCCCATCTATATATTGTTTTTTAATATAGTTACTGTGTAGGAATGTGTATATGTACACATGCAAGCATGTTTGCATGTACATATATGTATAGTGAATGCCCCAAAATGTGTGAAAGTCAGATGACAACTTGCAGAGCTGAGTCAGTTTTCTCCTATAGGGGTGTAGGATTGAAGTCATGTCATCGGTTTTGATGCCAAATGCCTTTACCACCTGAGAAGTTTTGTTGGCCTTGGGCCATCTATATAAAGCAGATCTTCACATTATATAATCAACTACTCAGTGATTATAATTCCATCTGTGGTTTAAATAATTTCTGCTGTAATTAGAGTGTCTGGATATTAGAAGACAGCTAGCTGATAAGCGGGGACTTATTCTGCCACGCAGTCTCATGGTTTGGCTTCTCCTCTTCTACTCTATGCTGAGTTTTCCCAATAAATTCCATAAAAGAACCTTTGTTTCAGGGTCTGCTTTCAGGACAATGATGAATATTCAGTTAAAGAATGCCTGTTGGTTTGTGTTGGGGAGAGCCAGTGGAGCACACAAGCCAGAACACTCAGTATAGGCAAAGAGCATCCTCCACTGAATGCCTGCAAGTCCTTGCTGGGCTCACTGGTTTTCTGGCAGACAACCAGGAAGAATGGGGAGATCTCACTAATGAGATTCGCCCTGCTCACCTGAAACCCTCCCCAGTAGCCTTCCTTACCAGCACGTCCCTGTATACAGCATTTATAACACAAATGTGTGCTGCTATGAAACTGTCAAAGGCAACTGCTTGTTAGTTAGTGCAGATTTGAGTCAAGGCTGTTGATCCCATGGTGCTATGTGGTGAGGCATAGGAAATGAACATGCTACTACCTTCAGGGTCAATATGCAAAGCAGGAAGGGGAGCATGGAAGCTTGACAGACTGTCAGTACGATCATTAGTTTTCTCCCGGAGTCTGGAGCTGCAGTCTTCACGCACACCCTTCCCCAGGTCTCTAACATCCTCAGTGATTATAATTCATTTTCTTCTTGGCGTAAATATCATGTGCCTTTCCTGTGCCTCTCTCCTTGGTCTCTGTGGATGCTGACCCTCTGGTTGACTCTGCTGTGGAAGGGTTCCTGGTGCGGAAGGTCCATATACTTAAACCTAGGGCATTTTCCAATGTGCAGGCCGGTGGACCACAGGCTCTGCCTGGTGATATAGGAGGGAGGGGTTTAAACACAGCATGCTCTAGTCCTTGAAAGTCCCACTTCAGAAGCCATTAGCTGGAAGACTGCGACTGAGGAGGTCTTAGTGTTAATGGCTATGATATATGCTGCACACCTACTTCTCCTTTGCCTCCACTCACTTTCTCCAGCCCTAAAGCTCCAATTTGTACTTACACTTCCCTTTACAACCTAATCTTCACCCCCTGAAATGCACACCTACATCTGAACGCCGCGTGGCAGCCGCATTCACAATGCCTCTCATGAAAAGCCTTTTATGATCTTGAATTTTATACTTCTCAACAGTTCTTACCAGGACTTTCAAAATATACATTCCTAATATCCCAACAAAGGGGAGGGTGCATTGAAAGGGAAATACTATAAAATAATTTGGTGAGGAACTAATAAAAGATGCAATCAGTCAAGTGAGCGACAGAAGTAGTTTCTTTCAACATCAAATCTAATGGTTTCTTTTTGTAGTACAAAAGTGCTCCATTAACAGTGTGAGTCTTTTATTTAGGTAATTCACACGAGTGGTTGCCAGATGTAGTTTATTTTCAGAAGGGCACACTTATAGAAGCTGCACACTGAGCCAGAGACAGAGTTATCTCTATGTATTGCACTCTCTGATGACCTTTCAGAGTGGAAATAGCACTGAAATTCTGAATCTGAAACCCTCAAAATCAGATCCAAGTAGCACTTCATGTTTGAAATGATGGTTGGATATCAGTACTGGGCTACAGAGAACAGTAGAGTGATTTCCTGCCTCTCGTCTCCCAAGATATAAACCCTTCTTTGCAACCCCCACTCCCCATTGGCTGTGGCTATTTTCTGACATCAGGACTATGTTAGATTCACGTTGGTTCTCATTCCTGCCCTGCAATTAGAATGCATCTGCTCAAAGTCCTCATTCTCATGCTTTCCAGGAGGTGATCCAATTAGTTCACATTCATTCACACAGTCTCTGTGTTTACAGAGTGATACGTTTCCAGTCGAAGAGTTCATTGAACAACCAGTGGTTTGCCAGGAGTGTGGATTAGAGGTGGGGTGCTTTCTGCACATGCTGGAAGCGTTAGATTCAATACCTATCACAAGGGGGAAAAGTTATATCACTTTGAAGATGATGCGTTTAATCAAAATAGCAGATAAGATGATACCAACTATATCTGAAAATCAATGTGCTTGTTTTCAAACAGACTCAGTTAAAACCCAAATTTGTTATGTTTTAACATGTGCCCTTGGAGCTATTAACGTGTTTCTTAGGACACGTTAGTCCTATTTTAATGAAAGTATGACTACAGAGCTGAAATTATATTCCTTTATCCCCAAATATGTCTTGTAAACTTAGTTTTATAAAATGAGTACGTTGAAACATATACTACAAAGGAGACTTCCCTGCTAAGAAGTGATTTAAAGACAAAGTGAAGACTTCTCAGAAGATAGTTTTGAGTGCGTATAACACTGGCTCTCCTTCAGTCTGCATTGAAATAAGCCAGTTTATCTATTGAGGAAGGTGGGGATGGCTTGAGCTGACATGAATCTAACTGGCTTCAAATGTTTAGAGGACATTAAGGACTGATTTGAAGTGAAATGCAATAGTTTTCTGTCCTGGGAAAGATTTAACTAATGTTGAGATGATAAGCAATATCTTTTAGTTTTTCAATTCTTCTCGAATGCAATACATCTTGACAGCAATTTTGCCTCCTTCCACTCCTCTAAGTTCCCTTCGACCTCCTTTTTTTCCAAGATCCCTCCCAGAGATATGAACTGAAATGGCATAACAAGTTACAATAAGACTAGGCACAATCCCTCATAACAGGACTAGGCAACCTAGTAGGAGAAAAAGGGTCTCAGGAGTAGGCAAAAGAGCCAGAAACACCAATAATATCTTGTTATAGATGATGTGTATGTGCATGTGCTGTTTGTGTGTTTGTCTATGGAATGTAGAGACTACAGGTCACCCTCAGACATCATTCTTCAGGTGCTGCCAACCTTGCCTTCTGGGACATTGTTTTATTGGCCAAGAGCTTGCTGAATGGGTTAGCCTGTCTGGTCACTGAGCTGCAGGCATCTGCCAGTTTCCACCTCCGGAGTACTGGGATTACAAGTATGCTTTATCATGCCTGTATTTTTATTATATTGGTTCTGAGAACTGAACTCAGGTTCTTTTGCTTTCATAGCAAGAATTTTACAATCTGGTAAGTTTTTCCAGCTCCAAACATGGCTTCTTAAGAATGGATAGGCAGTGGCTTCTTATATAAATAACAAAAGGCACACAAAACTTTACAGATAGGAATTTTATCATAAGGTTAAATCTTGGGTTTATTTAAACTGTATATTCTAAGAAAAATATATTTTTAGTCTCCATGCCTTAGATTCCATATTTATAAAGCGTGGAGCTGCATCAGGTTCTCTCTGAGACACTTCGAAGGTTAGAAATTTTTGCAAACTATGTTCTTACAACATCCCATTAAAGGAGTTACCATGCTACAGAGTATATGTGGGTCAAGGTTTGATAAAACTCTCGTAACCACTCTATCTTTCTTTCACATTTATTTGGCTGACTTTTCTCCCTTATTTTCTCCTCTCAGCCTATTAAATCTCTTGTGTTGAACAGGTCAGGCCATGAGTAGAATTTACTTAGGTCTTACAAGAGAATGCCTCCTGAAAGGATCAAGTATACTACTTTGATAAAAAAAAAAAAAACAAAATAAAACAAAACAAAAAACAGAGTAAAGCAATTCAGACAAATGAAACCCATGCTCTACAAGAACAGATATAAAAAGGATTCTAAGCCAACTGATAATTTTTGAATATGGACAAAATATCCTTGAATAAAGCTGGGGTAAAAAAAATGTCAGAGGAAAGCCATGTGGCTCATCCAATTGAGCATAAGAAGAAGAAGGCTCACAGGTGAATTGTCCCCATCCATGCTGTATTTTGTCAATGCTTAGAAGCTTGACAAGATAAAGAAGCCGAGGACTAGAACATGTAACTTTTATTCAGTTACAGCCCTATGTCACCAACCCAAAGACTGAGACAGGAACACAGGAGAAGTATTTGTAGGGACTGACATTTTGCCAAGGATGAAAGGGATGTTAAAATAGAATGCATAAAATGATCAAAGAAAAAATATTATTTTTTTAAGAAAGCACTGTATTTTGTGGATTTCCAGCTCTTGAAAATGAGGCTTTTGGAAGTAATGAGTTGTATCATCCATGATGATCTCTTGAATACAACTGTGAGGCTTCAAAAAAGTCAAAAGGGAGGCGAATTGAACAAATTACATAAGGACGGGCATTTCATTCTATTATTTTCTTTTTTTATATTCAATATATTCTTTATTCACATTTCAAATCTTTTCCCCTTTCCTGGCTCCCCACTTCCCAAAAGTCCCATAAGCCCCTTTCCCTCCCCCTGTTCCCCTATCCACCCCTTCCTACTTCCCTGTTCTGGTATTGCCCTATATGGCTGAACTGAGCCTTTCCAGAACCAGGGGCCACTCATTCCTTCATCTTGGACATCATTTGATATGTGGATTGTTTCTTGGGTATTCCAAGTTTCTAGGCTAATATCCACTTATCAGTAAGTGCATACCCTGAGTAATGTTTTGAGACTGGGTTACCTCACTTAGTATGATGTTCTCCAGCTCTGTCCATTTGTCTAAGAATTTCGTGAATTCATTGTTTCTAATGGCTGAATAGTACTCCATTGTGTAAATATACCACATTTTTGTATCCATTCCTCCGTTGAGGGACATCTGGGTTCTTTCCAGCTTCTGGCTATTATAAATAGGGCTGCTATGAACATAGTGGAACATGAATCCTTATTACATGTGGGGAATTCCTCTGGGTATATGCCCAGGAGTGGTATAGCAGGGTCCTCCGGAAGTGTCATGCCCAGTTTTCTAAGGAACTGCCAGACTGATTTCCAGAGTGGTTGTACCAGCTTGGAACCCCACCAGCAGTGGAGGAGTGTTCCTCTTTCTCCACATCCTCGCCAACACCTTCTGTCTCCTGAGTTTTTAATCTTAGCCATTCTGACTGGTGTAAGATGAAATCTCAGGGTTGTTTTGATTTGCATTTCCCTAATGACTAATAATGTGGAACATTTCTTAAGGTGCTTCTCAGCCATCCAAAGTTCTTCAGTTGAAAATTATTTGTTTAGCTCTGCACCCCATTTTTTAATAGGGTTATTTGGTTCCCTGGGGTCTAACTTCTTGAGTTCTTTGTATATATTGGATATTAGCCCTCTGACAGATGTAGGGTTGGTGAATATCTTTTCCCAATTTGTTGGTTGCAGATTTGTCCTTTTGATGGTGTCCTTTGCCTTACAGAAATTTTGTAATTTTATGAAGTCCCATTTGTCAATTCTTGATCTTAGAGCATAAGCTATTGGTGTTCTGTTCTGTTATGCCTATCTATACATGTGTGTGCATGTGTGCATGTGCTTGTGTGTGTGTGTGTGTGTGTGTGTGTGTGTGTGTGTTTGTATGCTGGTCAGAGGATGATTTCGGACATCTTCCCCAAGCAGTCTTCATATTGATTTCTTTTTCTATTGTTCTATAGGCAATTATTCTGTGGCAGGGGAAGAGCTTGCTTTATCTACTATGTCTATTAGAATAAAGGGAAAGAGGGAATAGATTATGGCATGAATACACTTTCCTGGACTAGGTAGAAATAGGTAGCCTGGAAAGAATGAGGTCGCATGTACTTAAATGTTTAAATGTTTATATATATAAACATATGTAATATCTGAACATATATCTTAGTGTGTGTGTGTATGCCAATGTGTTCATGGTATATGTGTATGTTCATGTGTGTATCTATTAGGAATGGCTGCATCTGAGTTTTTGTGGATGTGTGTGTATGTAGGAGGCAAGCATGTTCTTTGTGCTCATGTGTTTATGTTTGTGCATGGTATATATAACTGTGTGCATGTGTGTGCATGTGTGCATGCCTATATTTGTGTGTATGTGTGCATGCCTGTATTTTTGTGTGTACATGCTTGTATGTACCTATGTGTATGTTTGTGTGCATGTGCAGAAATTTTTCTGTGCTTATGTCAAAGTGTGTAGAAGACTCACATGAGAAATGAGGTTTATACATTCATAGAATTTGATTTGTTTGAAGAATTATCTACTCTCTTACCTTATGCCACACTAAAAGTATTTCCCAACAGTAATACAAAAATACAATAAATATACAAACTGCATTGACCTTGAACTTTACTCTCCCTACACTTATTTAAAATTAATATACTTGAATAGAATATCCCACATCTCTGTGGCACCAGTGACTTGCACTGTGTATAATGCATATTAATGAACTGGGGGAAAGTATTTGTTCCCTTCCCCACTTACTGTTTCTGTTCTTCTGATGGTGTTCTCCCTGTCAAAGCCTTCTCAGATAATGAAAGGTAACACAAGACACAGCCACTTCTTCCTCCTCTCAGCCCTCTGCCCTGTCATTGCTGAGCCACAGAACCGTCCATTAGTGTTCATTTTAATAAGTCACTTTCTTTGGGTTAAAAGCAACAACATTTAAATTAGTGAAGAGCCATGCTAGGTTTTCCAAGGGGGGTAACAATGTGTTATCCTCTCACAATTAGTTTTAATTAGCAAGGTTGCTGCTAATTTTAGGACAATACAGCAGGGCACTTATTCTTTCCTAATTTTGGTAATGTCCAGTTGATGATGGAACAATGTACTTTGTCAGGATGATCCTAGATAAGGTCAAAAATGTCAACAAGGCAGGACACCATCTCAAATCCCTTTTGTCTTTAGTGCAGATGTCCTATCATCATAGCTCAGCTGTGTATGTGTCCCTTTTGTGTGACTCCATGAATACGCAGCAAGAAGAGTTAAGGAAGCGATTTCTAATCCATTCCCCCTCTAATTATGGAAGAAGAAGTAAAGTTTGATTCTAAGTTTGGGCACTGGTTACACAGGGAATGTCCCAGAAGGCTTGTTTAATGAAGACAAAACTGTCCATTAACTAGAAACTCAATAAGAGGATTATTCGTATCCAAGCTGTTTGTTGGTACGCCATTGGCATCCAAGTTCTTTCTGTAAATGTGAGGGTGGATAGCAGGAGGGTCCAGAGTAATTTTTGTTCTATGCAGTCTGTGCAGCAAATTAGTGTCCCTACTTCCTTCAGACCACCCATGTGGTTTCACCAACCAAGCTGTCTGCAGTAAACCTTTCCCATCTCTGTCCTTACATCCCATGTGGAAGCTTGGGCAGTAAATGATCAGGTTGAGCTATAGTCGTGGTCTGTGTCAACTACAATGCCACCCCTTTCTAATGCCCAGTACAACCAATTATAATAGGCTCTAAGCTCAAATAGAGTGAGTGCCCAGAAGTGCAAAGCAAATGTCTTGCTTTCCTATGTCCAGCAAGGACAGAGAGTGTTCCCCACAACCCTATCCTCTCAGGACCATCTCACAGCACCAGTCACAATGGGTAGCTCCTGTCTGTGCAAAATGAGCTATAATGCATGCTTGGACCCAAATGGTACCTCACATCACCACCTCTGAGGCCTGGGAATATCATAGAAGAGGGAATGAAGGACTATTGGAATTGAAAGATAAGGAAGATTGTGGTTGGTGCTGTCTTCAGATACCAGGTGGCCACTGCAATCTTGATTATGCGAATGACTGTATGGAGCTTGAGAGAAAAGGAAGGAGGAACAAATGTAGGTAGGGGTCTACTTGGGAGAAGTGCATTGGCAGGAACTGTGGTATGAGATAGGGTGGTGAGGGGTGTGTGTGATTACTGCATTGCAGACTAAAATGATATTGTCAATTTTTTTAAAAATTAGATAAAAGTCTATAAGAGTGTATATATGTAGACAAACCCCCATACACTATTTTCTGAATTCACACAAAATGCCTTGATGTAACATACTTCTGCAAGATTTAAAGTTATTTGCTATATTGTATTCTTTTTAAAAAATGAATTTAAGATTTGGCTTGTAGTTCATCACTGTGGGAAACTATAGTGGTGTCTCATTCCAAGAAAGACAACTTCAGAAGTGCAAGGGACTGCCTGTCACTTTGTCCCAGGAGAAAAAGGGAAGTCAGTGTGACCTCAGATTCTAGAATGGTATGGCAGGAGGGTATTGGTTTTCAATGACCCCCTTTCTGGTTGGAGTGTAATTGCTATCACCAAGGTGAGTTTTGAAAATGAGTGAAAAAGCTTGTGTATGTTAAGATTTAGCTGGAATCTAAACTTTATCCCTTGCCTCTGTGTCATGAAGATGTCACAGAGGACATTGTTTTATTATTTCCTAGCAAGAAGCACACTGGCTGAGTTCTGCTGTAGCTTTTCATGGCTGTGTGCACTTAGGGGAATAAGTGTTCATAGGAAACACTTGATGCCATAGTGCAGAGGAATACCAGGACAGAGAAGTGAGAGAGGGTTGATTGGGGAAGGGGAGATGGCTTATGGGATTTTCAGGGGAGGGGGAACCAGGAAAGGGGACAATATTCGAAATGTAAATAAAGAATATATCTAATAACAAAATTTAAAAAAATAAAATGAAAGGAAAGGTGATTAGAACATGTTAGAAGAGAAAGCCTAGACGGAACGTCAGGCCATGACACATGACCTCACTCTCATGTGAGGTCTCACACTCACAGTGTCATGAGAGCTGTTGTGACTCTCATGATGCTCACCTCCTTGCACATGACTTCACGCTCAAAGTACCTCAGCCTTTGCTGAGGACACTGACTGCACCAAGGTCCGTTGAAGCATGTTTTCTGATGTTTGGAGCTTGTTTGTGGTCATTTTTCTTTCTAGACTTAGATGGTTGGAATATCAAATGCATATTTATAAGTCATGTTGGCAGCTCTTATCCCTTTATTACTACTAATAATTTTTACCATGGTAAGAAGTCACGTCTTATTAACCTTAAGTAAGGATAATATCATTTGTTTGTTTATTTATTGTTTTTACTAAATTGTATCTAGATTTTTTTTTTATTAGATATATTCTTTATTTACATTTCAAATGTTGTCTCCATTCCTGGTTTCCCTCTTGAAAATCCCATAACCATCCCTTCCCCCTGTTCCCCAATCAACCCACTCCCACTTCTCTGTCCTGGTATTCCCCTACACTGTGGCACTGAGCCTTTTCAGGACTAAGGGCCTCTCCTCCCTTTTATGTCCAGCAAGGCCACCCTTTGCTGTCTTTGTGACTAGAGCCATGGGTCCCTCCATGTGTACTCTTTGGTTGATGGTTTAACCCCTGGGAGCTCTGGGAGTACTGGGTGGCTCATCTTGTTCCTCCTATGGGGCTGCAAATCCCTTCAGCTCCTTGGGTCCTTTCTCTAACTTCCCCATTGGGGACCCTGTGCTCAGTTCAATGGCTGACTGAGAATGTCCCCCTCTGTATTTGTCATGTGCTAGCAGAGCCTCCCAGGTAACAGCTATGTCAGGCTCCAGTCAGCAAGTATTTGTAGGCATCGATGATAGTGTCTGTGTTTTGTAAATGTATATGGGATGGATCCATAGATGTGGAAGTCTCTGGATGGTCTTTCACTCAGATGCCGTTCTATACTTTGTCTCTGTATCTCTTTCTGTGGGTATTTTATTCCCCCCTCTAAGAAGGACCAGATTATCCATACTTTATTCTTCCTTCTTCTTGAGCTTCATTTGATCTCCTAGGCTCTTGTGTCCTCAGGGTTTCAGTCTATTTCCTCTGGGATCAGGGGTTGTCCACTTGTGCTGACTGGCCTCTTTGCACTCCTTGGTAGTTAGCTGCCTCCCTATGCCACTAGGATATGGGTGTGCTGTAGCAGAGGATCTAGATCTTTGTCAGGAAAACCTCAGAAAGTGAACTATCTACAAACATGAGTATTAATCCACAGCTCTCGTAGAGCCATGCAGCTCCTAAAACACCTTGGTAAAAATCTGTAAAATGTGTTAAAAATGAATCTTAGTAAGATACACTGCAAACTGATATAAAGTTGACAAAAAAGCAACACAGTAGAGGGATCAGAAACAATGAAATAGTGTTGACCCACAGATTTGGAAATGAGCTGTATATCCAGGCATGTTGATTACCCATGTCACCTCTGTAAAAGCATATTTGTAAAGTACTACTACAGATGTGTGTCTCTACCAACTAGCAACACTGAGGTATCCTTATGCAAGGTACTGGATGCTGTGACTGATGCTTTCATTCTGTAAATAATACACATTTATTTGAGCACAGTTAGATTTTACACAGGATACTAATATTGACAGAAACTATGGAAGGGATGCTTTGTTCTAGGTTTCTAGTGTGAGGAATGATTTATGCTTTGTTTCAGTTTTCTCCTTAACATTTTATTTGCCAATTGTTATTCATTAAATTGAATTAATATTATGTTACTGTGCAGCCAGCCAGCAGATGTTATATCTTACAAGGAATTGCAATACTGCGCCAGACATGCATTGAAATGAATGAAGATCTATTTTCTTTACACACTAGATCCTGACAAGCTCCTGAGAGATAGAGATGGCACAGTGGTTTGGTATAGCCTTGAGCTAAATTGTAGAATTGAAACCTCAAATATTAAAATATATGTGAAGCTGAATTAGGCTGCACTTATAGATGAGCAATAAATCACATTTTCCACTCCCTTCTCTGATTTTAAGAACTAACAACAGGAAACTAGAGGCATCAAAGACTGGGCTCTGATGGAATTTTAAGGAATGATCTAGTTCCCATTCCTGTCACGGGAACATTTTTAGCTAACCTCTTCCTCAGTGAGGAGCCTCTCTCCAATTTGAACATTCCCTGCTGGGAAGAGGAACTCTAGCATCCCCTTAATTCCATTATAATCTATTGTTGCAACTTGTTTTCTTTAAGAATAAAAAGTTTTCTCAGCTATTTTCTTTTTTTCATTGCAGCACTTATGTGTTCCAATGCAGGGCCAGTTTTTATTTCTTTAAGATTTTAGCAAAATGCATTAGATGGAGAAGAATATATGTTTAATGGTAAAGAAAAAGTTTTTCTGGACCAAGGCTAATTCTAATAAGGAACAGCACATCACCAATGCCTTTGTGTTAGAGTTCAGTTCCTCGGAAGTGTTCTTGCATATCAGGGCTACACCAAAGGCTCTCATTACCTCTCTGGTTTTGTTTATTCTAATGTATTTCCCTACATGTGATTTCCTCACGTGTACACTAAACAGATTTAAATGCATGCCTTTTATGAAGCCTGCAGATCTTTAATGTAGGGGCCTTCAGTGCAAAGGGCCTATTTGAAGGGTGGTTCAAAGATGGTTTACTCTCATTAATGCTCTTAAAATTTTACTTTTGATCAGAGTTGGCAAAGTAAATATAGATCAAATAGAAACCAAATCTCCCCCTTTTGAGACCATTCAAGGTTCCTCACTCTCTTGGCTCTCCTGATAGCTCACTGTTCTCATTTTCAGCACAGTGGGGATTAGTCCTATGCTGAGAAAGGTTTCATGACCCCAGGAATACTAACATGAGTCAGGCAGAGAAAAGAACTGTTATTTACTTGGTAGTATAATTTAAGCCATTTAACCACATAAGTGTGGCAGTGCGTTGTAACTGCAAAGCAAATAAGTCACCCTTGTCAAAAAATGTGCCTTTTTTTTTAAAGTTGTGAAATTCGTTATCAATTCATATGTAATCCTAGATCAAAAATGGAGGGTTTCCAGATGCGCCAGTGCATGAGAATGGAAGTAATTGTTTGTGGTTTTCATGAGAAGATTGCCAGTTTGCAGCATTTAAATTACATACAAACTGGTTTTCACGTCTCTAATTGTAGCTCTGCTGATTTCAGGAAGGGTTGAATTGACATTGACAACCACAGACTTAGAAGAAATACAAAGACATGAAACCAGCACTACATTTGCCCCCAAAATGATTCAGTGAATAGTGCTGCAGTGTTTTATTTATTCCTTGGTATGCCAAATTTCCTTTTCCTCTAAGGAGCAATGCTGACTTCGGTAAGTTAATGAGAAATAGTTACTTCAGGGAGTTTGAGTAAATACAACACATGGCTTTTGTGAATTATTGTGTGCCTGCTTATTTATTTATTTTAGGAGTACTTGAATTTAATATAATCTCATCTGTTTATTTTCTTTGAAATAAGAATATACATTTACCTTCAGTGCTTAATTGACCAGACCAGCACTCATACAGATCTCTCCATGTTAATAACATTTGGGGACTTGGAAAAATAAATACAGAGTCCTATAATAATATTCTATGTATTACTTTTTGCTTTAATCCCCAACTTTTATGTAACATAAGGCCACTAACCTTTTAGGGCAGAAGAATGAAAAACTTGCTTTTAGAGAAACAAAACAAAACAACAACAACAAAAAAAGAGAGGTAATTCCGATTTTGAGTTTGTATAGCCAATTCAATGTGGCCTGTTAATTTCGGCATACAAACAACTGCCTCAGAAAAGATTACCAAATCCCTCCTATTCAGTATTTGTTTCCTTTGAAAAAATACTTAATTCTTAAAGGGTCACACTGAGTTAAAATGTAGTTGTGAAGATAAACAATGGCTTAGCAAGAGCAAATGTGAGCATAGGAAAGGCCATATTAAAAGCAGAAAACAAATGAAAAAAATATCTAAGAAAACCCCTCTGTATTTGGGCAAATTTACAAAAGAAACAGCCTACATTTTGCTTGGCATAGCATTTTGAAAGCTCCCACAGCGAGAATAATTAGCAGAAGCCATTTATGTGTATATTTCTAGAAAAGCTGAACCCGTGCATGCTTGCAGAGGAGTGGGCAAGAGTGATTTTGCTGCAGAAACAAGGAGTTCTGCCTACTGTTCAAAGGCGCTGAAGGAGGGAGTGAGATGGGACGCAGCAAGCTAATGTGGTGTTTGTTACCCTCTCACTGATTTCTCTTGCTTTGTGCCATACATACAGCGTTGCTGAGACTTAGGCCATTGGAGACTTAGGACTGAAAACTTAAAATCATCAGGCGATAAGCTTCAGCTCCATAAAAGAGAACCTGTCTTCTGCATAGAATCATTAAAAGCTGGACTGAGTTGTTTGGGGCAGTGTGATGGATGGCCAATTGCCAGGAGGCTTTTAAAGAGCAACTAAGGGAGGGGATATGCTAGACAATCTATGAAATCCCTTTTCTGAGCCTTAGTTTTGTCTTATAATTCATCCTCAGCTTTGGTACCTTGGCTTTGGGTAAGCTGTCTTTTCTTGTTCTCAAGGTGCGGTAGCTTGCTGCTGGGCTGTGTGGTGGTAGAGGTAATTAATCCCCTTCTTCATCACTGATCCTCCTTTTTCATGGGCAATGTACTGGTGCATTTGAAGTCAGTCATACCAATATCCCTGCAAACCAAGACTTGCCTTACTTTGAACAAATTTGACTTAGTGCAAATAAGAAGGGATTGAAAATTACTACACTATATTTTTGCAGAGTTTCGACTAAGTGATTATCAAAACCTCTTTATGTTACCAGAAAACTCCTGTGTATTTATAGTAATGAGGTTTTTGAGGTAACCTGTACCTCAAACAAAATGATTGGTCTACTAAACCTTGACTCAAAGTCAGACAACAATTTATCTTCTGGTAGACTTTTAAGCAGCCCATATGTTTCCTTGATATTATTTTTATGTGAAATGTTCAAGCTTAGGCACCTGAATCCTCTTGTTTTTTATTTTGTTTTGTTTGTGTGTGTGTAGCCGCCAGCAGCTACATGTAAACTGGGTTACCTGTTGAGAGAATTTTGGGGTCATAGGGAAGAGCGGCGAAAAGAAAGTACGGCTAAGTCAATGTTCACTGATCAAAGCCGTAAACTTTAATGGCGCCAGACCTTATAACAGTTCGGGCAAACCCTTCCCCCCAGACTCCAGGCTGAGTTCCGGTGGAAGTTGTCTAGCTTCTCTTGGAGGTCTTCGTCTTGACTGCTCCGGCAGCTGGGTGGGTCACCTGTTTAATTCAGGAATCCCTATACCTGGAAGAACAATGAACTTGACCTTTACTACGTGCACTCCACCCTAGGTGGAGCAGGATCCTGGCTAACTGGGAGAAGTTAACCTTGACCAAAGTCAAACTCTGACCAAGTGCAAGACTGCCCCAATATGGCTCTGTACATGTCCTCCCTTTTTTTATTAATTTGAACACGAGGAGGTAGAAAACAAGTGGATAAATATCCTTCATAAGAAGGCGGGCCTTAACCAGGAGGGGAAGCATTGACCGTAATTCCTCTTAAATATTGTATAACGTCTTTTTCAGAGGAGGGGTAATAGGCTCCCTTATTATTTTAAGGACAGCCTCTCGACGTTAACCCCTATGCAATTAGGTGTACTTCCTGGGGACTCAGAAGCAGAAATTCACCTCCCCATGCAGTGCTTTGCCTCGCACGTCTCGCTGGTACCCATGTTTGTTCAAAAACAAACACACATAGATCTGAGTTCTATGTGGCTCCCTCTTTGGAGATCCACTTGTGTAAGTTTTGAAGCCAGGGGGGTCTGCAAGTGTCTTTAACAGACATGTAATCTCTCCATCCAGGTGAGCCTGGGTGGAGACAGCCAGTCTGCTTAACAGACAAGGTCAAGAGTTAAAGGTGGAATAGGATTAACTTGTCCCAGAAGTATCCAATTCAGTTGTAAATTAACAACTTTAAGGACCCAAGGCTTGGCCTCTGAGATGGGAGAGGTAGCCTTGTGAATCAAGAATTAAGCTGTTACTTCTCAGGAAAAGTGGAGACTATATGTTAAATTAACACAGCTGGCTGAAGATTGTTAGCCATCTTCAAAATTGGAATCTTCAATATTGGAATTATTTCTAGACCAGTCTATGGTTGAGTCAGCTGAGCACAATAAGGAGAAGAGTCATTTTAACTCTTCTAATTAATTTTTCCTAAGCTAGCATAACAGTCTCCATGTTCTGTCCCACAAAGTCTAAAAGCTTGAAGCTAGGCAATTTATCTAACCTGGGACATTTAACAATTGAGGTAAGTCAAGAACATATACCCAATATAGCTCTTATGTTACCATGGTCTGGGCATTCAGCAAGCACAATCAGCATATCTTCTGCAGCATTCTGTGGAAAAAACAGAGGACATGCCTTCTCCCCCAATATTAAATCAGGATCATGGCATATGTTAGTAAGTGAATTCCTTCATTTCACCTAGACATCAATATGTCTAATTACAAGATGTCATATACATTTAGCAAGGAGTTTCTTGGCATCTAAATTTTAAAATTTTAAAATTTTCTTAAAAACATGTAAGCATAATTTAAATTATATGTACAGGGACACGATTTCCCCTCTCTTCTTTCTTCCAAGAAGATATTGTTTTATTAATTTAAGTTGGAACACAAAGTATAACCCATAACATAGGCAATAACTATGTAATTATATAAAATATAGTTGCTTTTTCTGTTAGAGCAGTTGCAACTAGACAGCCTAAAAATGAATCATTAGTCACATGTACATATTTTTTTAATCTTTTAAATTAGAAATATGAATATCATTTATCTGTAATAACTAAGTCCTCTAGGATTAACACCATTACCTGATAGAGGTAGAAATTGAGGACATCAAGAACAAATCTTTACAATTTGATGTGCACAAAATATAAAATTATTTCAAATACCTAAAGGACAGTCATTTAGAGAATATATCCTTTGTTCTTAGAAATTTGAATCACATTTGTATAAACTGTAAATATTAAGAATTAGCAGTATTAAAAATGGACCAATTTTAAGCAATTATAGACCATGAGCTATGTATATCTACTATTATTAAAAGCTTGACCTTTAACATCTTAAAAATAGCTGCTATAGCACCCAATTCAGGTATCTGTGTTGAAGCAGGGAGAAACTTAAAGGAATAAACATGTGATCTGATAGTACAAATTATCTTTTGGATAACAATTATTAATTTTGTCTAAAAATGCTTGCCATGTAATAGACCAACCATTAATAATAAATTTGATTGTTGCTTGAAGCAAGGAACAAACGTTTCCTACCTAGAAAACAGAGGTTTAAGACCTTCTGTGGCTAGCTCAAGAGGTTACCAGCAGATGTAATCTTTACCAATTTTTTCTTTTTAACATGAAACAGTCATTCACACAAAGACACAGAGAGGACATAAACATACACATAGACAGTCGGTGCACCGGGACAAACACGGAAAGATACACAGAAAGTTAAGCGTGCTTGTTAAGCAATTGCATCCATTTTCCTCTTTAAACAGCTCTTAGAAGCTGTGGACATATGCCTATTTTTAAAAACCCCTTTCTTTTCGCCGAAATCAGCTCTTACGAGCTTTGGGCAAATGCCTACCAAATTCCTTCCCCATATTTCCCTATCTTATCAACCCAAGCAGTCCTGCGCTGGGTCCACGCAGTATGCTTGAAAAACTGTATCCATTCCTGCACTCACAACCATAGACACGAATTCACTAGCGCTAGTTTTGCCCTCTATGTTGCTTACCGTGCGGACACCATTAATTTTCACCTTTTTCTGCGAAGCTTCGCTGGATAGGGCTACCTCAAGAAATTCTCTCGTGCCAGGTCTTCCCACGTTCAGGCGCCACTATGTAGCCGCCAGCAGCTACATGTAAACTGGGTTACCTGTTGAGAGAATTTTGGGGTCATAGGGAAGAGCGGCGAAAAGAAAGTACGGCTAAGTCAATGTTCACTGATCAAAGCCGTAAACTTTAATGGCGCCAGACCTTATAACAGTTCGGGCAAACCCTTCCCCCCAGACTCCAGGCTGAGTTCCGGTGGAAGTTGTCTAGCTTCTCTTGGAGGTCTTCGTCTTGACTGCTCCGGCAGCTGGGTGGGTCACCTGTTTAATTCAGGAATCCCTATACCTGGAAGAACAATGAACTTGACCTTTACTACGTGCACTCCACCCTAGGTGGAGCAGGATCCTGGCTAACTGGGAGAAGTTAACCTTGACCAAAGTCAAACTCTGACCAAGTGCAAGACTGCCCCAATATGGCTCTGTACATGTGTGTGTGTGTGTGTGTGGCCCTGAGTATGTATAATGGTACCTTCTGAAATATTAACATCTCTTCTTCTACTTCTCCCCTTTCTTACTTAAAATTTATTTATTTATTTGCACTCCATTTTCCATTCCCCTCTCCACCCTCTAACTGTTCTGCATCCCACACTTCCCCCCACTCGATGTCTCCACACGGATATCCCCACCTTCTACCCTACCTGACTCCAAAACTCCCTGTGGCCTCCAGTCTCTTGAGGGTTAGGTGCATCATCTCTGAATGAACACAGACCCAGTAGTCCTCTGCTGTATATGTGTTGGGGGCCTCGTATCAGCTGGTCTATGCTGCCTATTTGGTGATCCAGTTTGAGAGATCTTAGGGGGTCCAGATTAACTGAGACTGCTGGTCCTCCCACAGGGTCATTCTTCTCAGCTTCTTCCAGCCTCTCCTCTGTTCAGCAACAGGGGTCAGCTGCCTGTCCATTGGTTGGGTGCAAACATCTGCATCTGACTCTGTCAGTTGCTTGTTGGGTCTTCGGGGTGTGGTCATGTTAGGTCCCTTTCTGTGAGCGCTCCATAGCCTCAGCAATACTGTCAGGACTTGCCCCCCCCCCCCCCCTCCTTGAGCTGGATTCCATTTTGGGTCTGTTGCTAGAATTTCTCTTTAGGCTCCTCTCCATTTCCATCCCAGCAATTCTTTCAGACAGGAGCTATTATGGGTTATAACTGTGGGATGCACCCTCATTTGATGTCTGTCTTCCTGTTGGAGGTGGTTTTTATAAGTTCCCTCTCTCTACTGTCTAGCACTTCATCCAAGATCCCTCCCTTTGAGTCTTGAGTCTCTCACCTCTCAGGTCTCTGGTACATTCTGGAGGATCCCTCCCCCCCACCTCCTTTTTCCTGAGGTTGCCTGTTTCCATTCTTTATGTTGGACCTCAGGGTTTTTTCCCTCACCCAGTACCAAATCAGGTTCCTCTCTCGCCTCCAGTTTCTTCCCTATCCACTTTCCCTCCCAGGTCCCTCCTCTCTCTCCCCACTTGTGATAGCTTTCTTCTTCCTCCCAAATGGGACTGAGATCTCACTTGGGTCCTTCATCTTGTTGATCTTTTTGAGTTCTGTGGACTGTATCTTGGGTATTCTGTACTATTTTTTTTTTATAATATCCACTTATTAGTGAGTACATACCATGCATATCGTTTTGGTTTTGAGTTACCTCACTCAGGATGATATTTTCTAGTTTTCTAATTTCATGAGGCCTCATTTATCCGTTCTTCATCTTAGAGCATGAGTCATTGGAATTTTGTCTAGGAAATTTCCCCCTGTGCTAATGAGTTCAAGGCTCTTTCCCACTTTCTCTTTTATTAGATTCAGTTTATCTGGTTTTATGTTGAGGTCCTTGATCCACTTGGACTTGAGCTTTGTGCAAGGTGACAAATATGGGACTATTTTCATTTTTCTACATACAGACAGCCAGTTAGACCAGCACCATTTGTTGAAGATGCTTTCATTTTTCCATTGTATATTTTTGCCATCTTTGTCAAAGATCAAGTGTGTGGTTTTATTTCTGGGTCTTTAATTCTATTCCATTTATCAATGTGTCTATCTCTGTACCAATGCCATGCAGTTTTTTATAACCATTGGTCTGCAGTACAGCTTGAGTTCAGAGATGGTGATTCCCCCAGTTGTTCCTTTTGGTTAGAATTGTTTTCTTTATTCTGTTTTTTTTTTTTTTTTTTTTTTTTTTTGCCTTTCTAGATGAATTTAAAAATTGCTCTTTCCATGCCTTTGAAGAATTATGTTGGGATCTTGATGGGGACAGCATTGAATCTATAGATTGTCTTTGGTATGATGGCCATTTTTACAGCCAATCCATGAGCGTGGGAGACCTCTCCATTTTCTGAGATCTTCTTTGATTTCTTTCTTGATAGACTTGAAGGTATTGTCATACTAGTCTTTCACTTGTTTGGTTAGAGTTACCCCAGGATAATTTATATTATTTGTGGCTATTGTGAAATGTGTTCTTTCCCTAAATTCTTTCTCATCCAGTTTATCATTTGTATAAAGGAAGGCTACTGGTTTATTTGATTTAATGTTATATCTGGCCACTTTGCTGAAGATGTCTGTCATCTGGAGAATTTCTCTAGTAGAATTTTTTGGGTCGTTTATGTATACTATCATATCATCTACAGATAGTGATAACTTTGTTTCTTCTTTGCCAATTTGTATCCCCTTGATCTCTATTTTGTTGTCTTATTGTTCTAGCTAGCATGTTGAGTACTATACTGAAAAGATATGGGGAGAGTGGGCATCCTTGTCTTGTCCCTGATTTCAGGGGATTGTTTCAAATATGTCTCCATTTAATTTGTTAATGGCTTTTGGTTTGCCATATATTGCTTTTTTATGTTTAGGTATGGGCCTTGAATTCCTGATTTCTCCAATACTTTTAACATGAAGGGGTGTTGAATTTTGTCAAATGCTTATTCTGCATCTAAGAAGATGATCATGTAATTTTTTTCTTTGATTTTGTTTATATAGTGTATTACATTAATGTATTTCCACAGACTGAACCAACCTTGCATCCCTGACATGAAGCATACTTGATCATGGTGAAAGATGGTTCTGATGCATTCTTGGATTTGGTTTGCAAGAATTTTTTTGCGTATTCTCACATTGAAAATCATAAGTGAGATTAGTCTGAAGTTCTTTATTTTTTTGGTAGGTATCAGAGTAATTGTGGCTTCATAGAATGAATTAGGTAGTGTTCCTTCTGTTTCTGTTTTATGGAATAGTTTGAGGAATATTGGTAAGTCTTTGAAGGTCTGGTAGAATTCTGCACTAAATCCATCTAGCCCTTGGCCTAATGACTTTTTATATTTTCTTATGGGATATGGGTCTGTATAGATAGTTTGCAGGCTCTTGATTTAATTTTGGAATGTGGTGTCCTTCTAGAAAACCATCCATTTCATCTGGGTTTTCAAGTTTTGTTGAATATAGGCTTTTGTAGTAGGATATGATAATTTTTTGAATTGCCTATGCTTCTGTTAAGTCTCTCTTTTCATTTTTGATTTTGCTACTTTGATATTGCCTCTCGGCCCTTTAGTTAGTTTGGCTAGGGATTTATCTATCTTTTCAATTCTGTCCAAGAACCAGCTTTTGGTTTTGTTGATTATTTTTATTGTTTTCTTTGTTTCTATTTGGTTGATTTCTGCCCTGAGTTTATTCCCTGCCTTCTACTCCTCTTGGGTGTGTTTGCTTCTTTTTGTTTTAGAGCTCACAGGTATGCTGTTAATTTTTTAGTGTAAGATCTCTCCAGTTTCTTTCCAGGGGCACTGGTAAAGAATTCTCCTCTTAGTACTGCTTTCCTTGTGTCCCCTAAGTTTGGGTATGATGTGTCAACATTTTCATCAAATTCCAGGAAGACTTTAATTTCTTTATTTTATCCCTGTCAATGTTATCATTGCGTAAAGAGTTGTTCAGTTTCCATGTGTATGTGAGCTTTTAATATCTTTTCCTTGTTCTCCATATTTAGTGTTTTGATTACTATGTGATAAGAGGATTTTCTTTTTTTGTCCCATTTATTTGGTATTCTATAGGCTTCCTGTACCTTTGTGGCCATCTCTTTCTTTAGGTTGGGGAAGTTTTCTTCTATAATTTTGTTGAAAACATTTTCAGGTCCTTTGAGCTGGGACTCTTCATTCTTCTCTATTCCAGTTGTTCTTAGATTTAGTCTGTTCATTGTGTCCTGAATTTCCTGGATGCTTCAGGTTAGGAGTTACATAAGCTTTGAATTCTCTTTGACAGTTGTGTCATTCTCTTCTATTGTATCTTCTGTCTCTTGGCATTCTGTTGGTAATACTTACATCTGTAATTCCTGACCTCTTTCCTTAGTTTTCCATTATGAAGTTCGCCTCCATTTGTGTTCTCCTTATTGTTTCTACTTTCACTTTTAGGTCTTGGATTACTTTTTTCAATTCCTCCAACTGTTTACCTGTGTTTTCCTGTATTTATTTCAGTGAGTTATTGCTATGCTCTTTAAAGGCCTCTATTATCTTCATTAGATAGGATTTTAGGACAGATTCCTGATTTTCAGGTGTGTTAGTATATTCAGGGCTTGCTGTGATGGGAGAACTGGATTCTGATGATGCCATGGTATATTGGCTTCTGTTACTCATAGTCTTGTGTTTGCCTTTTGCCATCTGGATATCCCTGGTGTTTGTTGGTCTGGGTGACTGGCTGGAGTCTGCCTCTTTTGTTCTTGGGTTGTTTCAGGTCTCCTGGTAGGCCTGCGGTTCTGGCTGTAGCAGACCACATGTGGAGCCTTCCAACTGGGGGCTCTTCACAGGGGCAGAGAAGGTGCCAACCTGTGGCCCTGGATGCAATAAATTGCCTAGGAGGCCTTCAGATTGTTTGGTCTTCAGTGGATCAGTCAAGCTGTTGTGCCATTGCTCTGAGTACAGCATGTCCTATAGGATGGGTCAGGATATGGTGTCTTCATGGGGGCAGACTAGGTAGGAGTTTGCCTAAGCAGAAATAACTGGGAAGAAGGGGAAAGGGGACCGAAGGGGGGGTGGTCCTTCTCTCCTTTCTTTATAAAACCTTTCCTCTAGTCAATTACAGATGCCAACTTTGCCTCTGAAGAGATGAAGTATTGTGTCATAAGACTGGAAAAAAGGAAGACACAATCAGCCAGTGATCTCCTTATCCCAAACAGGCTTTTGAGAAACATAAGAGAAAACCTGAGAGTTGTCAAGACAAAGTCTGTTACATCACAAGAGCTTTAGGAAAAATAGAGGTTCCTCTTCTGTCTCTTGTATTGATAAGGATAGCTACAAAGAGGAAAGGAGAGAAGATGGCTTGATATGGTATGAGAGAAAGTCAAATGGGGGGAGGGAGGATGGAAGAGATGCTTTCAGGGACAAATAGTTCTAACTGTAGACAATAGTCAAGTGGCATAATTGGACACCCCCACATAGTATGGGAAACAAAGCTTGAATAATCTCACAGAAGCACTGTTTTACCACAAAGAACATACCTCATGGTCTTTGTGTTATTTTTTCATTACTACTTGAGGAAAACACAAAAACTTGATGTTAGCGATTAAAATATTTCTTAGATTCTGTGATCAGCACATATTAGGCATGCTGTTTTTCCAGGTCTACAGTATCTGCAGCCTCCAGTGAAAGTTGAATGCAGAAGTTAGTTGAATTATGCTGTACCAGAATATTTTGTTACATAGACAGTTTTAATTATTTTTTACAGCATGTACAATATCAAAAATACTACTATGAATTCATAGATATTACTTTCTCCATTTTCTTTAGCAGGCACCCTCTGCTCAACCACATATCATGCCTGCCAGAAGATCAGATAGACTGCTGCCTGCCCTGGCTCTCCTCCACCCTCTCCACCCTCTTGGTTCCACTCAACACTGTACCTTTTTCATCCTAATTTCCTTGAACCAGTCTTCAACTCTTTGGGAAACTCCTTGCTGGATCAAAGGCCAATCAGGTTACCAGAACTAAAGGGGGGCCACCTGCCCATAGACCTCCTCCACCCTCTTGGTGCCCACCTTTCACTAACCCTATTGCCTTGTTCCATCTTCATCACCATGTCCAAGCTTTCAATTCAGGCAAGGCCCCCTGCTTGGCAGGAGACCATACCTGCCACCAGATATCCAGCCCCAAACTTGGGTGGAGATCCCCTGCTCAACAATGGAGCACATAAACTAGAAGACCAAAGTAGAAACAAAAACCAAGGAGTAAAACACCCATCCAACAAAGAAAAACTCAGAAACTAGACCCTAGACCTATAACTCCAAACCCAGATGCCTAGATACCAGTGTAAGAACACACACAACAATAATCAGGCCAACATGGCATCACCAGTGTCCAGATATCCCACAACAGCAAGCCCTGAATGTTTCAACACAGCTGATGCATAAGAAAAAGACCTTAAAACCAACTTTATGAAGGTGATAGAGGTCCTTAAAAACAAGTGAGTAAATCCTTTAATGAAATTGAGGAAAAGACAAAAAATATTAGAGGAAAGGAATAAATCCCTTAAATAAAGCCAAAAAAGCTAGGAAAAAAATGAGCAAACAAACAGTTGAGGGACACAAATGCAACTGTTCAAGACCAGGAAACAGAAATAGAAGCAATGAAACCAAAAACTGAGGGAATCCTGAAAATGCAAAATCTAGGTATTCAAACAGGAACTACAGATGTAGGTATCACCAACATAGTACAGGAGATGGCAGAGAAAATAGTAGATGTTGGAGAAACATAAGCAGAAATAAGCACAGTTAAAGAAAATGGTAAATTTAAATATTTTCTGCCACAAACATCCAGAAAATCTGGCACACACTAAGGATGGAGATAAAGAGATTTAGGGAGTGGTGATTGCAGGGTAAGATCCTACCCAGCTAAGTTTTTGTTTGTGCTTACAAAGGCAGGTAGATTTCTGAATTCAATGTCAGCCTGGTACAGACTTTGACTTTGAGTTCTTTATCTCCCTGTTCCCAAATACTCCTTCCTCAGGACTCCTAAACAAGCTAGTCCTTGGCAAGAAACACACCTCCACAACAACAACAACAACAACAGCAGCAGCAGCAACAGCAGCAGCAGCAGCAACAACAGCAACAGCAACAGCAGCAAGGAAACACACCTCAACATCAAAGATAGATATTACCTCAGAGTAAAGGTTTGGAAAAACGTGTTCCAAGCAAATGAACTTAAGACGCAAGCTAGTTTAGCTATTCTAATAAATAACAAAATAGACTTCAAAATAAACTTAACAAGAAGATAGAGAAGGACATTTGATATTTATAAAAGGAAAAATCCACCACACTTTAATTCTTTACATTTATGCCCCAAATGCATGGGCACCCATGTAAGCAAGCAAGCTGGGCAAACTCCAAATTCTGAGCACATTTCTTTCTCCTCTTTTGAGCCAGTTCCACCTCTGTTGGCCGCTTTCCTCTGCAGGCATCTCAGGGCTCCAGAATCTCTAACATCTTGTGGTCCTGAAGGCAATTCAGGCTTTATGTTTATAACTTTGCGCAATAGCCTGTCTGGGCCTCCATGCAGGGATGCCCCTGCCACACATCTGGCCTCAGCAATTTTCTTCAGCCACAGAAAGAGATTTCTTGACTGTAAAGCCAGAACCACATGGCTGAAGCTACAAAGTTCTGCTTTCTGGGACTGAAACATGGCCCCCTTGTTCAATTACATCTTTAGTAGCTTTCTTTTTTCTATGGTCCCCTTCACTGCCTAAACTTGGCTGTCAAGGAACTTTCTCTGTAGACATGGCTGGCTTTGAATGCAGAGATCTGCATGTTTCTGTCTCCTAAATGCTGGATTTATAGGTGTGTACCATCATGCCTAGATCTAAGCTTTTCTTTAATTCCTTTTCATTATAGATATTTAGAAGCATGGTAACTATGCCTCAGGATTGTGTGTCAAAATGAATCAAAACCAAGTGTCATTTCACCTAAAGATCTGGATCAAAAGCTTGTGTCTTTCAGACTTAAGATCTGGATTAAAGGCAGGTTGTCTTCCTGCCTCATTATCTGGATTACAGGTGTATCCTCAGTTTCTGGATTACAGTTCATTTCAGATAATGTCAAGTTGATAATGGAGAGTAGCTATCATAACCCACCTCTTGTCAATTTGACATATAACTACATCTCCTTATGTCCAAATGAAAACAATAACCAGTACATAATAACTCCTTACATGGCATAACTATCTCTCCCACAACTGTAAACACATTGCGAATTTAGATTATGTGGCAATGATCGCTGGGGAACATCTTTTTCACAAGATGTAAACTTAGCTGGTAGGCTCTTACCAAGGTGACTATTCCCTTTTATATGCTCACCATAAACTTCTAAGAATGTTTAACCTGCATGTTTAGTGGCTCTATTAGGAGGTGTGGCCTTTTAGAGTAGGTGTGGCTTTTTGAGGAAGTATGTCACTGTGTGAGTAGGCTTTGAGGACTCCTATCGTTAAGTTACACCTGATGTGGCACACTCTAGCTCCATCTGTAGCATCATGTCTGCCTGCATTGTGCCATGCTTTCCACAATGATGATCATGGACTAAACCTCTGAAACTGCAACCCAGCCCCAATCAAATGGTATTTTAAAAATAGTTGCCATTGTCATGGTGTGTGTTAACAGAAATAAAATCTTCACTAAGAGTGCAAATAATATAAAATATGTTGGAGTAATACTAACAAAGCAAGTGAAAAATTTTATGAGCGTAATTTCAAGTATTTGAAGAAAGAAATTGAAGAGGCTGTCAGAATATAGAAAAATCTCCCATGCTCATAGATTGGTAGGATTAGCATAGGAAAAAATGGCATACCCATCAAAAGCAATCTACAACCATTATGGAAATCAATATGGCATTTCCCCAGAAAATTAGAAATCGATCTACCTCAAAACCACTGTATTCTACCAAAAGGACACTTTTTCAACTATATTCATAGAGACTTTATTCATAATAGCCTGAAACTGGAAACAACCTAAATGTTAATCAACTGAAGAATGGATAAAGGAAATGTGGTACATGTATACATTGGAGTATTACTTAGCTGTTAAAAACAATGACATCATGAATTTTTCAGGCAAATAGATTGTACTAGAAAAAAATCATTCTGAGTGAGGCAACCTAGAGCCAGAAAGACAAACATGATATGTACTCATTTATATGTATTTATTAACTGTTACATAAAGGATAACAAAGCTACAATAAAGTCACTGACTCAGAGAGGCTAAGTAACAAGGGAGGCTCAGGGGAGCAGAATGCATGAGTCTTTCTGGAAATGGGAAATAAAATAAATTTTTTGAGTGAATTGGTGAAGACTGGGAGTGGAAACAGATGGGATCAGGTTGGGGAGGAAGAGATGGAGAAATGGGTATGGGGAGAGACAACTAGCATTTGGGGGGAAATTTGGGGAAGTAACGTAAAAATCTAGTGCAGTGATACTTTATGGAAAACATATGGGAACTATTGGGAACCCCTAGTAATGAAAAATAAGGAGCCTGGATTGGCCCTCTTCTGTAACCAGGCAAGGTTTCCAGTGGAGGGACTAGAACACCAACCCTGCTACAAAATCTTCAATGTACAACATTTCCTGTCTGTAAGTTGTGCTGAGGCAATAGTGGTTCGGAGATTGTGGATGTGGCTGACTAATGACTGGTCTAACTTGAGGCTGACACCATAAGGAGACCATATTTGACACTGTCTGGATGGCCAGGAACGAGGAGATTGATGGGCCAAAGTCCCAGAGTAGAACCAAACAAGACTGGCAGAAAAAGTCAATGAAGTGAAGTGGAAACTGAAAGGTTCTTTGGAAAGTCAGTTGTATTGGATGGTGTTTTGCTGGGGCAATCATTTGAAGGAACATTTCACTGAAGTAGACACAGGTAAAAGGATGTTTTGTTAAAGCAAGCATGTAAAAGGACACATGATAAAGGATTCTTTGCTAAAGACATGCATGTATTGGTCAGCCTTACATTGTGTAGCTGAGATCTGTCTTTGGGACTGCAGAAAGAGAAATGCACCAAAAAAAACTTCTGGTGGAATGCTATAGCTTGCTGTGACTACTTGCTGCTTTCTTGGACTCACATTAATTGGCAGAGTGATATCAACTGAGACAGACACACATGAAGTTTGGCTAAGACAGACTCATGTCTAAGCAAGACACATGGCGAGGCAAGACCTGTAGAAGACATGTGATGTTTGGAGGGAGTATAAATAGAAATCAATGGTTGTGAGAGGGGTTTGCTGGTAGACCTAGCTGGTCTCACATCTTCCCTGAGAGGTGTAGCTAAGAACTACTGGCATTCCTGGTGGTCCTAATACCTCTTGCTGACTCATGCAGATTTGACTGAGGCCTGGCTGTTCCTGATACCACTGATGATTCTTATTTGCTATCCCAACTCTACCGAACTGGATTGTTGGTGCGTTCATGAAGTGTTTGTGAGTGGATCAATCTGCTGTTGCTAACCTGTGAACTGAACTGCTCATTTCCTGAACACAGATGTGAGCTGATCCAAAAAACCATTTCTAACAACGTCTACTTCCCCTGTATCCTTCCTTTTCCACTACCTCTGGTAGGTGGTAGCCAAGAACAGAGATTAAAGCATTTAAAAACCATCATTAAAAGTAGACACTGAAAAAATTAGTTACAATCAAGTGATTCCTAATGATATTCTACTAGACTCACAGATCTGTTCCTAGTCCAATTGGAACTTGCAGCTTGCTCTACCAGCTGTTGGGAGCAGAGGTAGAGGCCCAGAGCCAGAAGTTAGGCAGAGCCTGGGTAACCTCATAAAAGAAGGGAAAGAAATATTTTAGCAGCCAGAATTGCCAAGGACACCCGGGAAACAGAGCTCCCTTAGAATCAACTAAGCAAGACTCAAAGGGGCTCACAGAGACTAAAGTGGCAATTACAAAGTCTCTGTGGATTTGTGCTAAGTCTGCATATATATTGTGGTTGTTTAGCTTGGATTTTTATGGGACTCCTAACAGTGAGAGTGGGGTTGTCTCTGACTCTTTTGCCTGATCTTGGGACCCTTTTCCTTTTACTGGGTTACCTTCTCCACCCTTGATATAAAGGTTTGTGCATAGTCTTATTGATTCTTGTTATACTGTGTTTTGTTTTATTCATCACCCTGAGAGGCATGCTCTTTTCTGAAGGGAAATGGAAGAACACTGGATATGGGAGAGAGGGGAGGTAGGGGGTAAGTAGGAGGAGAGGAGGGAGGGGATGCTGCAGTTGTGGTATGTTATATGAGGAAAGAATAAATAAAAAGAAAAAATTATAGATGCACTAATCTGCTTAAATGTAATAATTTTACTATATACTCTCAAATATCATATGTGTGATATAAATATATGCCAACTATCCTCTGAATATGATGAAATCACCCTAACGCATATTTACCTACATGTTTGGTGGTATATACTGACTGTTAGTTGTGAACCTCATGTTGTTAGCTGGATCCCTCATGTCTGACTTCCCCCTGCTGCCTTAACTTCATTTATACATGCTTAGATTTCAGAGTCAAATTCCTATATATGACTGGAAATGAAATCAGATTCTGCAGTGATGTTATAAACTGCTCTTCAAAGGGAAGCTCTAAAATTTCTAGTGAATCTTATCCATTAGGCACTTGCAAAGTTTCTCTCAAACTTAAGAGTAAGAAGTATAGATTCTGTGTCTTGACGGGGTGTCACCAACATCACATTGTTAAGACACAGAGAGTGGACTATGTATTGGTGCAAGCTCCTGACAGTTGAGGGTTGTAGCAAAAGCATTCTGGTAGTATGCAGATTTCTGGAGAACGACAACTCAAAACCAATCATTGGTTTATAGCCAGTTCCTTGGATAAAGTGACATTCTCTGGGAAGAAAGATCAAGTTTCATCAAAATTGACTTTCAATTTCATAGATGCATAATTAATTTGTCTTGGAGTGTAATGGAGATATTACACATTGTCATGACTTATATCCACCAACTCCATCTCAAGATGGTTTGTTAGATTTTCTAACTTTTCCTATTTTCACATTTAAAATAATACTTTTTTATGTGTAGAGTATGAGAATATGCTCAAACTTTTAAATAAGATTCTTTGACTGTAAAGCAAGCGTCATATTTTATATATTTAAATGTAGTCAATCTATGCCCTCTTTATCCCTCTCTCCCCCTTTTTCCATCTTTCTTTCTTCCTCCTCCCTTCTCTTTTCCTCTCTTATTGCTTTAAATTATAACCTCACATGGGCTTTACCAGTGTTGTTCCAGACTTTGCCCCCCTTCTGTGGCTCCTTAGTTGCTTTTCTTCATGGTGTGACCTGAAGCTCAGCCCCTGTGTATAATGTATGCAGCTGCTGTTGGCATCTTTCTGTAGATCACATTGCAGGGCATCAAGACTAAGCTTCTGATGGTGATTTCATAGGAATGGGACTCTTTCCCAGATGCACTCCTGTTTCTTTGCTTAGAGCTGGACCATGTGCTCATCAAAAACAACAGTCAAAGGACTGTTCCTTCCAAAGGATTAAAACTGAGGACCTAGAAAGACTTGAGCTTCTAAGAATTCTGTGAACTATAGCCTGAGGGTCAGACCCAGATATCTATTTTTGTAAAAGTAGATTTTTAGGTCACAACCAAGCCCACTTATTTCCACATTGTAGAATGACACATTTACATTAAGACTGCAGAGATGTATAGCTATAAGAGATCAGGCCAACCGTAAGGCTCTAAAAATAGTGTGTGTGCCTTCATAGAGAAATATTCTGACTCATATCAAATCATGGATCAAAATTGGGGCCCTACATTCAGGAATAGAAGTGGAAAATGTCAAATAGGCAACAGTTACTATTAAAGGTCCCATTTAATTCCACTTTAAGCAGTATATGTCAATTTCTACAAAGCATATTGGCAGTATTTCATTCATACAGACATGTTATCATTGTAGTGTGTGTTCTGTTAGTTATTAAGGTTATGGTGTAGTTATACACAATTCCATAATTTTTATTTCCTTTGGCTTCCATGTTATAGTCTACCCTCAATATAAGAGTGTTACTTTTCCTTTGCTTTATAGAAAAGACATAAAGCCTGGCTGACCTCTAATTGTATTTGCAGCCACAACACGTTTTCCTATTCAATGCTCGACTTGGCCAAAATGTACAGAATGAATTAACCAGAATGAAACTTTATGAAGGACTTATTCTATTTAAATATTAATGAGGTTTTTATTTTTATTCAGGGCAATTTCAATCTAGGAGGAGACCAATGCAGCTGAATTGTAACTATTCTTTGAAGAAGCCGAGGATGGGTGGGCACATGTGGTATGGTGTTACAAGTGGAGGGGCAGCAGCTCAACCATGTATTCCAGTTTGGACTTTTAAAGCTAGAAGATGTAAAGTCCACATTCTTCTCAAGATAAACTAGGCAAATGCAATAGAGAATATCTACTTTTTAAGTAGTATGGATGGCACATTGGGACAGAAGTTTAGGAGAAGTGATAGTTGCTGAAGACCACATAAGATAGGTAGTCCATGTAAATACTCCTTTAGGTCCTAATGTGTAAAACCATTCCTTTCATTCAAATCATACATTTGATCAATAATTGTAAGCTTTAGTCATGTTACTTTTAGTTTTAGAGTTGTTACCAACACTTCTCTGGCATTGTATCTTAATTTGTTATTGAGGAATTCTGTAAAAAAAAACAGCTAAGTACAAGCTTTTAAGGCACAAACTGTAGAGATGTTATAGACTCTACATAAGTCTACTGTGTAAAAAGGGTGGTATTACCTTTAGAAGTACCTTTTCAGAGTACATGGGTTGGTTTTAAATCTGTCATTGATGATAGTGTTTTGTTGCTGTTATTTGTTTGTTTATTAGTTTTCCTTTATTCCCAGTCTATTTTCAAATATAGCAATATACAATCTTTATTTTATTTTCAATAGTTTATATTTTTATTCACTTTATAGCCTGATCCAAGCCCTCCCACCCTCTTCTCCCAATCCTGCCCTCTCAAATTTCTTCCTTTATTACCTCCTCACCTTCTCCTCAGAGAAGGGGAAGGCACCCTTGTGTACCACCCCACCCTGGAACATCTAGTCTCAGTATATCCTCTCTCATTTAGGCTTAACCAGGCATTCAAGTTAAGGGAAGGGAATCCAAAGGCAGGCAACAGAGTCAGAGACAGCTCCTGCTCCAATTATTAGGGGACTGATACGAAGACCAAGCTACACATCTGCTACAAATGTGTAGGTAGCCTAGCTCCAGCCCATGCATGCTCTTTGGTTGATGGTGGGATTCCATCTAACACCATTCAGAATGTCTACGATTAACAACTTGAATTATAGCACATTGTGGTGAACATGTGGAGTAAAGAGAACACTCTTCCATTGCTGGTGAGAGGACAAACATGTATAGCCACTTTGGAAATCAATTTGGCTGTTTCTCAGAAAAATTGGGAATTGATCTACCTCCAAGTCTAGCTATGCTACTTCTGGACATATAACCAAAGAATGCTTCACCATACCACAGGGACACTTGTTCAACTATGTTCATAGAAACTTTATAATAACCAGAAACTGGAAACAACCTAGGTGCCCTGTAACTGAAGAATAGATAAAGAAAATGTGATACATCTACACTGGAATATTATTCAGTGATTAAAAACAAAGCCATCATGAAATTTGTAGGTAAATGAATGGATCTTGAGAATATCATTCTGAATGAGGTAAGCCAGACCCAGGAAGACATGTGTCAGGAGCCTAGCATAACTGCCTCTTGAGAGGCAGCAGATGGAAACAGATGCCAAACATCAGGCAGATTTTAGGGAATCTTATGGGAGAGTAGAAGATAGAATTGAGGGAGCCAGAGGGGTCAAGGTCATGAATAGAAGACCTACAGCGTCAACTAACCTGAAACTATATGGGGGGTCTCACCAAGTCTGAACATATTAGACTTTCAATAAAGTATGGTAGAGAAAAGGGAACCTCTGGTGGAGACACTGGTCAGAACTAGATGTGACATCCACTAATAGCTTCCTGCTCAATAAGCAAGCCAATAACACTCTGATAGTAGTTTTTGGGAAAAAAATGTTCTGTGTCAAACTCACATCTTCCTTTAAAATAGGCGATTATTGAAAATTTATGGTGAAAGAGGGAGAGAAACCAATTGTTGATTGGTTGGTGAGAAAGGCAGGTGTTAGGTTCTGTTGTTTGGACATAGATGGTAGTCACCCATTTTGCAGATTATAAAATATTTGAGTGGGGGGAATGTTCTGAGGAGGAATTCTGAATTTGTGAGATTATCTTTCACATGAGCCTATTTCTTCTGCACATGCCCTTCATTGAAGAACCAGTTCTGGAATATTTTTCAGAAATGTACATGCTGTTATAGGGGAATTGTATGTCTGGAGTCCATGTTGAGGCCAGGTTTTTTTTTTTTTTGTGTGTGTGTGTGTGTGTGTGTGTGTAGTCAGTGGGCTGTAGTAGTCAGTGGGCTGTATAGCGTCCTCAGAGTTCAGGTGATAATGCCAGCAGGCTCTGTGAGATGAAAACCCACTCTTGAGCCTTCCCCTTTCCTACCTGACCTTGCTCATCAGAAATCCTAGGGTCAAATTCATCATCCAACTAAAATCCAACTTCGTAGGTCTTTACGAATCAGGCTCCATTTTCTTTTCTCTGAATTCTCTGTCTTTAGCAGCAATAGTAATGAAATGTTACTAAGGAAAGAATTATATGTTTATAAAAATACTTTAAATTCTTTTCCAGTATGGGTAAGGTACAATTTGATAATTATAAATATTTCTAAGGCTCTGACTAAGAACTTCACCAGGGTCTATAATAAGCTTATAGGATGGTTTTGTATAACATAATAAGCCCTTTGCCAGATTCTTCCTGTAGGATACAAGCCCCAGGTAAACTCACAGATTAGCACCTACATTTTAAATGTATTCTGACCTGCTTGTCACCCGAAGGCAAAGCTGATACAAATGAAACTCACACACGGGGCCTCACCTTATAAAATTGTTCTTATTTCTTGCATGGAGTTTTTTTTCTTCCTCTTGAGATTCAAAAACTATTCAATCTCGCTCCTTCATTCTTCGGAAGCTCCCGGAATCCTAGCTGGCACTGGCACGCCATCCTCTCTGCTAGCTTTTATCACAGCAGAGTGGCAGACCTTTCAAGGGGCCTTTGAACAAGCTCTCTGGGATTTTCCTCCCGTGCTTCTAAAGACTCTCGACTTTTGTGCAAGCATTCAGAACCTTCACCATGTGAACCACCTGACACACAGTCTTTAACACTTTTCTATGTGGTATTTCTACAATGCTTACATCTGTGAAAAACCTAGGTCTCTTAGGAAACAGATGAAAATTAAGAAAGGAAAAAAAAAGAAAAAGAAAAAGGTAGATAAATTAGCAAATCCAGATGTTTCTTTGATAGGCCGTGGGGAGGCGCAGGTGTTTGTGAGTGACAGGTGGAATGGTAATGTATGTGGAGGTGGGTGTCTCTTGGCATTTACTCCTCTTGGCAGACCCTTAACTTGGACAAGCAGGCGTCCCTGCTTAGGTACAGGAACTTTCCACATTCTGGCTGCATTGCCTCCTCTTCTGCATGTATTTCTCGTGGCTCAAACATTTCTGGGTGTGCAAATGGGATAATGAAAATAGACTCCTCATTCTTTTGTTTCCTAGTCTCCCTAATTGAACAGCTGTATTCACAGAGTGACATTTAATAGATAGATCGAACCTGGGCCAGAAGATAATATGAAAGATAATAGAATTCGGATCACTTTCATTTCAACACACTCCCAGAATAGCTACACCATATGAATAAAAAATAGTGGTGGGATTAGCTGTGTTAGTGGAGGCAGTGATGAACCTGAGCGAGTCTAAGGAATCAGGTCCCGGACAGAGGAGGCTGCCAGAGAAGAAGGAACACGTGCAGAAGCAAGAATCCTATTCAGAGAAGGACAGAAAATGCGTGTGTATAGATGCAGTGTGTGTGTGTGTGTGTGTGTGTGTGTGTGTGTGTGTGTGTGTGTGTGTGATGGAGAGAGGAGTGTTCAGGCTATTGTGAAAAATAAGTAGAAAGGTATTAGATGGAAACTAGACTATCTGTGGTTTAAATGGCTGCAAAATATAATTTATTCAGTAATTTGTGACGTCGGACTGAATTTTTCATAATTGATAGGCTTCTAGTAGTTGTCAGAGGTTTATTTTCTTTTTTAGTTTTTACTTAAAATATTCAAAAATATTTAAAACTTATTTTGTGCATCCACTCACACGCACGCACTCATGTACTCATGTGCGTGCGTGCGCGCGCACGCGCACATGCACACACACACACACACACACACACGTGTGCACATGCATGCTGTGGTGTGTTTGTAGAGGTTAGAGGACAACTTGTGGGAGCCTGTTCTCTCCTTCCACCAGGCGCATCCCAGGGAACAACATAGGTAGTCAGGTTTGATGGCAAGTGTGCTTGCCTGTGGCACATCTGCAGGGAGTTGCTATGAAGAATGTCTGTGCACAGTTTGGGTTAGACAACTTGTACCAAAAAACTCAGAGCACTCACTTGGCCTTCTGTTTCAGACAGTATTTTTGCTCCGGATTTTAGCAAACTTCAGCTATGTGGCTCCTCACACAGGCAAACTGTGATTTCCACAAGCATTCTAGGTTTTTGGATCAGGAAGGTCTGTGGACCTCTCAGTGTTCCTAGGAATTTCAGTCACCTAGATGTGTCTTTAGTTAGAAAAGAGACTCTAGATACTGACACTTGGGCCATTTCTTTCAAGTTAATGTGCTGCTGTGTCCATCCTGCGGCTAATTCAGGCATTTTCCTGCCCTCTTCTCAACCATAACATCATAATATAGTGGTGGCATCCTTGGGTCTGTAGAGAATTAATGTTTCCTATTACATCTAAGTCACTTCTGCTGTGGCAATTCAGTAGTTAGCAAGTGGATGCCGGCGGGGGGGGGGGGGAGGGAGAGAGAGAGAGACAGAGAGAGAGACAGAGAGAGAGAGAGAGAGACAGAGAGAGAGAGAGAGAGAGAGAGAGAGAGAGAGAGAGAATATTTGTGGCATCTCTCTCTTTCTGTCTCTTTGTGTGTGTGCACACATGCCTGTGTGTATTAAATTTCTTGGAGCTGGCACTACAGGTGTTTGTGGTCCTGTATGGATCCTGATATGGATGGTTGGATCTGAACTACAGTCTTCATGATAGAGTATCACCACATTTTCCCACTGAGCCATCTTTCCAATGATTTCTTAATGTAAATGTAACGAACTACTGCTCTGAGCCGTACTGAGCAGTCATTGCTCCGTTTCTCTTCTGTTGTGACACATAGGTGCCACTTCATGTTTTTACGTAATATGCTCTAACAGGCAGACTCCAGACACATGCATACTATTTATTCTTTAGGAGATCAGGTTTTGTCTAAGAGTCTGGGTCTAAGATGACAACTCAGATTATTGCCGTTTAAGGAAGGTTTGCTAAAGGTATGGATTGCACAGGTCTGAGAAGCGAAAGGGGAAGCCACAGGGGTAGTGATGTAGTTAGGGACAGTATGCAGCACTTACACCTCCGAGCTTGAAGGTGAAGTCATGCGGCAATGGGTGCCACCCAAAGGGAGGCGTTTTGGTGTTGCTTGCTTTCTTCGGAGGATGTCTGAAGTCAAGATAACTCTCAGAGCCAGGCTGAGATGGCTTGGCACCAAGGGAACAGTCATCTACACTTTCCTGTGTGATGGATTCCCCAGATGTCCCCATTTCCCGTGTTTTGACATTTGAAGGGTTTGCTCTTCTTTTAACTTGCTTACTTCACCCGCGGTGTTACCCTGTGTTGTGGGTATTAATAAGAAACCACCCACAGTATCACCTGCCACTCTCCAGTCCCTGTGCTCTCACTACCTCCATCGCTAACCCCATGCGGTATCCGCCCACCTTCTCATGGTTCACCTGCTGCAGGACCCACTCACATTCTGTCATCTAACCCCTGAGGGTGGCTGAAGCCAAACTGATGATCAGCAATCCCAAATTTCTGCGGCTGACTGGGGGCACACTCTCGTCGCAGTTACCTTTCCCTGGCGCTCGGTTGAGTCACAGCGAAATGAAAAACACCGGACAATCTTAGGTTAGAATCAACAGATAACACAATCGCTGGGCTCGTAATCTAGCATCCTAAACTCACCAACTATTCTGTTAGAAATCTTCTGCCCTGGCGGATCCTGGTGAATTTTACCACCCGAACTCACAGCGCCCTGCCTACATCGTGTCGGCTTGGCTCCCACCTCTCTGGGATGGCAATCTTGGAGACTGGAATCTCGGAGACACTTTGATAATACCTTTTATTTTTCTCAGCCTATAACATCTACTTTGTACCCCTTCTCCTTGGGCTTCTGACATTGCCATCTGCAGTACTATTACATGAGTAATACAAGGGCAAAGACCTGGGTGGGAGAGGGGTAGATTTGCGTCTTACCCTTTTCTCACTGACAGGCGCGCAGGGGTCCTATTCTCTCTCTGTGTGTGCAGTGATAGCTTCGCTGTCTGTAGGGGTGAAGTAGGAAGCCTCCCTGTAACTTTCCTTGAGTAGAGAATGGTAAATGGAACAGATTAGAATTCACAGACATCCTAAATCCTCTGGGGGATTTACTGTCCTCAAGCTGCATTTAGGGAAGTTTCAAATCAAGGAGCATGGACTTCCTCTCCTAGCCCTTCAATGGGACATTGCCCCCAGGAAGACAACCTGTCACAGTTGCTTGCGTTTCTTGTTCTCATTAGGGAATACTCACTTTTAACAGGTATTGGTGAATATAGCCACCTAGGTTTGACATTTGTCTCTTTCTCACAGGACATTCAGTTCAGCAAGCCCGGGGTAAGAATTTGGTCTGGAAAGTCATTGAGGAGTTTAAAACTAGACATCTTTGGCATGTATGTTCTTGGTATTGCAAAGAGAATTTGTAACTGATTTTTAAATACCTGATGGGAATTGTTTAATAAACAGAAAGAGAAGTAGCGGACTGGGTGAGATGTTTTGTAAAATCACAAAATGGTTGGTACGATTCACGCTTGCTCTGCCCTTCTGATTGTCTGTCAGCTCTGCTTACCTCAACTAGAAAAGCTTGGCTCTGAGCAGGACTCCGCTGCAGTCACTTTGGTTTGGGCAGAGTTAGTTGACCAATCACAATCTGTGTGACAAAACCAGAAGCTGGGGAGGTCATCTAGCCTGATGTAATACAGGAACATAGTCATGTGTGATTTCGTTTCTAAAATATTTAAACACATCTCTGTTGGGTTAATTTTTTACTTCTTAACCTAGATCTGAGGTACAGCACTTTTTTTTTAATACAAGGGACTGGATAGTAAATATTTCATGCTATGCTGTGCAGATGGCCTGTCACATCTACTCAATTCTGTCATTGTAGTTTCAAAGCCACCACATATGGGAATGGACATAGCTATGTTGTCTTTAAACTATATTGACAAAAACAGACATAAGCTAGACTTGATCTGCAGGCTATAATTTAAAGACCCTCGATCTATACTAAACTTTGTTTTCTGTCTATCATTTCTAAGATATTATAAATGGCATTAACAGGATGGGGAAAAGTATGGAATCTTTAGACAGAATCAATAAATAAATGTCAAGAATGTCTGTATTCTATATTTTGTTTTAAACTATTAAATGGGACAAATTTAAATATATTTTGCCTAGTTAGAGTTGCAAGACTTTTAACAGATATTAACATTATTAGGACCTAGTCTTATCCATAGCAATGACAACTAAGAGAGGGTGACAGCCAAGTAGATACCATGGAACCTCAGATGCTTTTTGTGGCATCAAAATAAAATCTCTCTTGCCAAATAATGGGTCCAGCAGAACTAACTACTCAGCATGGAGAGGATATACAGTTATTCTTATTTGGAAGGAATTTGTCAAAGAACCAAAAAGTTATACTAAATATGAGTAGGAGAAATTTTCTTCTAATTTGTGAGGGATGGGTTGTGCCAATCATGAAAGGAAACTAAGCTAAGATTTTTCTCCAGTCACTGAATCAATTTCTCTTTTCTTTTTTCCTTTCCACACTTTGTCTTTGATGCTTAATTTTAGTTGCTGAATTAATACACCCCAGAATCACCTGATGCAGTTTACATGAATGATTATTTTTATATTGGTTTGGCCTTTGAACATGTGTACACTGGATTGTTTTGATGATAATATTTGAGGTTGGCCAACCTACCCTGAGAGAATGACACTTTTCCCTGATTTCCAGTCCTAGACTACATAAGAAAGGAGAGAATGTGCTAAACAGAGGCATATATGCATGGATTCATTGCCCTGTGCGCTTGACTATGGATATAATGTGACCACCTGCTGCAAGTTTTTATTGTCTTGGCTTCCGCATGGTGATGGACTGCAACCTGGATGGTGAGCAAAATAAGCTTTCATCTATAAGTTTTTTAGTCAGGATGCTTTATTTCACCAACAGAAACAAAACTAAAAGAATCTTTCTCCTTTGAACATGTTGTGTTTGTTACTATTAATGTATTTGTTGCTGTTAATTTGCTATTAATAGAAAACATGCAGGCAAGTAGACAGACAGATACACTTGATGGATTCTGACTGACTAAATGAATTTAAATTTCCACCTATTGACTAAATGCTACAGAGGATTATTCCTGAGTCTAGGTACTTGGCTTTCTTTGTTTAAAGGCATCTTAGAAAAGTTACAATCATAAGTTATTACTCTGTCAGTTTGAGGAGTAAGTCTTGTCTCAGCATTGGTAGATTTATAAGAAATGCTTTTTTTCAAGAACCTGTGAGATCAGAGTGCAGTCACCATGGAAGAAATCCTATTACTTCCAGTCCCCTTGGGAACTAGCTAGTTAACTTTCATTAGCACCAACTATCTAACACTGACCATCCTCTTCTCATACATTCCTCCAGTTCCTTTTCACTGCCTCCCCTTAGCATTTAAAATCTCCTGGCCTCTGACGTCACCAGAAGATATTCAGCAGCTCTTCCTCTACCACAGTCTTGGATGGAACTGTCTTCTCCTTTTATAACTTCATCTAGTGTGATTTTCTTTCCTTGAGAGCAGCTATGAGTCATCTTGGTTGCAGTGAGTTAGAAAATTAGCTTGGGTATATTATTGCAATAGTTTTTCTTAGACATTTAGTGGGAGATGAGACTGAAGAGAAACGGCAGTTCAGTAAACAATCACTCAGGTTCTCTATTTGTACCAGCGTGAAGAAAAGGCTGACCAGAAGACAGCTGGCGGTTACTCAACGAATGAGAGGACACTGCATCTTGAGCTTCTTAGTAGACTGTGCAGTTGCTCAGTATGTGTTCTGGAAACCTCTGTCTCTGAGAGAACAAAACATCCCCACTGAGCATAAGACTAACTCATAATAACTATGTGTCCTGACTGGAGGGACGCATCATCACCACATTCCAGGGGATCCCTTTTCTGTCACACTTTGCTACTGCAAAAGGAGAAAAATAAAACCACAGTGGTAAATATGAGTTTTTAAAGGCATAGGAAGGAAACAGTGGTTTTGGAATTCTTATTTCACAAGATAGAAGGGTCTATTCAGTCATATATACATGGACACTCACATTCTTTCTAATTCTCACTGGACTGCTGTTATTCTTGATGCTGGTGAACTTGGTGAAAGAAGCTTTTCCTTAAATAATGGAATGAATAATAAGCTAGGAAGTTACCACAGGAGAAGGGGATAATGGTGTCCACATCCTGTACCCACAGTCAGTGTGCTTTGAAGATGATAGTTTGCAATTTCAAGTGTTTTGTTACCTTGGATTGGAGAATCTCACGATGAACAAATATCCTAAATCTCCACATTCTGAGTAAATAGTTTCTGTCATTAACAGGGCATTCCTCTGATGGAGATGAAGGAATTATTTTGGTTGCGAAGTAAGATTGCCAGTTGTCCACCTTGGACCTGAAAGGCCTGCTCTTGTTTAACTGCCATGAGAATTTATTTGGCTATCATTATCAGGGTTATTTTGATCTTGGTGGAATATTTTCCCCAGCTTGCAGGAACTTCAGTCCAGTGAGTAACAGACACTATACATCTATGTATGTATCCAAAGGTACTGAGGACCTCTCAGAGCAGAAACTACCCTAGATACAGAATAAGAAAAAGTGACTCTAAAAACTAGTAGATTTTAGTACTCATGGAGACAGACATATTAACAAACAACGTTACAAGAATTATAGATGAGAGAAACAGAATTATGTTGTACATATTCACCGAAAAGAGGCATTTTTGGGTTGCTGGATTTGGAATGAGATCCCAAAGTTGAAATGATTTGAGTCATGCAGGCTTAAATGAATGACTAATCCCTTTCCTGGATATTTATAGTTGTTGTATCCAAGAGGATTTAATTAATGCCATTGTTTAATTTTATTTAGACAACATTTACTTGCTTGGCTGAGGCTGCAACCTTCATTAAATTTTGTTCCTTTCCATTATACTTACATTTTTACCACATAGCTGATGCTACTTGACCCATATCCTCTCACAAACACAAAAATTGTCTTTCTTTTGTGGAGACAGTTTACCTTTCTTCTAGAGTTTACTTAGTTTTCTACCATGTGGACAGACATTTCCTTTCCATCAATTTTTCTAATTGTGGTAGCCTTGTGCTTGTAGATTTGATACATAGATGCAAACCTAACAGATTGTCACATTTATAGAGGTCAACACAATTGGGGAAAGCATGAACCCAAGATGATTTCATCTGTTTAAATATCTTTGTCATTTTCCAATGTCCATTAATTGATACAGGATATGTATGTCAATTGAGGCCAGGGAAGAAAGGCAAGAAAAAGAAATGGAAAGGGAAAGGGTACAGGAGAAAGGGGGGAATGGGGGAGAAAGGGAGGTGGTTGGAGGGAGGGAGAGAGGGAGAGGGAGAGGGAGAGGGGAGAGGGAGAGGGAGAGGGAGAGGGAGAGAGAGAGAGAGAGAGACAGAGACAGAGACAGAGACAGAGACAGAGAGAGAGAGAGACTCTAGAGATTCTTTTCCTTTTGCTTCCTCTGAATCATTTTCTTTTGCAGACTCTGAAATGATCACCCTTGATGTCCTTCTGGCTCTCAGTCTCCATAAATGTTCTTCCTCATTCTGCATATCTAGGTAACCACAGACTCTGCTCTCCATGTCTGCCTCTGCTCTCTTCTTTATAGGTTTATAAATGTCTTCCATCCTGAATACCTATTGTTCTGCCTCTGGCTCTGTGCTCTTGGATGCCACAGTCAATGGCTATGTGTAGCTATTTAGATCTAAACTCAGTAAATTTAGAGGACTGCAGTTCTGTGTTTGACTTGATAGATGATCTGTTTGCAGTCCTTGAAAAAGAGAGCTTATGCAGGCATGTGGAGCAGACACAGAAGGCGGTCACTGGCATGGGGGAGAGATCTGTTGGACAGTGCTGGCCCAGGTGAATGCAACAACCTCCTGGCCTCCAAGAGTTGTTATTTCCTAGCCCTGCAAAATTCAGCACAGCTTACTCCTTGCAGTCAGCATTAATCTTTTCAAAAGGATGCCCTAGATATTGGTTCTCCTGATCAAAAATTGTTGAAGGGTTTCTCATTAACCAGAATCAAATTCAGACTCTTGGCCTTGATATCCATGATGTTGTAAGATCTCATCTTGTTCTCCACTCCAGTCACACAATCATCAAATACTTCCTTTTCTAATCATTATATTTAGTTTTGGCAAGGGGAATGGTGAGACTGGTTCTCTTACATGCTGCTGGCACATTGGCATCTCTCTAGGAATCAATACAGCAAGTGTAGTAAGATACTTAAAATAACTATGCCATTTACTCCAATAATTTAAATTTTAGTCATCTAATCTTGGAATATCACTAGGGATATCCTATAAAAATGCAAGTTGAAGGAGTTCATCCCAGGTTAAAACTCTGAGGTTTTCCCAGTAGGGAAAAATTGAATATATACTAAATGCTCTATCAGTAGAGAAATGCTCAAGAGTGTATTTTTCTGTGTCTACAGCAGGGAGCCTTGGCATTGCACTCATGACACCAGAGAGCATCTGCAGAGGTGCTTTCTTCTACCACTCATTCTTCTGTTACCTCTTGACTTCAGGCCTATCAGGTTATGCAAGCCGAGCTTCCAGCTTTTACACAAGTGCTTCTGCTCTGGTTTTCTTACTGCAGATCCCTAACTACCCGGTGTTGCTTTAACAGGGGCTCAGATCTTATGTCCTCCTTGTGAATTCATCTTGGTCTTCCCCCCACACTGTGCTCAGTTGCTTATTTCACAGTCCATGTCACCTGTGCAGCATCTGCCGCATCATGCTTGCAGTTTAGAACACTGGCTCACAAAATACAAATCTCAAATGCTAAGATGCATTTGTCTTCTATCACTGTACTCCTAGCCTGCTTTTAATATAGAATATTTCTGAATATTTGGATGCAATAAAGGAAAAAAATACAACCATGAAGACAAATGGCTGAAGGGTTCCTTGATTTCTGTAAGACTTTCTTTCTTTGTCATTTACTTTGTTTTCTTTAATGATAGAGTTGGGGAAAGTGATAGGGGAAAGAGGAGATAAACACAGAAATGAACTAAAGGAATGTCAAAGGTTTAATTTTGTGTTATTGTTGATGCTAATCCTCTCCAGGCTGTGCAAACTTTGTTCAGTTAAGCAAATACTCTCGACGACAAAGATTTTATATTTACTGGGAAATTCACAGTTGCAAGTGCCCGTGTGTTTTCAGTGTCCTTAGGAACCTTAGCAAATAACTAACAGATTTGCATTTCCTTTCTACCTACAGCAAAAGGTCTCCAGGTCCCTCACTGAACAATGACATTAAATAAATACTCTGAAAAACGAGCTGTGAGTTGGTAAAAGGGATTTGAGCTGATCTTTGATTTTGAAGTGGATTACTTACTGACACTGTAGCCCAGTGAGAAGACTAGAATTAAAATTACATTTATAATTATATCTGTAAACACTCCATATGCACTGTTAACATAAGATTTTCAAAATCTTGACTTTTATATACCAGATGGGTCAGGTAATTTTGAAACAAATATTTAATTTCTAGTGAAGCTACAGTCTTGTAGCTGTAGGAAATAAAATCCTGATTCAATACTGGTACCTTAAAAAAATACATTAAAAATCCATACATAGTATTTTACACCGACTCATCCAATATTATAGCATATGTTTAGAGAACAGGAAGACAAAATTCATCAAACTTATCTAATTTTGCATGCTCCATAAATTAATAATGAAAGGAAAGTCAATAAATCTAAATCTCCACTCTACGTATTTGTTTATATAAACTTCTATTTCCAAGGATTTGCATAATCATTTATGTGACACAGGTTCCACTGGGGTTTTGTCATCAGTCCTTGTCAGAGCACTTTAACTTTGCCCAAATTTATGACTTTTGTTTTACATATGGTGGGAATGGGTACAGGAAGATGGCGACTTCCTGAAAGTGACAAATCAAGATGCTGGGAAAAATATCTTTAGATTCCATCTGAAAAGGGAAAATTTGAATATCAGTGTTATTGGAAGCCAGAAGCATTAGCAATGAGATGTGTTCAGAGAAGGCAGCTGGCACGGTCTTGGGATGATGCAGAGTATGAGCCAAGATTAATGACAGGGTTTGCTGACTTTCTTGATAATCGCAGCTCAGATAGAAAGATTTATCTACCAATGTCCGATTTACTTAATTATTTTAAGTGTGTATTTTTTTCTTTACAAAGTGTAAGTAATCAAACTCTGATTTCTTTCATTTCTTAAAATAGAGTACCTTGTATTGAAGCATCAATTCCCCTCTTCTGTTCCCAAATAACTGGATGTTGCATGGTGCCAGCAAAATCTGAAGGAGGAAGCAAGGCTCTTGACTGGGTCTTAAAAGTCTGGTAAGGAAATACATTCAGCCTCAAAGCAGTGGGAATAAGAATGTCCCAGCAGGCTCCTGCAGAGTCCTTCTCCCTGTTATACAAGAAGTGGAAGACCAGGAGGCCTCTGAGCATCTCTTCAGATGGATCTGCTGGAGGAAGCGCCTTCAAGGCTGAGAACTGCCTCCCAGTTGCCTTGAGAATTATAATGACTGAACTCCCCAGGATGCTTTTCTCCCAGTGGCATTGTGATTCTCCAGTGAGCCCACTGGGCCCTTTGGAGAGTTCTTAGGTCATTTCAGAATTTTCCAATGAATTTGTGTCATACAGACCTGGCCCACTTTAGAAAATAATACCATATACATTTTTTTTTTTTTGCCTCTAAATACATTTCATTTTCATTACATTCTCTCTGCCTGGATCCTGGAACTAGATGAAAATTTACCTCAGCTAGAGTCCTCTGTCCCTTTATGAATTGCTTCTGTGGAAAGGGTCAAATCATTTCGCTGACAAAGTCGTTTCAAAGCCTTGTGTAAACTGCATTCATTGAGGTAACTTGGTATTATCCTCTTAAAATTCCCACAAATTTTACTTCTCATATTCAAATACTTCTTTTCTTTGTAATCTTTATCTAGTCAGCTTGGTTTATATTATCTGCATCCCTTCCTGATGGTCTGTTTTATTTCAAGCAGAAATGAGCTGCTTCCTTTTGATCCCTTCATCTGTTCAGTTAAACTTAGACTAAATGGCTTTGCTCTTTATGTGCCCCAGTTGAGGGTTTTTTTCCCTCTCCCTGTTGATAATAGTCTTCCAAAAAGTCTGGCTTCATTAGTTGGAACAGATGAAAACCTGAATTCCATCAACTATGGTTCAAAACCAGTTTCTAAATATCACCATTAGAGCTTAGGAAATATTTTCACACATGCTTGGCTTTTCAGATTTGGATATAAACTTCATTTCATAGCTGTGAGGTTAGAAGAGTGGGTGTGCTATCTGACTTAGTAGGTGGACTCACAGATTGATCTATCAGTTAACTGTGGACCAGGCTAAAGAAGCAGGCTTCAGGGGGGAGGTTCGGAATGACCTCACTCTCTGAGAATCTGAGTCCTTCAGTCTTGAATGCTTACCATATGGTTTTTCAGAGTGGGTTGGAAATTATAGGGCTTATGGCTTACTTCCTTTCTTTATTGTCACTTAGCTCTTCTAGTCACTATTTTATAGATTCCCATCTTCTGAGAGAGTGGTTGTCCATGATTAAAACTCATTGTATTCCTCCACAGATGTGTGTGTGGAGGTAAAGGGCGAGTGAGTGTTGGATCAGTTCAAAGAGTATATCATGGCAGCTTCCTGTTCAGAACGATCTTTTTGGGGGGATTGGGTTGGGGTGGAGACAATGGAATGTATTCATCAGTCTATAAGAATATCCATGTAGTTATGTATCATGTATGTATATATGTATGTATTATCTATCTATCTATCTATCTATCTATCTATCTATCTATCTATCTATCTATCTATCATCTATTATCTATCTATCTATCTATCATCTATCTATCTATCAATCATCTATCTATCTATCTATCTATCATCTATCTATCATCTATCTATTTATCAATCATCTATCATGTATCTATCTTCTTCATCCATCATCTATGTATTTTTTGTATCTTTGTCTGTCTGTATGTATGTTCATGTCTGTCTGTCTGCCTGCTGGTTTGCCTATCTATCCTTCCTATCTATCTGTTTGTCTGTCTGTCTGTCTGCCTGCCTGCCTGCTTGCCTCCTTGCCTGTCTGATTGTCTGTCCATCCGTCCATCCATCCAACATCTATCTATCTATCTATCTATCTATCTATCTATCTATCTATCTATCTCTTTTTATCTCTCATCTATGTATTTAAGTATGTCTATTTGTCTGTATCTGTCTTTCTGTCTGTCTTTCTGTCTGTCTCTGCATTTCTGTCTATTCATCCTATCCTATCCTATCCATTCCCACATGTCCCTCACTTCTTCTCGCGCACTCTCATTTCCTGCCTTGCATCTGTTTTTCTTAGTCTAGTTATTGCTCATGGAGTACATCAGTCATGACTCTCTCTTAGAATCTATTCCCTTGTCTTATTACTTGGAACACTCTTCCTTCAGACATTTACTTATCCTCAGTCTACTGTCATCCCACAAAGGAGGAATTACTCCTAGTTTCTGATGTCATACCCACTGAGGTTTTATATTCCCGTGCTTCTTATCACCAGCTCAAATCAGCAACTCTGTGGTACTTTCACTGCTCCATCCCCACCCTCAAGAGTCTTGCTGCCTTATAGAAACTAGGCAAAGATGTTAGCCAAGTTTACACTTACTAATGGGTCAGTTTATTGGCTGCAACCATATTCCACAAATTGGCTACATTTGCAGGTGGCATTGCCTCTAAAATGTTACCTCTTGGTCTTGATGGTAGTGATAAACTAGATGTCACAGAGAATATGAAGGATAGATTTTACTGTAGTGCAGTTTTTATAGCCCATGATGATGAAGAACATCAAAGGGAATAGATTCATGGATTGATTCACTTAGCAAATTTCAAGGTCCTTTGGTCATTTTTGACCTGTGCAGTTGTTAGCAATGATAAGTCAAGGTAACAACCAAGTTTTCAGAGACATGAACTCAACCTCTTCTGCCATGAAGTAATGATTCCTGGGTTAAATATTTTTCATATAGTACTATGGTTGAGAGGCTTGCTTATGTTTTAGGGGTGTTTGCCTGAATATATCCCTCCCAGATCCAAGAGTTAGTAACTATGGAAAGTGTTTCAAGTGATGAAGATGAAAAGTACAAGTTCCCCAAGTTGCACACTGAAATCAATCCCAACAAGAGGAACTCCATAACATTCATTTAAACATTGTCTGAAAAGTATGTATTTCAAATGAGCTTGTACAGCTATTGTCTTTCCCATTACATGGCCACAGTGACTTCTGTTTTCTTGTTTATTGGAAGAATGGGCTAGGTAGACATTGGCATCTATTCAACAGAGAAGGAGAGAGGGAGGGAGGGAGGGAAGGAGGGGAGAGAGAGAGAGAGAGAGAGAGAGAGAGAGAGAGAGAGAGAGAGAGAGAGGGAGGGAGGGGGAGAGAGAGAGGGAGAGGGAGAGGGAGAGGGAGAGGGAGAGGGAGAGGGAGAGGGAGAGGGAGAGGGAGAGGGAGAGGGAGAGGGAGAGGGAGAGGGAGAGGGAGAGGGAGAGGGAGAGGGAGAGGGAGAGGGAGAGGGAGAGGGAGAGGGAGAGGGAGAGGGAGAGGGAGAGAGAGAATACTGTGAGAATCACAGCCTTCCCAAACAGAAAAAATGTTCCCACTAGCAATGCTTTCACCAGACTGTTCTGCATTGAACTTCTGGTCTTTTTCCTTTACTTGAGTTTGTCATTTGTAACAGCCTGATCATTTTTTCTCAAAGACAGTCAGTAGGAAAAAAATCAAACCCACCTTTGAACTTTCCAGATACAGTCATATCAGATTTCTTCAGTATTTGAAAACACCTTTAATTTAAGTACAAATTATAAATACTATAACAAATTTCAAAAGAAATATTGTACCACGTGTTTCTTTCCCTTGTAATATATTTTATCTTTTACTATGAATTTCATTTCAATGACAGCATTAAACTGCCATGTATAGAATTTAATTAGATCCCAGTTTTGACTACAAGTATGGCTTTTTAAGTATTTAGTTTTTATTGAAAAAAAATCCACTAAAGCCCCCAATGCTTTCATTTGGTGAATTACAATCCCTCTGCCTCCCAGCAGGTCCAACAAGCCTTTGGTCTTTTTCATCACTTGTAGCTGTAATCCATATTCTAAAGGCGAGGAACACAAAGCCTGCAATCAGCTCATTAGTGGATTTGGCCATTATGCTGAAATTATACATTAATTTCACCCCAATTGCTTGGTGCTAAGGAACAAAAAAAAATCTGCTCTAATACCTGCTGCCTTAAAGGTTATTGAATTCAATCACATTGAGATAATAGCTTTAAATGAACATTTATATTGAACTTTACAGATATGCAGTTCTTCCATTATTGAAACTGGTTACTCCGATCATGGGCATGGCATCCCAACTTCTCTTCTTGCCTCTAGCCTTTCTCTCCTCTCGTTCCATTCATTATCTTGTCACTGGACCTGCTTCTCTAATTCGCAAATTGGGTTATGTGTCTCTGTGCTTGGAGACTGGCAGTGACTCCTCCTAACCTAAAGGATTAAGTTCAACACCATTTGCTTAGTGTCTAGGCTATTTATAATTTCAAATCCAGCTCTCTTGCTAACCTCATCTCCTGTATCTGATAAGCTACCCACGTCTGCCTTCCCAACTTTGACCTTAACAAATGAGCCATCATTTTCTAGGCATGCACATAGCTTTGTATGCTGCAGGAAGGCTCATGCATATAGATCCAAGACTGTCTGTGCAGGGTCATGAGTATAGTTCACGTCTCTGTCTTCAGGCTCATGGGCACAGTTTCATACTGCTGCGGGCTCATGGTCACAGCTTCATGTGTATATATAAAGGCTTAGGCATGTATGTCTCTGCACACAGGTACACAGCTCTATCACAGTTGGGTGCTTTTAGGGACTTAGTGAAAGCTTCCCAAAAGAAGGCTGATTAACTTGAATCTTGCAGTAGGAACTGGTGTTAAGTGTTACCTGGAGAAAAAGACAGGCAGCAGGGAGAAGCTCATGGAGACAGAGTGCATGTAAACCTGGGCTGTAAAAGACACAGATTGTGTCTTTGGGTGTGAGTGTGTGTGGGGGATGATGTGATTCATGATGGTGGAATTCAGTGGTGAACCAACAGAGGGAAGTGGAGGCCAAACTTCCAGAGGAAGTTAGTTTCACCCCACAACCAAAACCCTAGAAAACCAATTTTTTTTTAATCATGGTGTTTTTTAACCTGGATGTTTTTAGAGTTTCTTCAAAGAAGTAATACTTAATGAGTGTTCACTATGTGCACGACTGTGTTGGAGGATCTGAAGACTTTAGTAGAGGATAGATATGAACTGCATACAGAAAATTCTGAGGCAAGGTAGGGTATGCCGTATGAGAACACAAAAATAAAATAGCTGCAGAAATCAGAGGAGGGATTCACACGTTGATGTGTGGCTGACCCAGTTTCACTGACACTATTATAATCTTAGCTTTGCAGCTCATTTCTACCATGGGGATTCAAATTTTGTGACTACTTTGACTTTCTGGAGGGACAGTCTTGGAAAGTATCTTATTTATCAGATAAGCTTGGTTTACTGAGTGTGTAAGCCTACTACTAGAATGGACTAAAAGTCTGTGAGTTTTAGAGTGTTTAAGTGGTGAACAAGCAAGAGAGAGAGAGAGAGAGAGAGAGAGAGAGAGAGAGAGAGAGAGAAATGGAGACTTTCTTTAGTGAGATATGGGCTCTGCGTCTTATAGGTAGTTCAGAGAAGTTTCAGTTTTTGGTTATAAGCAAAAAGAAGATGTTTAGGTAAGTGTAGGAAGCATTAAGGTTCAAAGAAAAGAAATTTGCTCTGGGCACAGCTGCTGGTGCTTTGTCCATGGAAGATTAATTTTTATTTATGAGAATGCACCCTCACTTCCCTCAAGCTAACTTTAATGGTTCCCCACCTCTAACAGATTCTCTGAAGAAGAGGAACTCTCCCCTAACGATAAGCACCATATACAGGTGATAGGGGTTAGTTTCTTCTTTCCCAGGAATCTGTAGACGCAGTGCCACAAGACAGTGTATACTTAGTAATTATGCATTTCAATGTAACTGCTGAAGACATTAAAATTGGATCTATTTATGTCCACTTTTGTGTGCATTAATTGGTGCTCCCCACCTAATTTTTCCTTCTCGAGTTTTGCTAACGTTATATGGAATAGAAGACTGGTGCTCTCCTTCTCCCATCTTTGGACAATATCAGTTCTTCTCCATCCTTTCGAAATATTGGTGGTCAGAGACAATTTGCATTTAATCTGATTCTTCAAGCAAGTATTTCTAATGTAGTAAATGCCACATGGCAGACGTGTTTTGAACTCTGAGTCTGGTTTCTCACTCACTGGTTCTGAAATCTCATCAGTAGGACAGGGTGGTATTCCTCTTCTGTCATCAGCAGCATAGATCGCTTTGCATGACTTGTGAGCATGTGGCCAGGTAAAGGATCACAGAGAAAGCCTGAGCAGCCTCTAGGTATTGTGAAATAATTTTGCATTTCATTCAGTTTCATATGGGAATGAGTCATAGCCAGTCAGTGGGTAGATAGAAGGAGAAATCTCTTTCTTTTGGATGAATGCTTTGAGACACTTCCAGGAGGTGAGTGAGGATCAGTGTAAATCAGTGTACTATCTCTCCATCATTCCAAACATAAGCATACAAGCATCTTCCAGCGTCAGTAATTTCATAAAAATTTAGTTATCTAAAAAATAGCTTTGTATTCATTAATTTTCATTGTGTCGATTAGATATAGCTTACCCTGTAGTCCAGGCTAGCCTGGAACTCACTGTATAGCTCAAGTTGGTCTGAAACTCACAGCAATCTTCTTGCATTAGCCTCCTAAGTGTTGGGATTATATGTGAGCTTCAGCCTTCTTATTTTCCTTTCCATCCATTTTTTTTCATACATTTCATGTAGAATATGGTTATTCATGTGAAAGAACGTTGCAGAAAAAAAGGAAAAAGAACAGGATAGTAATTACGACCAAACTTTCCTTAAGCTGACAGCAGCCAGCTCATTTATTAAGTCAATGCAACGCTGCAACATCACACTTGATTGAAATCTTGGCCAAGTCTGACAGATGTTCTCTCCTCACTGTCAATCTCAAGTATGTTTTAATGAGTTTCAAGTGGCTGGAGCGCCCCTTCGCAGATGCCACTGTTGCAGAGATTGGGAGCAGATTCTTCAGGGCAATGGGTTTTGTATTTAATAAGCGGTGCATGGTAGGTAATGGGTAGAAATCATTGCTGGGAATGCAATCACAGCTCTGGAAACAGCCTCTTTCAGGCTGCAGTTGATGAGCCTCCTTCAAATCAGTTACATTCAGAATAGTGCCCCAAAGCCAGTCTGTATGCTGAATGTCTGCAGTCTTAACAGTTGATAAGAGTATTTGAAAACTTCAATCTTTTCAGAGAGTTATGAAAATGGCTGCTTCAGGAGACTCACTAGAAACATGTTTAAAATTGACTCGCTCTGTTTTTACCATTGTTTCTTAATGAGACTGAAATGGAGTGTGTGTGTGTGTGTGTGTGTGTGCGTGTGCGTGTGCGTGTGTGTGTGTGTGTGTGTGTGTGAGAGAGAGAGAGAGAGAGAGAGAGAGAAACAGAGAGACAGAGACACAGAGAAAGAGAGACAGAGACACAAAGAGAGACAGAGACACAAAGAGAGACAGAGACACATAGAAAGAGAGACAGAGACACAGAGAGAGACAGAGACACAGAGAAAGAGAGATTGATCTTACAAAGCCAGGCCTGTTTATTTGTATGCATTTCCTATAAGTTCATTGTTAGATTTCAGATGGTTATTTTCAGATACATTGAGATTTCTACTGGTTTATGGACATGCTTCTTTCACTATAAAATTATCACCCATGCCATGGAATGTAATAATGACGAGAATGTGAGAATGGGGGGACAGGTTGAATTGCACGACGACGACGATGACATTTAAAGATAAATATATTTATTTCATATTCAGATTACTGTAGTAATTTGAGTATAATTTATAAAAGACCACATGGTAAGCAATTAATGAAGCTCTATTAAACTAGGAGAAAAATCATGAAATGAAATGCTAATGTTTATTATATACAGTAAAATGTTTTTCTAGCCATTAAAGAAATGATTCTCAACATTTATACAGTTCTTCATGTTGTGGGGATCCCAAAATAAAATTATTTTTTTGCTACTTAAAAAAAATTATGACCTGTGTAGAGAAAAACCATGAGGATAATATTTCCTTTAGCCAATCTCTATCTCAAACAAAATGGTTTATATGTTTTGTATACTATGTCATAAAAATGAGTATTGCTTAGCCTCTGAGGTGTGTTAGGTTTTTTCTTCCTTGCTAGGATAAATCTTTCCCAGTTCCTATACTATCTCTTTATCTTGAATAGAATGGTGTACCTCTGTCCATTCTTTTTTTAAAAAGCAGTTGTAAACCTTTAATGATCTGAAGTATTTTTGAAAAATGGACCCGAGTGGAACAATTATTTCTACTGTACTCCTCTGGACTCACAATGCAAAATTTGTTTGAGAGCAGAGAGCTTTCTGATAAAGGAGAAATACCTTGATAATAATCAGAAGAAGAATGTTAAGTCCAAGTTTTACTTATGCAATATGTTGTCTAAAGCGATTGAAACCCACAAACACTGGAGGGCTGCTTTGTCAGACTACTGATATTTATAACTGTTTCTGCTCTAAGCTTGATTTAAAACCCAAAGCCTGTCAGAAAGCCAGATGGCAAGCTAAGACATCCCCGTGTATTAAAGCTTAGTTACCATGACGTGGGCACGAAAGCATGTGGTGGAGTCACATGCTACTGCTCCAAATGTGTCCTTTGGATGATGCTAGGAATTTCATGTAAGGTATTTAAAAAATATGCATTTAGTCTTATCTGTTCGGTTGCCATAACTTCCTGTCCTTTGAGTACCCAGAGCCTGACTGTTGCGTGCAGCCAATTAGTTTGTGCCAGAGAGGAAATGAGTGGTGAGAGAATGCGCTGGGCTGGGAGGCCACGTGACACCCAGTGGCGTGGGAAAGGGCTGTTCGTTAGTTAGAGATTAGTCATGTGTTAGCCCCAGGTGGGCGAATCGTGACTAGAGAGTATTTATTCTCGTGTTTCTCAGGGCAGCATTGCCCTTCTCTTCTACATGGTTTGCTCTCTGGAGAGTTGTTAATGGCATTGCCAAAAGTATACAGCATTTAAATTGATTGCCCACAGAGACAAATGGATTGTTTGATGCTTGCAAAGGCAATCATGGAGGTGGGCATGGAGACTGCGAGGGGTCTTTCTTCTCTCCCAAAGAGAAGGGCAGGAAGAGGTGAGGTTCCTCATTGTGGGCTGATTACAGAGCGCAGAGACTGTGGGCGACTGAAGGTGTGTAAATAGAGTATTTACAAGAGCACCTGCGTGTGCGTGCTCCTTTGCGTGTCAAGATGAAGGGTGCCTGAGATCAACCGCAGTATTTAGTACTTGCTTACAGGAGCAGCGTTCCTGCATCCTTGGCATTCTTAGGAACAGTGGGCCGGATCCATGGGCTGAAGAATTCAAACTCTAAAAACGTGCAACTGAAGCTGTAAAAAGCCACCAAACTGCCTTCCTGATTACATAGCCGGCTCTGTAGACTGCCAGTCACTCTGCAGGCATCGCTGCCTCACTTCTCCCTATTTATTTTTATTGAAACTCTACTGTGGGTTTTTAACCTGAAAGGGAAAAAAGTAAACACGCAGACATTTGTTTAAGAAGACTCTGGAACCTCTCTGGTTTGCTTGGAAGGCCAGTGCTGTGGGTTACTTTACACTCACTGCCAGCTGTAATCACTTCAGCTGGAAAGCTCTCTATATTCTTATTTTTAAAGCAGTAATTGGTAAGTGTATTTTCTGCTTGTAATCAATAGCTTTTATATTCCATGTAATATTTCTTTTTGTTTAGAAATATTTCGTGGAATATAAAAGCTATTGATTGTAAAGAGCTAAGTCTTTACCGCATGCCACTCCACATGACCGACTCACGCTGGAATTCTATTATGCTACCAACATGACAAATGCCTCTGTCGTTAATTGGTTCTCCAATCTTTAAGAACCAAAAAAGGAATTTTTTCACTCTGATCGCCATAAAATGGAGACTTTTATATAAAAAACAATGCTGTGTGTTATGAACTGAAACTATACCTTGTGATGATTTTCTAGTTATGAGCTTTTATGCAGATGTACGTGGACCAGTATGCAGTCCAGTATACATGTGCCTATGTTATAGATCTGTCATCTTCCATGTGATTGAAGTACATACAGATACACACATAAACAGTTCTTTACTCAGTAATATTCTACCACGTGCTTTTCCAGAACTGAGATTAATAGAACCTTCCCACCATAACTGTATCCTATGTATGTCTGTCACCTGTACCACTGATACAATCTGTCTCTATGATCTCCATCGAATCTGTATTCTTTATGTGATTCTCTCATCTATATCTAGCTGTGTTTATACCATGTATCTGCATACCACATCCCTTGTTTCACACATGTGTGCACGCACATACACACATACATACACACACATACACACATTCATGTATACCTTGGGAGACATTTGTAGAGCCTCATCTATTCTGTCATTCAACTCATGGGAAGAATTCCCGAAGTAGCTGAACTAGTCAGATTTATGGCTTCACAGTTGTCTTGAGCTATCTGTAAAGGTGAATGTACTTAAATTACCGAATTTATTTGTGAGCTTCTCTCATTGGCCCGTCTGTAGAATTACAAGTGTGTGCCCAGTACGTGGCCACCTCCTTGAGCTGGAATGTGGTATATGGTCAATCCTGATCTGGCTGAGCTCAAGGCTGACTTTCCTTAACCCACCCAATAAGGTGATACGCTACCCAAGGCCTGATGGAAATGTAGACTTTTACCATAACATTGATTATGGGCTGGCCTTGCTACTCCTGGAACCTATGAATTTTTCCAGGTCACCAGGCTCTAGTCTAATTATTTAAAATTATCTTACACCAGTCAGAATGGCTAAGATTAAAAATTCAGGAGACAGCAGGTGTTGGAGAGGGTGTGGAGAAAGAGGAACACTCCTCCACTGCTGGTGGGGTTGCAAATTGGTACAACCATTCTGGAAATCAGTCTGGCGGTTCCTCCGAAAACTGGGCACCTCACTTCCAGAAGATCCTGCTATACCACTCCTGGGCATATACCCAGAGGATTCCCCACCATGTAATAAGGATACATGCTCTACTATGTTCATAGCAGCCCTATTTATAATTGCCAGATGCTGGAAAGAACCCAGGTATCCCTCAACAGAAGAGTGGATGCAAAAACTGTGGTATATCTACACAATGGAGTACTATTCAGCCATTAGAAACAATGAATTCATGAAATTCTTAGGCAAATGGATGGAGCTAGAGAACATCATACTAAGTGAGGTAACCCAGACTCAAAAGGTGAATCATGGTATGCACTCACTAATAAGTGGTTATTAACCTAGAAAACTGGAATACCCAAAACATAATCCACAGATCAAATGAGATACAAGAAGAAAGGAGGAGTGGTCCCTGGTTCTGGAATGACTCAGTGAAACAGTATTCGGCAAAACCAGAACGGGGAACTGGGAAGGGGTGGGAGGGAGGACAGGGAAAGAGAAGGGGGCTTACGGGACTTTCAGAGAGTGGGGGGAGGCTAGAAAAGGGGAAATCACTTGAAATGTAAATAAATTATATCGAATAAAAAAATTTAAAAAAAATAGGGCTGCTATGAACATAGCAGAGCATGTAAAAAAATAAAATTATCATTACATATCATACTTATTTAAAAATTAATCTGGGGCAATAATCAGTGAGAAAAGATTGACTATTTTTGTACAGAATAAAATAATTCATAAAATAAAGCATGCAACTTTGTGAAACTTAGTAATTTCAGTATGAGAGAGAATTTAAATCTTACCAGAAATGGGAAGGATGAGGCATTTTTTGAATATGGAAATATGGGAGACTGCAGTGGAGATTTCCCCTCTCCTGTAAGGGACAGATCAAGACTAGGCAAACTAAATTCTTGTAAAGAGCTGCACACTGATAACACTCAGGTCTCTAGTTTTAATATATAAGATAATGCTGAAAATTTAAGCAGACAACTTCAGTCATGTACTGGACTGTAGGTATAGATTCTTGGACTTAATAAAGGTCCCCATGAAGTGCAGGACTATGCAGCATGAGCTGGCTATCATGGTGTCCTCTCATCTGTAAGATCCTTATTTCAGGAGCAAACAGAAAGAGACATCAAATAATCCCCCGCCACTGAGAGCAGCTTCCTTTTGAAAGGGGCTGCAGAGCAGAGAAGACAGATCTTTGAATTTACTTGGCATGTGAACAGTAGAATTCAGCTCCAAAAGAGACCACCTGCTACCCTTTATAGGTGCTAAGAAATACCAAAATTAAAAGTATGAGAAATAACGATACTCTAAATAGGGAAGGGAAAAGAATGGTAATGAACTTTCAGAATAGACAAGTAGGCCGCACTGTTGCTATTAAAAATACACATTCACGGGCAGAGAAACATTTGCCCAAATTGTACAGGGATGCTTTGCAGCTCTAGGGTAATGCTTTTAACTTTTAATGAGGCTCTACAAAAATACTCATTTTCTTGTACACGTACCTCGGGATCCATGGGCTCGCTTTTCGGAACAGGCACTGTCTTTGTATGTATGTGTGTATGTGTGTATGTGTGTATGTGTGTATGTGTGTATGTGGGTATGTGTGTATGTGTGTATGTGGGTATGTGGGTATGTGTGTATGTGTGTATGTGGGTATGTGGGTATGTGTGTATGTGTGTATGTGTGTATGTGGGTATGTGGGTATGTGTGTATGTGTGTATGTGGGTATGTGGGTATGTGTGTATGTGTGTATGTGGGTATGTGTGTATGTGTGTATGTGTGTATGTATGTATGTGTGTATGTGTGTATGTGGGTATGTGTGTATGTGTGTATGTGGGTATGTGGGTATGTGTGTATGTGTGTATGTGTGTATGTGGGTATGTGGGTATGTGTGTATGTGTGTATGTGGGTATGTGGGTATGTGTGTATGTGTGTATGTGGGTATGTGTGTATGTGTGTATGTGTGTATGTGGGTATGTGGGTATGTGTGTATGTGTGTATGTGGGTATGTGTGTATGTGTGTATGTGGGTATGTGTGTATGTGTGTGTATGTGTGTATGTGGGTATGTTGTTGGGTGGCACTTTTTTCATGCTGCTTCATCCTTTGGGGAATCCACATAATGAGAGTTGTTTGATGCATGGAAGAGTACATTTTATATAATATTAAATCTTGGAGTTTACTATTTGTGGGATCAGAATCACATTTTGGAGAAGACCTGGTTGTTCTTAGTGTATCCTGTCCTTTTCTTTTAGGCAGAAATACCCTGTAGAGATCTTCAAGTAGCAGTTCCCTCAAGCCACAGTGTGAGTAAATACCGTATTCACAGCAGAGCGGCATTTATTTTCTGAGTCGTGCTCAGAGCTCTAAGGTCCCATTGTAAATCTCCGTGCCCAGCACTCAGGGATGGCACAGAGGAGGTTGCTGATGTTGAGGAGAAACACCGAGTGGAATGTGTTAAGGTTTTATTTTCAAATGTTACACGTTAAAGTTTGGCTTGCATAGTTTAAGACACACCTATCTGTGGATCCAGACACTGGTGCAAATGTATGTATATATATATATATATATATACATATATATATATATATATATATGATAAATCATAAATTCCCTTATGACAATCAAGTAACTATAAACATACTTGTATTAGCAATAAGAGGACAACCGATAAGGCTTCAATGAACTGGTACAATCCATGACTATTTCCTTGCACAACATGCACCAGCACAGTTACAGCAACCATAGAAACTGTATATTCTAGTCTTATCACAATTATACTACAGAAAACACAGTTTTTTTTGTGTTTATTTTACATTTCTGAAACCGTTTTTTCTTTAACTTAACCTAATATAAAAGCTACAGCCACTGATTGATTAGAGTATCCAGAAAGCAAAGCTTTTGCCAATATATAATTTATTCTAAATCATCAGTTGTAGGTAAAGGTAGAATGAGATGATTTAAAAACAAGAGATTCAGTTTGATTTGGATAAATATGTCCCTTCTAATGCAATCTTTCAAGCCTTTCTGCTGATTATGATAGCCTGGGTTATTTCACCCGAAGATGAGACCTTCTAACACATTATTTGTCCTTTTAGATGAAGATTATGCTTCTTTTGCTTTGCTTTATTGAAAAATGGAGCTACAGATAAGCCAGGCAAGCCATTTTACATGTAACCCACCGAAGTCTTAATGTTTCTGGTACTATGACCCGTTACTAAAGCAAGCAACCTGCTTTGCATCTGAATATAGAAGTTAGCTTACGTATTCTGGTGTTAGAAATGAGAATTAATGGTTCCTATGAGTTCAGAGGAGAGAACATTTTATCAAAACTGTTAAAAACTCAGTTTAATAAGGGGAAATGGTGCCGCCTGAGAGCATATTTTTTCCTGTGTTCTTCATGTCCCTCTTCGGGCTTTCATGTAGAAAAGGTGGGATGACAGACGGCAGATGGATTTATCTTTTTACCGAGCTGCAAACCTACAAATCAGATGCATATAAACAGATCTCTCAGCCAAATATAGTGTGGCAGGAATTCTATCAAATTCATCAAGTCAAGGGAAGTGATTATGTCTGATGACATGGACTAGTATAAAAATGGGATGTATCACATCGCATCTATATAGCAGGCCAGAGAAGCCATTCAATGTAACCTTAGAAAAAGAAAGAAAAGCACACTGCTCTGTGTACGAAATACTTTCAGTATTCATTTATATTTCAGGATCAGCCGAGCTTATATGTTTCCTATTTTTAAAAAACTCAGAACCATATCAATAAATGATTGAAAGAATTTTTAGGTTGCAGGCAATCTAAATGTCTGTAGAGTTTATACGTGTTAGAGTCACTGTAAGGTTTTAACATTACTTTTGTATCATCTCAATAGACTTATGCATATACCTTGAAAGTCCTATAAGATGTAAGTAATTAAGTTTCTCATGAGGGAAGAAATGAGATTATACACATAAAATGCTTAATCAATTGCAGGTTATAACCTCTCTTATTTCTATGTAACGTTAAGAGGCAGATCTAAACCAGTCACAGAGCGGTGACAGAGAGGAATTCTATGCATTAGCAGGAGGGTCTTCAGTGGCATTTCATTCTGATAAAATGACATTTGGCCAATGGTCTAAGATGAAATTTTCAATAAATGCTGGCAACTAACACAATTCATTATAGTTCCTCCTGGTAAAGGATGTGGGCAAAAATTGCCTTGGCTCTAAAAAAGCTTTCATGTCATTATAAGCCTGGATCAATCACCATCAAGTAGAGGACACTCATTGAGCTATTTCTCTTCAGCCATTACACATTTTATTATCAGGGCCTATTGAAGACACTGAGATTGTTTTTATTAGGGAGGCCTTATTGCTAGGCTCTCTAAGCTAAGTGTGTTTAACTGTATTCTCTGGTAAAGAGATGGAACAATCTGTCTGAACAGAGCCTGGGATGAAATCACCTGTACATCGCCACAAATACCATGCCATTTAGATGTCATTTCGCCTGTGTTTCTGCACAGTAAGACATGATAACATACATTTTCCCATTAAACCAAGAAAGGGAAGCCCAGTACAGTGGTGATTGCTATGCACTGGAGATACCTGGAGAGGTTAGAGTTCATACTACCTTCCTCCCGTTGGCAATGCTTAACTTCTCAGCATAAGGAGATCTTAATTGCTGCTTCAGAGGCATCATCAAGAATGAAAGCTAGTAGCCACGCTTACCAGCCTCATCATTCCGTGTCTTCACTGATGCTGTATTTGTCTTTATGAGACCAGACAAGGGAAGAATAAGATCAAGTTAAAAGATATTTGCTGAACTAAAGCTTGTCTGGCAGTATAATGAGTTTTAATAACTATCTTACTAAAGATAGGCTACTTTCTAGGCATTATTTAGCACATTTCACACTTGTGGCTTTGATTATTCTGTAATATATTGTTCCAAATTCTTTTGGTTAAACTCTTTCTAAAAATTTTTTTTAGCCTCTTTCCTTATTCCCACATCTTCTAAAAGAGGGGCTGGGGGAAACTTTCCAAATCTTATGTTGCTGAACCACTTTAGTCAGATTCTCTTTGTCAGGGAAATGTTCAAAAGATCACCTATCATCTCATAGGTAAGGAGAGCAGACAAATTAAAATCTAAATGCATGCAGAATGTAGTACTTGCTAAGAAAGAGTGAATTATTACAAATGAAAGGGAGTCTGGGATCAGTGAAGCTGTACTAAAAGACTGAGAATGACAACAGCTGGAAAAACTGCAAGACAGACCTTGTGACTCCTCTGACAAGTTCATCCTGGGAGCTTTCTTCTTCCATATCTCCACACATGCAGAATTAATGGTGCGGGGGTTGCCTCCAGTTGTCAAGTTGCTTAGTTGTATTCAAGGAAGGAATACTCTCAAGGAAGCTTGAAGTTGTATTGAGGGAAGTTGTATTACTTCCTTCAACTGTTGAAACACAGAGGCTGTTTGACTTTCTTCAAGATACTTGGTAGAATAGTAAATTACTGGCTAGAGAACAAAGCTGGGAAACTTGATTGAAAGACTTATTTTTGATTCTATCACAGCATCATAGTAATACTACATAAAGACATAGCTCAGTGGCAGAGTGCTCACGTAGGATCTATAACGCCCAGGGTTCAAACATCAGTACTGCCTCTTCCCACAATCTCTTATCAGAAAATACACTTTGATAAGTTAATTAGCTTCTTGATGTACTGGAATAGAATTTTATATTTGTGATAGTATAAATAAATATCAATTTTATTGACCTATGTTACTTTTAAAAACTAATTAATGTCATTAATAAGTACTTCTGATTTTTTTATCAATGGCTACAGAAAAAAAAGTAGACAACTGAGCTCACACATTTTTAGCAATTAAAGTAACACTAGTTGCTATAACACTGAGCACTTGTAGTAACTTAATAGCTTAGTGATTTAGAGGAGAAAGCTAGGCATTATGGTACATGCCTATAATTCTAGCACTTGTGAGACAGAGGCAGGAGAATCATGAATTCAAGGCCATGTTAGGCTACACAGTATGACCTGGTCTCAAGAGGAAACAAACAAAAATTGTGTTCTGTTAAAAGAAGTTAAGTTGTTTTGCTCTGCACAACCATTCCCAGACACACCAAGACAACTTATGCAATGATCAGCTTTGAAGGATATATATTAGCCTGTTAACAGCCACTAGAAGGGACAAGGTGTTCAATACAATTCACCCTCCACTGTGGCCCAGAGAATTCAAAAGTTTGGACATGTTTTGTCTAGACTAGAGTAAGACATCCAGTCTTACTCTGATACCAAAACTTAATTAGTACTGGTTATAAGGTTGGGATTCACTATCTACATGGATGTCTTCAAAGAAAGAAAGTAATGCATTTTCATTTTAATCAAGAAATATTATATTCTTTCCAGAAGAGCATCAGAAAACTAAATAGACTTTTTGATTTACCTAAATGCTATAGAAAGTTACATACAATGTACACTAAGACTGAATCTTCTGGACTGGGACAAGAAAAGGAAAAATTGTGTGAACTAAAAACTGATTAAACAAACCTCCACTGCCTCTTATCAATCTCCTTTCCCACTGTATTCTGCTTCTTTGAAAAATTATACATAACATCACAGGCTATAAACAATTTTGCATTTGATTCACCCAGTGTTTAGGGCTGTTAACAATGTTATCTAAACTTCTGAAACTTCTGAAAAAATTCACTTATCCCATATGCAAATGTGGAGCCCCTTGTTAAAACTGAAGTATTAGTAAAATCACAAGTTGTTAATCATACAAACCAGTCTCGGTTCTGTGCAGAGATCTGTGTAGAGCCGGATCCTCTTCTGTTCAACTTGACCTTATCTCACCTGCCCCAGGGAGAGTGGCCTTAAGGGGCCTCCAGTACACAGGATAGAGGAGCCGTGTTTCACAGCCATATTGCGTATTAACATGCTACATTTTAGCTGCTCCTGTGGTCCCAAGGTCTTTGGTCTCTGAGGGTCATTCTACTGTTTAATCACCTTCACCTATGGTTTGCTGAAACACTATTTCCAACGAGTTTCAGGCAGAATCCATTTCTACTAATCAGCTCATTTCCAATGTATTGAATCTGATAAATTCTCCATTGGTCTTTTTTTTTTTTTCATTTATAATCTTTGCCATTTTCATTTCTGTCCCAACTTAATCCAAATGGGTAATACAGCACCCACACCATCATTTCACCTTCAAATTAGCAGTAGACATTCATGTGAATAGACTTTTATGAAGGGGAGCCTGTTCTGGAAGAAGGTTTCATGTCCTGTCAGGGAACCACAGAGAGATAGTTTATAATTAGCCATCCCTGTTTTTAATTGAGGCCAGACTACCACCCCTTTTGCTCCACATTTTCTACAATTTTGCTGGGACAATCTTCCTACTACATCTCATCCCCTCCTTTTCCCATTTCCCTGACCACTGTTACCATTTTCCATAAGGTGTTCAGTGGTGTTCAGCTCTTATGTTAAAGAGCTTCAGGTAACTCACAGTGTGTCCTGATGATGCCAAATAAACTATTCACACAGTATGTTCAGCTGTGTAGTGACCCACACATTTCCTTATGCCAGGAATGCTTTTGTTTAACCACATTTTAATGTGATAATGTCTTCTCTTTTCTCCTTCCCTCTCCTATTCCTTTGTTTCTTCCTCTCCCCTTTCTTTCTGCTCCCCTCCTTTCCCCTTTCCCTCTTTTCCCCATTCTGTTCTCTCTTCCTTCCATCCTTTTCTTGATCTGAGGCTCAAACAAAACAGTTTATAGACATAGCCTCTTTATTCCTGGAACTCATGATTACAAAAATTTTCTTGGAATGAACACACAGTGGAACCTGTATGTTCATAGAAAATCCACAGGGATCGTAAATGCCCAGAAACACTACAGGGATGGTACGACAATAATGTTTATAGCTGGAACATAGAGAGGCCACAAGTATATAATAGTATAAGCTCACACTTTTTCCTGCCTTCTGTCAGATGCAATGCATTATTTTTCTAACATTTCTGCATTATTTGGGCTTTGTGAGTAGTAGTAGTATGTTGTGGTAAATGGGCATGGGTAGGTGTGTCCTCAAATATGCTGAACAGGAAACTCAACCAGACTGTTTAAGAAGAAAGCCTTTCTGATATCTAGCACTTAGGGGTTTTATGATGGCACTGCATCCACACTGCTTACCCCGTTACTGCTCTCTGGGTGCTCCATCTGATTTCCATAATGTATGTTCATAGCGCCCGTGTTTATTGCAACAGATTGCTAAGTTAACTTATCATGGCTCTTCTGCACTTATATTTTCTCCCAATTTAAAGTTTTTAAGAGACACCAAGGCAATTTTGACAGTTACCTAATAAAGCTGAAATTCTGTCTACAACAGGAGTACCCTGGGATCCGCATTGCCTTTGGCTCTATAAAAGCATGCTATATAGTAGCTTTGCATTGATCAGAGTGAGTCTGCCTGCAGTGAGCCCTGGGCATGCTCTGGGCTGTGAAGCTTAAGGGGGGCAAGGGACAGTGTAATCATTGTGAGAACAGCTTAGATCGATTCTCACGACGCCAGCAATGAACCTTTCTCTAGAGGGGCATATTGCAGCTGTGAAGACAAGCAAGGATAAGTGTGACAGGGTGGAACGTCAATTTTTTTCCCAGTAAAGACTCATCCAGCAGTCACAGAGGATGTTTCATGAGCCCCTCCCTTCTTCGGGGTATCTGACGAGATTAGCTAATATTCAGTAAACCAAACTGGAATGATGAGCTTGGGGTAAAGAGACACAGAGAGTTGCCATGATCAGCCTTTTCCCTAGCACTGAATGGGGCAATAGCACCGACCCCCCTGCACCGGCTGCTTCAGTGATCTTCTTGAGGGACAGTGATCATTTCATTCATTTAGGGGTTGTATTTGGCTGAAACTTCTCTTCCTGGTGCAGTACTCAGCTGAGTACTGAATTCAAATGTCTGCAGACATTTTGCAGCTGTCATTTTCTTTTAAATATTTATACATAGTTTTATCTCTCTGTGAATACAATTTTGGACGTGTGTGTGTGTGTGTGTGTGTGTGTGTGCATGCACACACACTCATGCACAGGCACCTGTGAGATCAGAGGAGAGTACTGGGTACTCTGTTCTGTTAGGTCCTTCATTATCTTTTGAGGCAGGTCTTTTCCTGATCTTGGAACTAGGCTGGCAGACTGGATTCCTCCTGTCTCTCTGCTGCCCGCTGCAGCCCACCCTAGTGCTGGAATTATGAGTGCCCACATTTATGTGTGGTTCCATTTCTTGTCTCGTCTCGTTTCTCTTTCTTTCTTTCTTTCTTTCTTTCTTTCTTTCTTTCTTTCTTTCTTTCTTTCTTTCTTTCTTTCTTCCTTCCTTCCTTCCTTCCTTCCTTTCCTTCCTTCCTTCCTTCCTTCCTTCCTTCCTTCCTTCCTTCCTTCCTTCCTTCCTTCCTTCCTTCCTTCCTTCCTTCCTTCCTTCTTTCTTTCTTTCTTTTCTTTCTTTTTTTCTTTCTTTCTTTTTTCTTTCTTTCTTTCTCTTCATTTCTCTTTCCCCTTTCTCTTCCCTTCCTTCATCTTTGTCTCTCTCTGTCTTCATCTCTCTCTGTCTCTGTCAGTCTCTGTTTCTGTCTCTCCTTTTATAAGTGAGGCTGCTTGGGAATTTGATCTCAGTTCCCCATACTCCCACAGCAAGCACTCTCACACAAAGATCCACCCAACTGTCTCTGAACACAGTTTTCATTTTCCTGCTATGCTTTTACTCTGACCATCTCTGTAATTCTAACTTTCCTCAGATGATACCTTCTTTCTACTGCTGTCCTCTGAACAAGCAGAACATGATAATATCTTTTCAAACTTCAAGCTCTAGAACAAACTGCAAAAATCTAGATTTGGAGTGGTAAATTCTGTAGACGGAATGTAACTTTGCCTTTCATGATATTGATATTTATCTATCATGATATTTATCTATTAAAACGTGCTAGCTGTTTTATCAGCTACATAGACAGTGTGATCATCTTCTGATAATGCTTTTAAAAAGTAAGACATTATTTTACAGTTCATTTCTCATATTCTTATTTAGTTGATTTTAGAATGTTTAGTCATTTGTCATATCTATTTCCATCAACTTACATGTTGATTCTGCTGTTCTAAACTGACATAAATGATTTAATTTGCTGTTAATAAATGAATCTGTTTTAGGTTGGAATCATCTATTTATTTTAAAAATAGTTTATTTATTAACCAAAATGCCTTTTATTACTTAATTAAATCACCGATTAAAAGTCAGAACGAGGCAGTGTGAAGAACGCCTTCAGCCAGCATCCTGCTTAGAATAGATGACAAATCATTTTAGAGTTTTGCTTTAATCCCTTACAGTCCACTCTCACCCAATAGTTGCATTTCCTATGAATCATGAAGAATATGTTACATTCACTTCTCAAATTCATTTTTCTTATATTATTCATCTTTGTTAATATGTGGATTCTGTTATAAAGCACGTATAGGTGGCACGATCTGTCCTCTGTGGATCCACTGTAGGTGCTAGCATTTACTGTTTTGTCTGAAAGTTAAAAATTACTCTCAAATTATGTAGGAGATGAATATAAAATTATCAGAACATTTGAAGAAGGCAGGGGCACAGGCACTTAGCATCAAGGATCATGAATACTTGGATATACATGAAAGGTTCAATACTAATTTTCCTTGCTAACACAGGATCACATAGACATTGTCTCAATATGGTTGTGGAAGAGCCTGACTTGCTGAATTTTCTGAGAAGGTCATTTCTGAGGGCAAGTTTAACAGCAATCTGAAGTAGGATACAAAGCAAAGGCTGAGTGAGCATAAAATACTGTGATTTCCAGACTTCAATTCCTTACTTATGAAAATTGGGTATTTTTTTTTAAATTTTGCTTTTCTGACTCTTCTTCTTGTCTAGATATTGCCACTAGTCATTTCACAATGGACCACGGGAGTCATTCCAACCATCCACAGTGCGTTTCACTTGTGCTGGGCAACATAATGGCAATTTTCAATAAACAGGGATTCTGCTTTCATTTCCTTGTTTGCTTTGAGTTATGGTACCTGCTTGTTTATCCTTTCAACTTGAGCACCACCTTCCTTAAGGAAGAAATGGAAGCAAGGTAGAAATTGGGCATCTCTTCTTTCTCTCTGCCTCTGCTTCCCACTCCATCACAGGCCCGGACTCTGGACTGTGCCTTTCCTTAAGCTCTTTGTTAAAGCAAACATTGTTTCTTGTGATTTCCCTCTGCCAGTGCAGAGCTAGTGCTTTGCGTATAGCATTCTTGCTAAACCTCGATGCTGCCCATGGATTCAATGCTGTTCTCCTCATTTGACAAATGTAGAAAACTTAAGCCAGGACATTTTGGTAAATTTTCCCAAGAAGCAGCAAAATTCAGACCAAGAATCTGCACTGTCTGTGTTAAAATTCTCTTTTAAGCAACTTTTTCTGTGATGTTATTTTTGAATGCTTAGCACTGTATTCCAAAGTATACAGCATTTCCCATGAATCCTAATTCTATTCTCCATCCTACTAGAGTGGTGATGCTGGGTTTGTCTGGTTTGGGTTTTGGCTCTCCTTCCTCCTTTTATCATGCCTTTAGAAATTCCAAGTTGGTTGTGTTGTTGTAGCTGTAGCTTCACTTTTGTTTGTTTTGTTTTTTCAATCGTCATCTTTAGAAACTGTACATTCAGGATGGTTTTAGAGATCAGTTACCCCATGTTAGTTATATGTCTACCCTCTCTGAGTTGATAACTTTTGTGAATGGGTTTGGGGCATCAAAGCATTTGTGTCTGCATTCAGATGAAGCAGATCTTGCCAGCTGGTCTCACAATCCATACATGATCTCTGCACTGGGCTGGGCAGCAGCATGAGAAGCTGTGTCTGTCCAATGCCCTACGGAGTGCAGAGCACGTTCACGGTGCCGACATTTAGAGGAGATACAGATGTGTGCTGTCTTGCTAGATCAGAGTCTTCCATGTGCTGGCTGAACTGGCAGAGGCTGGTTAAGTGAACTGATGGTTTTCTGACTATCTCTCAGCTATAATTATGTCATAGAGGATAGCGAGGTCAGAAGCAGGAGAGAAAATAGTTGTGGATCAGCATCTTGATGAGTACCCTACTATTTCCAAATTGACATGATAACTTGCATAGGCAGAATTCAGGTTTCCTTGGAATATGACATCAGATTTTATAAACTGAAGAAAAAAACTTTCTCTTTTAAGGATATTCAACTCTCAAAATTATGTTTTTATGTATGTATCAGTTTACTAAAGGAAGAACATAATGCTACAAGTATTATCTAACTTTAATATATTTGTGTTTAGAGGTTTTGATATTGTACTTGTTAAAGTATTAACCATTGGGGAAAAATACACAGTATTCCAGCATCAAATGATAGCAACTCTCTCGGAACTTTATGCTATTAGAAGTATGCATTAAAAATACTGAAATGGGTAGTGCTTTGATGTCTGTTATTTTAAGGGTATGGTATATAGGCTTATATTTTTGTCCCCATCTATAGATATATGATTTAGGCCATGGAGGCAGACCTGGCATGATGCTTCAGCATAGACAGGGATGTTGTTCTTGACATCAGGAGGCGTCATGTTACCTGCTCCACACTGTTGTGGCGAGTAATACATAAAACATCTTCACAGATGGTAAGATTATAAAGATGTTTGCTATCTAACATTTGGCATTGGCCCCCGTGCCCTCATGGTTGCCACTATAGTCTTTCTCAGAGCTCACATCCAATGTCTGCAAATCCCCTGCTCTGATGGAATTCAGCCGAGGGCGTCATCTTCACAGCCAGGTATAGCAAGGCAGCTGCTAAGGAGCTCCTCGTTGAAAGCCTGCATCTCCTATGTAAATCAGCACATCTTGTTCATTAACACAGCTTGGGATAATCAGGCCACAGAGCCAAGAGCAAGTTGGAAGAGGTCCAGACAGTTCCAAGCCCAGCTAGATGGAGACAGATTGGGATATGTCTGGAAACCAGTGTCTGCTTGCTAAATACTACCTGGTATTCCCGCAATCACTGATTAGAAAAAAGAGTAAATGTATATGAAGCACCCCCGAGATCCAAAGAATTCTCAGATGAGTCCAGACAGATAAAGCCGCCTCATGCTTTATACAGATCTCAGGAGCATTTTCAAGTAACCAATACTGCATGCAATTCGTTTGCTCTCACCTCTGTTCTTCTGAATGACATCGCCTGGCAGGAGGTTTTGCCACTTTCAGAAGGTTCAGGGCCTGAGTGGGTTGCAGGCTGCCTCAGTGGAGATTTATCTTGTAGAATAATTCATTGAGCCATATGTTCCAACGAATATATACAGAACATTGTAAATACATTCACGGAGTTTCTCATTTGCTACTAGAGGGAACGCGTTTCATGCTATCCGGCAGAGCGCTTGACTGCAGATGTTAGAAAATATTTTGCTTTAAGTTTTGTTCTGACTGTTCCCTCTGGTATGATTTACCTGGTTTTTATTTTCTGCTAACGTCTGAGCTCTGGGTGGGTATTTCATTTAGAAATGCCATGAGCCCCCCTGGGGGATTCTTGGCCTGATTATTTTCCCAGAATAATCTCTCCTGGCATTTGCCTAGCATAGCAGAGTGAGGATGTCTCATAAGCCACCTGTTAAGGCACTTGCTCCCATGTGATGCAGGAAAGCATTGGTTATATCCCTGAATCCCAACAGCATTGTAAATGGCTATCTTTTTAAAATTATTTTAATTGAGGCCTTTGACAGAGATCTGGTTTTGTTCAGATAGTTCTGTGTCTACTTTCAGGATAAGTCTGTGGCCATTGTGTCTGACATTAACATCATTTCCTTAGCTATGCTCAACCCACTAGCAGCTGAAATTATTCAGCGTTTGAGCTTTTGTGAGAGTCCAGAAGAATCAGTGTCAGTTAATGGGAGCATGAACATTATAAAGTAGTTTGTCTTTGATAAAATTCATAGTTCGGGTGGTATATAAGGCAAAACACTCTGAACTGGCGAGAATTCAAGGTCAAAAGGGTCTAGAAAAATAATTGTACCTGCTGTATAGTTTTGCAGTATTCAGAATCAAACACAGATCTTGGTAAATGGAAGGTAGTCTGTGTTCTCACCTTAGAGACCCTGAAGATGTTCTGTGAATACCACTTCCTTTTCCTTCACCATGTGTGCTAGAGTTAGGTGCCAAAGTATGACTTTGGGTGTCACATTTTTAAGTGCTTGAAGGATACACAGCCATTCACATTAGTCAGTTGATTCTATAGCCCGATATCAGCACTTGGCATTTATGAAGCTAGAGTAAGATAAACAGAAACAGAGTAGAGAAGGGAACAACAGGCAGGCAGCTCCTGTCTTCTTCTCTCTTCTTATTGGGAGTCTCTGAGATCTCTCAAAATGTGGTGCATGTGTACGGATGCCAAGACACCACTGCTGTGTAGATAACTGGATTCTTATTCTAAGAGCAAGAAACCATGGGCGTGGTGCTGAAGTTGGCTGTGGTTGGAAGATGATGGCTGTTTATATGAGATATTTGTCTTCACCTATATTTGAATATTTCTACCTGACCTCAACCTACAATCATGTAGTAAAACCTCAAGAACAGAATTAGGGATAATTCTGCATAGGGATAATTTCTCTCAAGAAGCCATCAGTGTTAATTTCCTAGTATACCTAGTATACCTATATCTAAATACCTAGATGATAAGGTAGACATTTAAAAAATTTCACTCTACCTTGATTCCCTCAGTTGCTAATAGAAAAACATTTCCTTTGATTCCTGCGTCTCCTGTAGTGATCTGTTAATAATCCACCAGAAGAACATGGCATTGGATGATTCTTATTGTGTAAAAGGAGCTGGTGACAGCAGACGCAGCTGCTACCAAAACAAAATACAGGCTGTTGTCAGGCTGACAGCTGTTGGCTGTTGGAGTGTTTAAGAACATGGGCCCATAATGCCCTGCATAACTGTACAGAAATACTGGAAACATTCCAACTTTAAGACACCATAGTTGTGACAGTCTTGATACCCTGTACCTTCTTTTATCCAGTGCCATTTTATCTTACCAAATTCATGTCCTTTCTGAAAGCAAAAGCAGGAAAGAATGTGCTTTCTAGAAAACCAAGTTCAAAATGGTGCCTGCTCCTTCTATGATTGTTTGTAAAGTTGCAGTTAACAACACAAGATCAGAGACTTGGATCTCCATTTGTAATCCTCCAGTAGTACTTCAACCTCTTAGCTATTTAAACTGATAATTAATGTGCTTTCACCTCCATCTTTAAGTGGCACAATGCTTAGCAGAGTAAAAAACAAGTCAAAACCATAGTCAAGGTTGTTTTTAACTTAGAATCCCTTAAATCACCAGTAAAGCAGCATTGTATTGTTAAATAAGAAAAGTGGATTTTGCCTTAGTTATTAGAGACAGCACCTTGCGCTATTAGCTCAAGCTAGTCTAGTAACCACTAGACATGTAACCATGTCTTCTTTATAACTTCTGGCACTCTTCCTGACTCTGCCTTCCTCATTCTGGGATATCACTATTGTATATCATTGATATATGGCTTTAAAAATTATCTCTCATGTATGAACATATGGCACTGTAACTATATACCTGTAAGAAAGGGAATTTATCCATTTCGCAGATTTGGAGGTTCAAAGTCCAACAGATGTAACTAAGGTTTTTAAGCTCCCTTCCAAAAGGCATAGTACAGGTTGTTAAGGGTAGCCACCTTGACTCTATCAGGTCATGCTGGCATGTGGTTGGTGTCTATGCAAGAGTGTATGCTGGAAGCCATCCATCCATCCATCCATCCATCCATCCATCCATCCATCCATCCACCCAGCAAGCAAGCAAGCAAGCAAGCAAGCAAGCAAGCAAGCAAGCAAGGAATTGCATCCCAAACCTGGATTACAAAAAAGGAGTGAAGATATCAGGGTCCTCTGGTGCCCTTCATGGTATATCTTCAATGAACTTTATCCCAAAGTAGTCTTTACATTGTAAAGAGTCATAGAACCTTCCATTACCACCTCCCTTACTTAGGAATCTTTGTGCTGAGCTCAAATTATACCTAAAGTGCTGCAGCATACAATTATGACTTTTTAGGCCATATCTCAGCTTGTCTATACTAAAATGGAGTGCTTGGAAGTTCCTGAATTTGGTTTTCCACGCCTTTATCATTAGCTTGTAAACGGAAGCCTCAACTAGATGCTAATCAAATAAATGCTTTGTCCTAATTCTACATCGTCTGTTACTTTTGTATTTCACCCAGAGCTAAAATGGATCAAGTCTTTTGCATGTTGTGCTAGTCTCTTCTTGTATAACAGAGTTCTTCACTAATTGAGAATAATTTTTAGTTTATTTGCATGCAGTTGGTTAATGCTCAGTCTGTAGGATGCAGCGACTTTCCTGCAGCAGCTATTTCTGTGTCTATTTGTTGCCACACATAATTGCACAATGCTGGAGCGACAGTTCATTATGTGCTCTTCAAAATACATGCAAATGCCTCCAGAAAAGAATGTTTTCTGCAGCTGTGGTGGGAGGAATTCTTCTGAAGCCTCCCTGATGTTAGGAGAAAATAAGAGCAACTTTTGATTAGATTCCTACCTGGGAGATTTTACTTCATTACCCAGGAGACCTGTGACTCTGTTTCTACATCATACAATCTTCGTGAGCAGGACTTTAAGAGACTGTTGCATCTTCAGAGTTTGAGTTCTTCATCTGAGCTGTATATTCATTTTTCAAGCACTGTTGTAGAGTCCAACAATAAGCTCTTAAAGAACTAAAAGCCAAAAAACTTGGGGTTTTATAGAGAGGAATTGTAAGTCCATGAGTTATATGTAGTAAAATCTCATAGGATGTGAGTGTGGAATATCATTGTTAGGTTATGATTAGTCTGTCTTACCTGGACTACATGCTTGACAGAGAAGTAAAGAGAAAACAGATTGGATACTAGAGACTTGGGTCACATGACCTTGACTTTTAACTTCTTCAAAAAATTTGGGGAACTCATTTGGTGGGGAGTAAGAGGTGAATTTGAACAATGGATGCTTGACAACCCATCTTTGCTCTTAGAGGTGAAATGAGGTAGCAGTGCATGTAAAGTAGCAGAGAATTAACAGATCGGGGATGAAGACAGAAAGGAGTACGTATGGGCTGAGTGGCTGGGCATCCAGCTATTAGTGGCTTTGAAGATATGGATGGGGCATCCAGCACAGAGTTAGGTCTCCTTGCTTGTTCAGAATCTCAAAAAGTAATGGGCTGGTAAGTCAGCATACATGGAACATGGCCATAAATACGATGACCTTATGAATTTAAAAAGAAATACTGCAGCCAATTTCGTTGGTATTTAAAACATTGAGACCAACTGCTTTATACTGCATGTTGTTTTAAAATGAAGAGGATTCTTTTTGAGTTGGTACTAGGACCAGCTTATTTTGTTTTACATGAATCATGTGGCTTTAGACAAACTTCTCAAATACTTATTCAACATTCTCATATAGAACTGGGGTATATTTAACGGTTACACTTGAAGAATTAAAAATAACTTTCAGTTTTGTCAAATAAGAAAAATCTTGAAAACTGAAAAGAATGATTAAATATGTTATAACAGTGATATTTTATTATGTGTGCTAATTTTATTCCCCCAAATTGTTGGAAAAAAAACCCAGGATAGATTCTTTTTTTTTAAATAGCATTCCAGGTATTCAGAAATTAATGTTTACTTAAACCATAATTCATACCATGTTTGGTCACAAAAACGTTGCTGAGCTTGATTTAAGGTGGCTATTCTAACAATGTGTGCATTTTATTTCAAGAGAGGTAGGCTCAGAAGATGTGCCTTTTTATTATTTTTTTAAATAACTAACTTTGCAAAGCTACTTATTACAGAACAAAATTCCATTTAAAAAATTCCAATTCAACGACTAGCATTAAATACAAACCAGACATACATTTATGTATTTGCCCACTGAACTAAACGGAGACAGGAGGTATCACAACACAGCAAAAACTAAACAGAAAAACAAATGAAACCTTCCTTTTCCTGAATCTTTACTTATCCTTTTTAAACTTAATAAAGAATTCCCAAGCACTTGGAAGTTAGTGCTTTGGCTCACTTTACTCCTTAAGCAAGTGTCTTTGAGATGAACATTTGGGCTGAGCATTAACACCAAGCCCAACACTGATATGTGGTACCTTATGCAAGTGCTCTGCCCCTGCAGTCCATGAGCGAGATGTCTGCTTTTGTCTCTTGGCATATGCTCAGCAACCTGCTTATACTTAGGTGGTGGATCTAAGTAAACAACCTTGGGGAAGTTCTGATTGCCACTGAGAGGAAGCACTGGTAACTGAGTATGTAACACTCTCCACAAAGGCTCTAAACTGGATATTCACACTGTGTTAGTTACTTTTCTTCTGTTGCTATGACAAAATAATCTGACAAAAGCAGCTTAAAGGAGAAAAGTTTTATTGCAGTTCACAGTTGGAGGTCCGGTTCATCATGGTGGTCAGTGTGTCAAGGGCTTGAAGTAGCATATCAGAACTAGAAGCAGAGAGTGGCCCATGACTGCATGCTGCTTCTGGGATCTCTTCCTTCATTTAATCAGGATCCCAGCTTAGGGATGGCACTACCCACAGTGGCCTGGTTAAAACCAGGCCCATTAAAACAATCAACACAAGGCCCTCCAGACATTGCTAGAAGCCTGTTTCCTGGGTGATTTTATGTTCTATTAAGTTAATCATTAATACTAACCATCACATACCCTGCGGCTTGAGAATTTTTCAGAGATTTATGTCAATGTTAATGATATTCTCCCTCCTAGAAACTCATGCTCCTATGTGTTTCTTCCTAGTTTGCTCGTCTAAACCACAACGGAAGTAGAACGCTAGCAGCTCTAAAAAAGATTTGTTCTCGATACAAGTCAATCTGTGGTTGTACACAAAGGTTATCGTGGGCTTTGTGTATAGGCTCTTGTAAGAAAAGCCCTATTTTAAACAGGATTACTGGTCAGTTAGCTCGACAAATATAGGGAATAGCTGACCTTTTATTTTCTATGATAATATCTTTGACTAGAAGTTTTTAAAATACCATACAAAGACAGTAAGGGTAGTATGATTAGCCTGAATTTTGATTAATGCCATTTTTGTTTTCATCTAAAGATTTTCTTGTATACGTTTATTTACTCTCTCTCTCTCTCTGTTTCTCTGTCTTGCTCTCTCTGTGTGTGCACATGGGATCCTTACTTTAGTTTTTATTTCATTTTAAAAATAAAAAGAGTCACAAGAATCCTATACCATTTCAGTGTATTACATGAGTTCATCAGTGTAAGGAAGAGACAATATGGACTTATTGCTTCAGAAAGCATCGAAATTCACTGCACACCACAAAGAGTTTTATGTTTTATAGGCTTGAAAATATTTCCATTACTTTTATACTTGTAGATGAATAACACTGGGTAGCAAATAAAGTATTACATACTTAGAAACTACTGATATATTTACATGCCCATACTATATGCCTTTTCAGTATTTAATATAATACTAGTTCAGCAAGGTTTAAATTGTAAATATATATAATAGGAAAAAAAATAAAAATTAGCTATTTTGTAATGTAGTATGATTAGGTTTTCAGATTTGTTCTCATATTCATAGTACCAAGGCTAATCACGAAATAAATCAAATTTCAGCCTTTATAGTGTAAATACTTCAGCATAATCTGTCGTGTCTGTGGCAAAATGTTTGGATTAATTTCCTGTTGTGTATTTAGGTTAAAAAATTCACTAGGCCACCACCTGTTTTAACTTGGCTTCCCTGGAAACAGGGCATGCTCTATAAAGTTGAGCCAAGAAGATGGTGTTTTCTTTACAATGTGACCTAAGAAACCAGAGACAGGGGCAAGGGCGAGCTTCAGAAAGGGCTAGCACAAGGATACACCGCTCCAGCTCTGCATGCCAAGCCTGCTTGTACCTAGAGGGCTTGGTGGTAGGCTTTCTCAGAGTCTGCCCAGGGAAACAGAAATAAAATATTTAGCCCTTGGGTCCTAGTCTTCAGTAGTCACAGGTGAGTGGCTCAACAGCTTGATTCTTCTTCTTCAGCTGAGGTGTGCTGAGTCCCATTGGGAACCCACAGGCCGGTGTCTCTTGGGGTGTGACTCTAGGGGCACATGCCATACCAGGGGAGTACTGCTGTTTGCACCATGAAGAAGCTACTTGAATCTTGTTCAAAACTATCCTCTAAGCTAAGTCTGCAGAGGCACAGCTGGCAGCATTTAAATGACATCTAAAGGGTTAACTAAGATACTATAATTGACAAAAATTTTTCAGCAACTCTTGAGCTGCATTCTTCAAGACCTAATGAAATGTACATGCAGACAATTGTGGTTTTAATACTGTAAATATTTACCAACAACTACAGACACTGAGAATGTAGAATAAGTTTTATAAGGTATGCAGGGAAAATTCGAAGATCATATACTTAGAATGTTTGTGAATTCAAAACCCAAGTTGTGCCTACAGACTGTATTTACTCAAATCTCTGGGGATTATGTTTAATATTCTTTAAAAATGTTTCTTTCTAATTTTTTTGTGTGTGTGTATACCTGAGTTTAAAAGAGAATGTACTTTTTCCTGGAGGACACAAGAGGGTATCAGATACCCTAGAGCTGGAGTCACAGAGAGTTCTGAGTGGTCTGATATGTGGTGGTAGGAACTGAGCCTGAATCCTGTACAGTAAGAGTAAGATCTCTTTACTACTGAGCCAACTCTGCAGCCAGTGGGCAAAATGCTTAGAGATCATTCTACACACACTGTTCAGGAAAAATAGTACGTATTTCACAGAACTGTGCTGTAAACTAGAGGCATAAGCTATCACATTAATGTTTTAAACCATTTTTTTAGTACAAAGTATTAAATACCTATTATTATACCTATTGGTATAATAGGTATTTATACCAATAAATACCTATTATTGTCCTTAACATTGTTAGAATTGCACTTTCCACTTCAAAGAAGATTTTTTTCCAGGTTTTATTTTATTAATGAAAAACATAGATAACTGTGGGACTTTTGAGATAATCTTTTCATTTGCTTGTGTGTATGTGTATGTGTAGAAGTAAATGTGTTTGGAATGATAATAGAGTCTACTCCTCAATGTCTGAAACATGATTTTTATTTGAGGGACATAAAGATTCTATTTGCTAGAGCAATTAGAAAACATAAGGAGGTCAAAGGGAAACAAATTGGAAAGGAAGAAGTCAAACTATCACTATTTGCAGATGATATGATAGTATACTTAAGTGACCCAAAAAAACTCCACCAGAGAACTTCTTTTTTTTTATTCGATATAATTTATTTACATTTCAAATGATTTCCCCTTTTCTAGCCCCCCCACGCCCCGAAAGTCCCGTAAGCCCCCTTCTCTTCCCCTGTCCTCCCACCCACCCCTTCCCACTTCCCCGTTCTGGTTTTGCCAAATACTGTTTCACTGAGTCTTTCCAGAACAAGGGGCCACTCCTCCTTTCTTCTTGTACCTCATTTGATGTGTGGATTATGTTTTGGGTATTCCAGTTTTCTAGGTTAATATCCACTTATTAGTGAGTGCATACCATGATTCACCTTTTGAGTCTGGGTTACCTCACTTAGTATGATGTTCTCTAGCTCCATCCATTTGCCTAAGAATTTCATGAATTCATTGTTTCTAATGATTGAATAGTACTCCATTGTGTAATACCACATTTTTTGCATCCACTCTTCTGTTGAGGGATACCTGGGTTCTTTCCAGCATCTGGCAATTATAAACAGGGCTGCTATGAACATAGTAGAGCATGTATCCTTATTACATGGTGTGGAATCCTCTGGGTATATGCCCAGGAGTGGTATAGCAGGATCTTCTGGAAGTGAGGTGCCCAGTTTTTGGAGGAACCGCCAGACTGATTTCCAGAGTGGTTGTACCAATTTGCAACCCCACCAGCAGTGGAGGAGTGTTCCTCTTTCTCCACACCCTCTCCAACACCTGCTGTCTCCTGAATTTTTAATCTTAGCCATTCTGACTGGTGTAAGATGAAATCTTAGGGTTGTTTTGATTTGCATTTCCCTAATGACTAATGAAGTTGAGCATTTTTTAAGATGCTTCTCCGCCATCCGAAGTTCTTCAGGTGAGAATTCTTTGTTTAACTCTGTACCCCATTTTTTAATAGGGTTGTTCGGTTTTCTGGAGTCTAACTTCTTGAGTTCTTTATATATATTGGATATTAGCCCTCTATCTGATGTAGGATTGGTGAAGATCTTTTCCCAATTTGTTGGCTGCCGATGTGTCCTCTTGATGGTGTCCTTTGCCTTACAGAAACTTTATAATTTTATGAGGTCCCATTTGCCAATTCTTGCTCTTAGAGCATACACTATTGGTGTTCTGTTCAGAAACTTTCTCCCTGTACCGATGTCCTCAAGGGTCTTCCCCAGTTTCTTTTTTATTAGCTTCAGAGTGTCTGGCTTTATGTGGAGGTCCTTGATCCATTTGGATTTGAGCTTAGTACAAGGAGACAAGGATGGATCAATTCCCATTCTTCTGCATGCTGACCTCCAGTTGAACCAGCACCATTTGTTGAAAAGGCTATCTTTTTTCCATTGGATGTTTTCAGCCCCTTTGTCAAGGATCAAGTGGCCATAGGTGTGTGGGTTCATTTCTGGATCTTCAATCCTGTTCCATTGATCCTCCTGCCTGTCACTGTACCAATACCATGCAGTTTTTAACACTATTGCTCTGTAGTATTGCTTGAGGTCAGGGATACTGATTCCCCCAGAATTTCTTTTGTTGCTGAGAATAGTTTTAGCTATCCTGGGTTTTTTGTTGTTCCAGATGAATTTGATAATTGCTCTTTCTAACTCTGTGAAGAATTGAGTTGGGATTTTGATGGATATTGCATTGAATCTGTATAGTGCTTTAGGCAAAATGGCCATTTTAAGTATATTGATTCTACCGATCCATGAGCATGGGAGGTTTTCCCATTTTTTGAGGTCTTCTTCCATTTCCTTCTTCAGAGTCTTGAAGTTCTTGTCATACAGATCTTTCACATGTTTGGTAAGAGTCACCCCAAGATACTTTATACTGTTTGTGGCTATTGTGAAGGGGGTCATTTCCCTAATTTCTTTCTCAGCCTGCTTATCCTTTGAGTATAGGAAGGCCACTGATTTGCTTGAGTTGATTTTATAACCTGCCACTTTGCTGAAGTTGTTTATCAGCTGTAGGATCTCTCTAGTGGAGTTTTTTGGGTCACTTAGGTAGACTATCATGTTGTCTGCAAATAATGATAGTTTGACTTCTTCCTTTCCAATTTGTATCCCTTTACTCAAGCAAATCAGTTGCCTTCCTATACTCAAAGGATAAACAGGCTGAGAAAGAAGTTAGGGAAATGACACTCTTCACAAGAGCTACAAACAATATTAAATATCTTGGTGTGACTCTAACCAAACATATAAAAGATCTGTATGACAAGAACTTTAGGTCTCTGAAGAAGGAAATCGAAGCAGACCTCAGAAAGTGGAAAAATCTGCCATGCTCTTGGATTGGCAGGATTAATATAGTAAAAATGGCCATCTTGTCAAAAGCAATATACAGATTCAATGCAATCCCCATCAAAATCCCAACTCAGTTCTTCACAGAGTTAGAAAAAGCAATTCTCAAATTCATCTGGAATAACAAAAAACCCAGGATAGCTAAAACTATTCTCAACAGTAAAAGAGCTTCTGGGGGAATCAATATCCCAGACCTCAAGCAATACTACAGAGCAACAGTGTTAAAAACTGCATGGTATTGGAACAGCAATAGACAAGTGGACCAATGGAATAGAATTGAAGACCCAGAAATGAATCCACACACCTATGGTCACTTGATCTTTGACAAAGGAGCAGAAAACATCCAGTGGAAAAAAGATAGCCTTTTCAACAAATGGTGCTGGTTCAACGGGAGGTCAGCATGCAGAAGATTGTGAATTGATCCATTCTTATCTCCTTGTACTAAGCTCAACTCCAAGTGGATCAAGGACCTCCATGTAAAACCAGACACATGGAAACTAATAGAAAAGAAACTGGAGAAAACCCTTGAGGACATGGGCACAGGGGGAAAGTTCATGAACAGAACACCAATAGCTTATGCTCTAAGATCAAGAATTGACAAATGGGACCCCATAAAATTGCAAAGTTTCTGTAAGGCAAAGGACACTGTCAAAAGGACAAAATAGCAACCAACAAACTGGGAAAATATCTTCACCAACCCTACATCAGATAAAGGGCTAATACCCAATATATACAAGGAACTCAAGAAGTTAGACCCCAGGGAACCAAATAACCCTATTAAAAATGGGGTGCAGATCTAAACAAAGAATTTTCACCTGAAGAAATTCGGATGGCTGAGAAGCACCTTAAGAAATGCTCATCATCATTAGTCATTAGGGAAATGCAAATCAAAACAACCCTAAGATCTCACCTCATACCAGTCAGAATGGCTAAGGTTAAAAACTCAAAAAAGTTTTTAAAATTAGAATATTGTACATCAAAGTCATGATGAATTCTCTTTGTATTTTTCTAACCTGTTGAATAATTAATTTTTTGTTACATATGATGCTCTTAAAACAAGTGGGTTAATTTCCTAGGAGAAGCATTCACATGCTTGATACAGTAGTGATAAGTGAAGCAAAGATCTTGTTGGGGCAGATGTTTTCTTGAAGAAGATGAAGAATCTATTTGCCATTTGAGATAGGACAACATCGTCTTGTTTGTTTTAGGGGAGTTGTGTTTGTTTACCACTGGCTACAATTCTCAAGGACAGAAGAATTTGTAACCCTACTTGCTAGTTGGTACCATCTCTGCACCCTTTTCATCGACACCAGTACCCAGGACAATGGAAATGTTAACCAATGTAGATCTCTGACCAAAAAACTTTCTTTGTAAGTCAAGTAGGAGCTTTTTGACTTATGAAATTATGCAGCTTTTGACTTATGCAGCTTTTGACTTATGAACAAATGGCTGATGACCATCTCTATGGGTTTTGTAAATGAAAAGCCTTGCAATTTTAGTTCATGCAGGCAGGGGTGATATCTGATGTGGGATTTATCAGAAGCTCTGTGAGACAACATAAAAGATAGCTAGATGACAAAGGTGGTTCCATGGAACATATTATACTGCTTAATATATTCACTATTATCACCTCCAGCCTATTCATTGAACAAACAATCCCTTAAAAATTCCTACTAAATTAAAAAAATAAGTTCTTATTTCTTTGTTTTATACATAAGTTAAAAAGAAGACTTGCAAAGAAAGAATTAAAATTGCTATTTTTGATAATGATATTCATGTAACAAATCTCAGGTCTGAAAGGTGTTCATGCAATTAGACCACATGGTGGTGAATATGGTCTCCACTTCTGCCTGTTACCCTTAGCAAGAATACTGAGTGGTCCTCTATGTGAGCATTTCCACATTTACCTTACAGGACCTTGCACACTGTGGATACAAGATGGCACAGTGAAGCAGAGTACGAAAAAAAGAAAGCTTGACATTAATTCATATTTTGACAGGGATGTAACTTGGGCACAAAGCAATCCAGGCTATTGGCATTTCAGAATGAAATGGACACGATCTCTTCAGCCTGAATTTGGTCACCATCAGCCTTTACCTCAGGTTTTCCAGCCCTATAAAAGAATATAAAAGCAAATGTTAGCCTAGAATGGCATTCTTAAAACACAGGGGGAACCAGCATTATGCCCAGAATTAATTTTTAAGATAAAATTCCATTATTAAACAACTCTTCAGATGTAAAAGGAAGATAGCAAGAAGAATTCACTCTGAGTTTGTTGTGGACTTATCTAAATCTGTGATAAGAATTTTGAGTTTTATCTACGTCATAAAGAACATGCCACTTTTACTGTTCACTGTATAAGTACTGATTTTCAAGATATTTTAATTTAAACTTTGCAATTCTAATAAATTGCCTAATACTTTAAATGTATACAACTTTATTTAACTAAAGTGGTCAACATTGTATCAGATTCAAACTGCCACATGTCAAACTTTTTAATATGGTTTCTGGATAGCCACCTTAGCTCCCCATACTTGCCTTGCTGATGAAATCACCACTGCAGTTCAATAGGTTATTTTTATTTAAAAGTTCACCTTACCAGATTGAAAATAGTTCACATTGGCAAATTGAAACTGAGTTTGTTAAAATGGAACCCATGCATATGACCTAAAGTGGTCCCCTTGTGGTTAAAATTGAGTTGAGATGAGTTCTGATGTATTAGGATGCATCTTTTTTTCAATTGAATATAATCTTCATTTATATTTCAAGTGCTAAAACCTTTCTCAGTTTTCCCCCTCCCCGAAAACCCCCAACACCTCCTCCCACTCCTGCCTCCAAGTATGTGCCCCTCCACCCGACCCACTCCCATCCCCTCTCGATTTCCCTTTGCTGGGGCATCTATTGAGCCTTCACAGGACCAAGGACCACTCCTCCCACAGATGCCAGACAATTTGTCAGAAAGTTTTTGATGCAGAGTCACTCACACACAGAGGCACACACACACACACACAGAGTCACAGATATAAAAGACTTTATAACACAGAAAAGTTATAGACACATGTTGAACAGTTCTGAATTTAATTTACTCAGTGGGAATTTTGACTGCTGAAATATTCTGATGGCTTTCTTGTATTGAATTTCCTAGTAATTCCTCCATGGAAAATAAAACCATGATGCAGTTTCACCAACTGTTACAGAAGTGAAAAGTAATAACCTCTTGTTCCAGAGATTCAAAAGGATCCTAGACATATAAGTTCGGACTCTGACTTTGGAGAAAGGAGACACTTCTGGAAATCAACATACACACTGTTCTAACTTCAAGCAATGCATCTGTTTTTCTTTCTACAGGTAAACAGTGGCTGTTGCTATGTTAGCATCTGGGACCAATGAGCCAAAGGTTTTCTATGTTGATGGTTTAAACAGGAATAGATTAGAGAAAGCAACTTTATTCAGTTTTCCTCCTAGATTTTATTGGCATATATGCTCTGTACACAGGGTTGACCAAAGGCATTTTCACACAAACATACAAAACACCTTGATCATATTCACTCCACGATCTCTGGTCCTCCTTCCATTTTTGTTGATTTCTTATATATCTTAGCCAGCCTCCTTTTTACTGTCATGTCTACATTTTTATGTCCTAGTGAGTTGTATTGTGGTTGCTGTCCAGAACCTGGGTGAGGGGATCATTTACCAAAGCATGGACACCTTTCCAGTGGTTATATCTCTGAAACAATCCTATCTTCTTCCCCTAGCAACTATGAACCGCATATTAGTCTCCAGGGAGCTTGGAGGTCTCATGACGTCCTCCACACTCCTTAGCTAGATCCTGGTGGGCACAATCTCTTGCAGGTCTTGTACAGATTACAGTCATTTTACCATACTATCTCTTGCCTAAGGACAGCATTTCTCACCACTCCCTTTCTTTCCCTGGCTCTAATGGGTTTTCTATCTCTTCTTCTGAAATACTACCTGAACCTTGGGTGTGTGTGATATAGACAGTTCTTATGGTTGAGAATTTAACTGTCAGTTAGTTTATAGTAACTAGACACAGTAAACCTAAATTTTTCTTATTATAATTTTTGGCTTTTGAAAGTATATAATCATAACTTTAGCATGAATAGTTTTTCAACTGTTAAACCTACACTCTTAACACAGTCATATTATAAATACTGATGTTACACTTGAGACTATATTCTATATCATAACAATTCTTCTTGCAATATATCTCCAAAATACAAGGCTTGATGAACTTTATAACAGTGTGATAATTTAATTTTGTTGAAGGTGTACATATTTTCCCATAATTATACAGCATTTTATTTTCTATTTATAACAAGCAATCTATCAAGAGAAAGATACCACCTTTCTCTTCCCATTACCTGAAGGTCTTTAGTAGTTATACTCCTACAAGTTGATGAAAGAGAAAACAATACTTCTTAGTCTTATTTTAGTAGAACAGGACAGTCAAAGTTCTTATCCAGCACAATGTCTTGAAAGTTTATTCTTTTTTTATTATTTTCCATATTTTTTGTTTACATTCCAAATGATTTTCCCCTTCCAGGTTCCCCCCTCCCCATAAATCCCATAAGCCCTCTTCCCTCCACCTGTTCCCCAATCAATCCCCTCCCACTCCTCTGTCCTGGTACTCCCCTACAATGCTGCATCAAGCCTTTCCAGGACCAGGGTCCTCTCCTTCCTTCTTCTTGGGAATGATTTGATATGTGAGTCGTGTCTTGGGTATTCAGAGCTTCTGGGCTAATATTCACTTATCAGTGACTGCATTCAATGTGTGTTCTTTTGCGCGTGAGTTATCTCACTTAGTATGATATTTTCCAGTTCCAACCATTTGCCTAAGAATTGACTTGAAAGTTTTTATCCAGCACAATGACTTCCTTTCCATTAAATGACTAAATGGACATATACTATGTTTATTTCCCCTCTATCCTTAAATATATTTTTCACCCATCAATCTCAAGTCTGAGAAAACTCACACAAAGACTCATGGTCAGGACTGCACTCATTTTATAACTTCCAGCAACATCGTGTCAGTCTAGAATGTCACTGTTTGTCACTTTGCATTCATCTTCGGATTCATCTAATAATGGTGATTCACTCGCCTTTGTCAATTTCCTTCTCTTTGACAGTAGGGGAGGAAACTAATATTTCTGCATTCTTAACTCTATTCAGTAGAAGCTGAATGTACTCAGAAAAGGTGGTTCCTACAATCTCCTTTGTCATATATTTTTGAATTAGTGATATAATCCTTTGGCTGATTCAGAATGAAAATAGTAATGTGGTGAAATAATGATGGTTTATTTCACAGTTGAACCATTCCTTAGGAGATTCTATAATTTTCCTGTTTTCTTACTATTTATTCACTCCTAGCATTATTGAAAATAATTAGTGACAATTAAAAATTTTTTGATCTTGATGAAATAGCAAATTGCTTCATGATAAAATAACTTTAGCTATACCTTGTAATTAGGTGATGGAGTATCTTATAACAATTAAAAATCATAAAGTTTATCTTTGTTTTTTGATATAATTTTAATTAATAGAATAGAATTAATAAAATGGAATATGGCTAAGTGATCTTTAAAAATAGAGAACTTATCAGCAAAGAAACCAGAAACTGAAATGGAGTCTGTTAGACACTATTTATATATCAAACTGAGTGGACATAATGCCATTAGAAAGATAGACTTATCCCACTTAAAATTGTCCATAATATATTCTTTTTTCTTCCTTTTTAAAGATATTTTATTACATTTCAAATATCCATCCCCTTTCCTGGTTTCCCCTCTGAAAACCCTTTAACCCCCTCCTCCTTCTCAACAACCCACCCATTCCAGCTTCCCTGTCCTGGCATTCCCTTATACTGGGACATTGAGCCTTCTCAGGACCAAAGGCCTCTCCTCCCTTTAATGTCCAACAAGACCATCCTCTGCTACATATGTGGCTGGAGCCATGGGTCCCTCCATGTGTACTCTGGCTGGTGGTTGAGTCCCTGGGAGCTCTGAGGGTACTGGTTTGCTCATATTGTTGTTCTTACTAAGTAGTCTGAAAACTACTTCAGCTCCTTGGGTCCTTTCTCTAGCTCCTCCATTTGGGACCCTGTGCTCAGTTCAATGGTTGGCTGAGAGCATCCCCCTCTGTATTTGTTAGGCACTGGCAGAGCCTTTCAGGAGAAAGCTATATCAGGCTCCTGTCAGCAAGTACTTGATGGCATCCACAGTAGTGTCTGGGTTTGGTAACTACTGTCATTCATGTCTCCATGTCTGCACTGTTGTCCATAATAAATTCTTATATCATCATGCACTTTTGCTCCATGGGTGCAGTGTTGTCCATGATAAATTCTTATTCTATCATGCACTTCTTGGGTGCACTGATCACGGTGAAGGTGAAGGTGAAGGTGAAGGATTCTTTAGCTAAGGATTTATGCTCTACTGATCTATGAGCTCTGTCGGAGCAGCATCTTTGTCATCATGGGTCCTGTTAGTTTGCTAACACTCTGCTAGAACTAACTGCTCTTCATAGACCTGGCTCATAGAAGTTCTCCTGGAAGTACAATCAGAACATAAAGGAAGAATATCAGAGGCCACTTCATTCACCCACCTGAACAAGAGTTCAGAGGATCACTGTGTGCTTTACTTCTGTGGGAAAAGGAGCCTCATTTTTTATTTCTCAAGATGATCTTTTATTTCAGAGCCTGCAGCTGTCACCAACTCAGGTGGCATATCCCTAGTGTTCTGGAGATGAACTCCTGGGCTAACTCCTGAGCCTGCTCATTCTAGCGAGACTTTGTCTAAGTTACCAAGGACAGCATTTTCATGCCTCACACCAGGCAATCAATATTAAATTTTGAAAAAATATTGTTGCTTTCTTATGGAAATACTGTAATAATCAAATGACATTATTATACCAGGAATTACAGTATCTGGCACATAGTAGGTTTAACCCACATATCTCAAAATTTTTAACCCAGAACTATTCCTGTCCAAAGGAAAGACTAGGACAAAAAGTAGAACAGAGAGTGAAGGAAAGGCCATCCAGAGACCATCCCATCTTGGGATCCATCGTGTCTGCAGACATCTAATTGCACACTATTTCTGATGCCAAGAAGTACTTTCTGATAGGAACCTGGTATGGCTGTTCCCTGAGAGATTCACCAGCACCTTACCAATACAGAAGCAGATACTCATAGCCAGACATCGGGGTGAGCCCAGGGACCCCAATGGAAGATCCAGGGGAAGGACTGAAGGAGCTGAAGGGGATGGCAACCCCATAGGAAGAACAATAGCAGCTAACTTGACCACTCAGAGCTCCCAAGGACTACACCACAAACCAAAGAATATACATGGAGGGACCCATGGCTCCAAATACACATGTAGCAGAGGATGGCCTTATCTGACATCAATGAGAGGGGAGGCCCTTGGTCCTATGGAGTCTTGATGTCCCAGCATAGGGCTAGAGCTAGAGTTAGAGCTGTGAGGTGGGAGTGGGTATGTGGGTAGAGGAGCCCCGTCATAGAAGCAAAGAGAAGGGAGAGAGGGGAAATGGGATGGGGGTTTGTGGAGGGGTAACTGGGAAGAGGGATATCATTTGAAATGTAAACAAATAACTGATTAATGATAAAAAAGAATTTATTGGGGTTCTAGAGATGGCTCATCATTTAAGAACACTGGGTGTTCTCCCAGAGAACTTGGGTTCAGTTCCTAGCACCCACCCACAAGGCAGCTCACATCTATCTGTGACTCTAGTTTCAGAGGGTCTGACACTGTCACACACATATATGCAGATAATGAACATAAAACAAGAATAAATAAATCGTTACAAATTTTGCTAATTTTTTAAGCATTTAGGATGGTTATTGACCTGAAGTCTCACAACTGTGTACTTCTAAGAACTGATTCCCATTCTCTGGGACCCTTTAAAGGGTTATGTCTCTCACATAATGTGCATCAGATTAAAAAGTTGGATCACACTTCCTGCCTTCAAACTGAGTGTCTTTCTGTTTCTGTATTCCTCATAGTATTATTTTTCTTTGTTTCTTTTATCACCTGGATATGACTCATTTATCTTACCTATACTCAGTGTCTGACACTGCACACAGTGTTCATGGATAATATTAATGGGCTAGCATATCACGGACATGATCTGAATATTTCTTATCCTTAACTAAAAGCCAGGTATAACTTCATCTGGCTTTGAAGACAGAACTTAGTGTCTAATGTAGTAAAGCCATAGTTGTATGAACTTTCATGCATGGTTTCTAAAATATATTTCACATTCTACATATCCATAGTTATTTTTCTCAACAGGTTACAGTCATGAAAAATGCTAAGCATAATTAATCATTAGAACATACAATGACTGATCATTTTATCCTAATTATGGTGGTATTATTAAAAGGCAGAAACAACAGATAATGTGGAGAAAGGTGAACTCAGATGTTGTTGGTGTAAGTATAATCGGTAGCACTGTTATGGATGTCAGTATGAAGGCTCCTCAAAAACAAACAGACAAACAAAAGCTTTCCAGAGTCTCCACTATTGAATCCATCTCCACAGCAGCTAGAATCAGGGTGTCAGTCATCTTCACTTATGGTTTTGTAATTCCAGTTGAAATATATGTGGTAAAGAATTGATCTAAATGTCTATAAAAGATTAATATATGAAGAAAATTATATATATGCACATATGCATATATACTTTGTACATATGTATGTGTGTGTGTATATATATATGTATATATATACTATATGTATATATACACATATACATATATATGCACCCACATACACACAGACCCTTAATATAGACACAGCCATCGACATAGGGTATTACTATTAAATTGTAAAAAACAAAACAAAACAAAACCTAATTAAACCTTGTCATGGTGGCAAGGACAAACCAGGGAACTGGGAAAACTTAATGTCATGTAAAATAGATCAAGAATAGATGGACAAATACCACTTGATTCGAATCATATATGGGAACTAAAAATCTTAATCTCATTGAATTTGAGAGAAGAATGCTGTTTTGCAGATGCCTGGAAATCTGAGTTGTGTTTTGGGGGTTGGCTGGTCTCTGGGTACACTGTTGTAGCTGATTAGGTCGAAGGCTTGTGTTCTGTAGCCTGTGCTTAAGCTTCTTAAACTGCAAGTCACAGGTGACTGATTGTGACACATTTGGTAGTAACAGTTTTACTACACCATTACAGGAAAGCCCAAAAATTAACTCCAATTGAAACATGTAGTGGGTCTAAGCTGTTTCTGGCAGCACTGGCACATTATGTACTTTGCGACTTCACTTCGGTGTTGCTTCTGAACCTCAGCTATGTGCACACATGCTGTGCACACCCTCGCGCCACTCAGTGCCATGGATGTGCCCAAGCACCTTGTTCCAGAGTTGATTCTACTGCATGTTGTGAGTCTCAGTGCTTTTACTGCAGGATGGTTGGTGCTCTCACGGATACAGAATTAATTATGGAAAGACTTATGGTACTTTCTTGCTGATGTTCCTTACCATCTAAGCATCAAAATAATTTATCATTTGATTTCACTGTGGTGATAATCCATTCATCTCATTAGTATGCAAATTTGCTTTTACCTATAGAAAATTGTAAGATTATGTGTGCATTACAGAATTGTTTTAAAATAAATGTATTGCATCAGATGTTTGAATTATATACTAATTTTATAAACCTCTATACTTGGGGTCATCTAAAAAATTTTTGTCAAAAAAATTGTAATCCATGAAAAGTTACAGAAGCCCCAGTCTATTAACAAGCAAGATGAATATACAGTTAACAGTAATAGTATTTAGTGAACAGGTCAGTGTGTTCTCTAAATGACTGAAGAAGTGTTTAGATGTGCTCAACACAAGGGAGTGATAAAGATTAGTTATACTAATACAATTATTTCATTACTCAAATGTATACAAACTTCCCATTTTCCCCTACAAATTAATACATTAAGTTAATAATAATTTTTGAATAAATGGAAGAAATATAAGTGCTTTTGTTACAGATCATATATAGTACTGGCTTATGAGGTTGAGGATTGTGTATATTTGATGCTCAAGACATTCCAAAAATTTAAATCACCCTTTAAAATATGTAAAGTAAAACTATCTGGTAGAAATGATTGAATTTCTATGCTAAAATTGAAAAGGTAATATTAAACAGAGTCAAAAAAAAATTCAAGATGGTTAGTAAAGCAGATGGCAGAAGGGCTGCTTCTGGCTGGGTGAACTCACTTTTTTAACTGGGGTCAACTGTTTACCTGCAGCGTGACTATGATCCATAGGTTAGACTTGGCCTCTGTCTAGAAAGACACAAGCTTCCGGGTGACTGCCATTTCTGCAGAGTACTAGTATTGTGGCCGAGAGTCCCCCCCTTCCCCGCCCCTTCCCCGTCGTCAGGCTCTTTAAATGTGTTCCCAGGCACCCTGATGAATTCGTTAATCTCAAGTTCAATTTCTCCATCTGCCTGTAAGAATTATTTTTGTGTGTGTGAAACAGTTAAATATGTTCTAAGAGCTTGATGCACTCCATTATAAGTGTTTCTCTGAGCTTTGAGCATGGTAACCTGCCCAAGCAGGGAAACAAAGCAAACACATCAAACCTGTTCACACTGAGCCCAATCCTCCTTCTTAGAATCAAATGCTTCATTTCCTCAGCTTTCAAGAAGGTTCTTTCAGTGGCAACCAAGAACTGTTTCTCCTGCTCCCCGTACCCTTACAGGTCTGTAATGGGCAGATCCATTTCCTGACGCCCCTCAGGAGTAGCTGGTGCCCGGCAATGCCGGACTCTTCAGTTTTCTAAAGGTTTCGTGTGAATCACGCCCCCAAATCAAGGAATCATCCAGGCCAGGAGCCACAGGCTTGTTTAGATCTCTGACTCAAATTCTTTTTGATGGTGCTCTTTTGAAATGATTTCCACTCCGAGCTTATTCTCTTTCTGAGAGAAATCAGGAGTATAATAGAAAGTGAACATTTCTATAACTAAAAACTGAGTGTTTCATTTCTGTCAGGGATTATCTATACAGACAAATCCCTTTCTGATGTCTAAGAGTTATCGTTTTGTGACAGCATGGTTTAATTTGTCTCATTGTCTTTTCCTGGCTCACACATTTTAGCATAGAATATGTTTGGATGTTTTTCTGCCTTATTCATCAGGTCATCACCTGTGCGATATTGCTTCCTTGTTTTATTTATAATTTATTCTCATTGGCAGGTCATAGGTTAAACTATATTCTTATATTTTACCTTCAGGATTTCCCTTAAATCCAAACTCATTTAATTAGTTTCTGTGTTTGTATTTTATTGCTATGGTAACCAATCACCACAAATTTTATGACCTAAAGTACACACGTCATTGTCAATATCTCTTCCGTGTTTTAGAAGCTCAACTTGGGCAGTTCTGGCTTGTGTGTGTATGTGTGTGTGTGTGTGCGTGTGTGTTGAAGACTTGTGTTTGCTCTTTTTAGAGAATGCCTGTGATTTGATGCCATCATTAGCACAACTGCAGAATGGTGAGCATAGTCCACACCATGCCACAAGTTCTTACTTCTGCAGTCACACACCACAGTGATCACAGTGAATGGGTCTCTGCTTAAAGACTCAAGTTAGGCAGGGCTGGAGATGCATGCTTTAACCCTAGATTCTAAGGATCACAATTCGACAGCAAAAGAAGTTAAAGGTTTACCTTGTATAACATGAGACTTTGTTTCAAAAATAAAATTAAGCAAAGGAGAGATGACTCTTGGGGGTAAAATACTTACTATATAAACTTAATGACTCAGCTCAATCACCAGAATTGCATGGTAGTGCAGGCTTGTAATCCCAGCACTGGAGAAACAGAGAGAAAAGAATCCCTAAGGCTCATTGTCCATCTTGCTTAATCATATGATGAGTTTCAGGTTCCAGAGAAACTCAGTCTCAAGGCATAAGGTGCAGGGCTTCTAAGCAATGATAATCAGTGTGAGCCTGTGTCCTTAACCTATACAGAGAGACACAGATACACGGAGATTCAGACACACAGACACACAGACATATGAGAAAGGAAAGAGCTAGCTGTAAGAAGGTGTAGCCCAGTTACACATTTGAACATGTGCCACAGGAAATAAACAAATAAACAAATAAATAAAAGCTTTAAAGCTCTCTGTGGTTGTAGCCCAGATGTAGAACACTTGCCTCTCATGTGCAAAACCATGAGTTCAGCCCTCAGTAGCACAAACTTTTAAAAAATATGGTTTATTTCAGATTCCCAATTCAGAGTGTGGATGTTACTTGTTTATAGTTACACTTACAGACTTCTCAGAGATTCAAATGACATTGCCTTCAGGATCTAATTCCTATAGCCTTTTGCCTTTAAACTAATTGTAAATATACCATTGAATATACATACTCATTTCTGAGTAGATATGCAGAGTTACCACTCTGCATATATGCAAGGATAGAAAATATATGTGGTATAGAGATACTGTTTGGATTTTTCTCTTTGTGTGGAATAAATGCTTGTGAACAGACTTTAGGCCACATTGTCAGTTTTCCAACAGTTCTCAGACTGGCCTCAGTTAATTGTCTCTTATTTAGGCTATGACACAATCTTCTTTGTGTAGAATAAAAAAGTACTCACTCTTTATCTGCATATGCCATTACATTCAGTATCTGTACACACACACACACACACACACACACACACACACACTCATACACACATCATTAAATCCCACATCTCAAAGAAATTTTCCTTGGAGTCCTCTTCCTTTTAACACGTCCCTCTGATCTCATTTTTTATAGCACCTTGTCATATACCTTAAATTAGCCCGTATCTTTTTATATATTCACAGCACATTTTTGCAAGGTAGATAAAGGAAATTGCTCTCAAGTGATGGGATTTTTTTTTTTACTTGCTGTGTTTCAGCTTAAAACATACTTTTCCTTCACAAAAACTAGTTTTATAAACATTTGCGAACAGGCTGCATAAAGGAAATTGCTGACACAAGTTAACTGCATCTATAATCGTGCAAATGATCTGACTGCATGTGGAGAGCAAGGAAGAGAGAAGCAGAAATTAGGCTATATTTTCAGCTTAAGTCTCCAGATGAAGAAAGAGACTAATGACACTTAGATAACTAAATAATTTGAAGTGTTTGGAAGATTTCTGCTTAGTAGACACTCGGCCAGAGAGTTCCAGAGAGAGATTTGTGTCTGAGTCGGTGGAGCTGTGCAGATTAAGGCTCTCTAATGATTTGAGAAGAGACAGGACATGCTATGCCCAGGGGAATGTATGTAAGCTCCAGCTCTTTGCCCCTGCTCCTGGGTACACAACTGCGTTATTTCCTTTCTCCTCTCTTTCTCTCTGCTGGGCAAGGGTTAAACTCAGGGCTCTGTGCATGGTGAGTACTTCACCACAGAGATCTGCCCATAGTCACCAGTTGTTTTTACTATGGTCCAGTGCATTACAATCTGTGTGTATATTTTATAATGCATACATGTCCATTCTATAGCATACATATGTGCACAACATGCACATCTCAAATATATTTAAGATCCTAGACTCTTGCCTGATCTTTTTATGAGCAAAACAATTTATAGTCACAGATAATTTATGTAGCTCTAAATAGTCATCTCTGTTTTTTTTAATAAGATCATGATCTGTGTAGCTTTTTAATCAGCTTTATTTATTTAGTAAGTTTCCACAGTACAATATTCCTTTCTCTTCCACCAGCAAAATCCACATCAACTCTAGATGTTTTGTTCTATCTACCGATTTGTCTATCTATTTTTTATCATTTTCTTATCACATACTTATCTTCTTTCTACAATATATCTAGGTCTTCTCTCAACCACAGACTTCTATCCATCCATCATATCAGCTCTCATCTATCTGTCATTTTAATTATCATCTGGAACAACAATGAATCACCTACCCATCAAAATTTCCATTATTTGTCTGTCTGACTATTTGCATGTCATATCTATCTATCTATCTATCTATCTGTCTGTCTGTCTGTCTGTCTATCTATCTAATCTATCATCACTTATTTATCTATCTGTAATTTCTTTTTTCTTTTTTTCTTCGATATATTTTTATTTACATTTCAAATGATTTCCCCTTTTCTAGACCCCCACTCCCCGAAAGTCCCATCAGCCCCCTTCCCTCCCCCTATTTTCCCACCCAACCCTTTCCACTTCCCTGTTCTGGTTTTGCCCTATACTGCTTCACTGAGTTTTTCCAGAAGACTCAGTGTAATTTCTATCTATTGGTCATCTATAATCTCAAACATCAACCTACTTATTCATTCTATCTATCTATCTATCTATCTATCTATCTATCTATCTATCTATCTATCTTTCTATCTATCTATTTATCTTTCTTTGTTTCTTTCTTTCTTTTTTTCTTTCTTTCTTTCTTTCTTTTTTCTTTCTATTCATATATAATCCACCTATTCGATCATCTGTGCATCTATCTCCATTTTATGTGTATTATTCCATCTACCATATCTTTCTTTAATATACTTATTGTCTATTATCTATGAATTATCTACATATTCTTCATCTCATCTATTATCTCTCTCAACCATTAGTTAATAGCCATCCATCATCATCTTATCTATCCATCCATCCACCCACCCACCCATCCATCCATCCATCCATATATACATACATACATACATACATACATACATACATTTATGAATTATCCTATCATCATTCTGTTTCTATATCTATCTTATATCACTCTTGTGTTTGGTTGGATCTTCTATCCTTAGAATAGGCATACTAACACCAGTACTAGATGCTTCTTTATATGCGGCTAACTTTCAACAAGTCATTTACCACATTATCTGCATTTTCAGAGTAATGTGATGGTACAAAATTGTTTATGACCCAACTTATAGTATTAACACACTGACTTTCTAGGATACAAGTACAGTAATAGTAATATTCTGAGTCCAGAACTGTGTGCCAGGCACCTGACTAGGTACTTATGTGAACAGCAGTTTTAATTCCTTATTACAAATATGAGATGGAGGCTTTGTTGTTCTGTTTCAAGGTAAGTTAATTGAGGAAGAGAAAAGCTTAAGTATCTGTCTAGATAACACAGTGTGCAACTAGAGCAGGTGGACTCTGATCTCAGGAATGTCTCTAAATGTTATTTGGGTTTTTTTATATTTATTTTCTATATTCTTTGTTTACATTCTAAAAGCTTTCCGCTTTCCCAGTCACCCCCCATATGTCCCATAAGTCCTCTTCTCTCCATCCATTCTCCTATCTTTCCCCCTCCCTTTTCTCTGTCCTGGTACTCCCCTACAATGCTGGATCAAGCCTTTCCAGGATTACGGCCCTCTTCTTCCTTCTTCATGAGAATCATTTGATAAGCTAATTGTATCTTCAGTATTCAGAGCTTCAGGGCTAATTAATATCCACTTAAAAATGATTGCATTCCATGTATATTCTTTTGTGATTGCATTACCTTGCTTAGGATGATATTTTCCAGTTCCATCCATTTGCCTAAAAAATTCATGAATTCATTGTTTTAATTGCTGAATAGTACCCCATTGTGTATATATACCACATTTTCTGTATCCATTTCTCCACTGAGGGATATCTGAGTTCTTTCCAGCTTCTGGCTATTATAAATAAGGCTACTATGAACATAGTGGAGCATGTGTCCTTATTGCATGCTGGGGAATCCTCTGGGTATATGCCCTGGAGAGGTATAGCAGGGTCCTCTGGAAGTGTCATGCCCAGTTTTCTTAGGAACCACCAGACTGATTTCCATAGTGGTTGTTCCATCTTACAATCCCACCAGCAGTGAAGGACTGTTCCTCTTTCTCCATATCCTCGCCAACACTTGCTGTTTCCTGAGTTTTTAACCTTAGCTATTCTGACTGGTGTGAGGTGAAATCTCAGGTTCTTTTCATTTGCATTTCCCTAATGGCTAATGATGTTGAGCATTCTTAAGGTGCTTCTCCACCATCCAAAGTTCTTCAGGTGAAAATTCTTTGTTTAGGTCTGTACCCTATTTTTAATAGGGTTATTTGGTTTCCTGGGGTCTAACTTCTTGAGTTCTTTGTATATATTGGATATTAGCCCTCTATCAGATGTAGGGATGGTGAAGATCCTTTCCCAATTTGATGGTTGCCGTTTTGTCCTTTTAACAGTGTCCTTTGCCTTACAGAAACTTTGTAATTTTATGAGGTCCCATTGGTCAATTCTTGATCTTAGAGCATAAGCTATTGGTGTTCTGTTCAGGAACTTTTCCCCTGTGCCTATGTCCTCAAGGGTTTTCCCCAGTTTCTTTTCTATTAGTTTCACTGTGTCTGGTTTTATGTGGAGGTTCTTGATCCACTTGGAGTTGAGCTTAGTACATGGAGATAAGAATGTATAATTTGCATTCTCCTGCATGCTGACTTCCAATTGAACCAGCACCATTTGTTGAAAAGGCTATCTTTTTTCCACTGGATGTTTTCTACTCCTTAGTCGAAGATCAAGTGACCATAGGTGTGTGGATTCATTTCTGGGTTTTCAATTCTATTCCATTGGTCCACTTGCCTGTCCCTCTTCTAATACCATGCAGTTTTAATACTATTGCTCTGTAGTATTGCTTGAGGTCTGGGATACTAATTCCCCCAGAAGTTCTTTTATTACTGAGAATAGTTTTAGCTATCCTGGGTTTTTTGTTATTCCAGATAAATTTGAGAATTGCTTTTGCTAACTCTGTGAAGAACTGAGTTGGGATTTTGATGGGGATTGTATTGAATCTGTATATTGCTTTTGGCAAGATGGCCATTTTAGCTATATTAATCCTGCAAATCCATGAGCATGGCAGATTTTTCCATTTTCTGAGGTCTTCTTCTATTTCCTTCTTCAGAGACCTGAAGTTCTTGTCCTATAGATCTTTCACTTGTTTGGTTAGAGTCACACCAAGATACTTTATATTGTTTGTGGCTATTGTGAGGGGTGTCATTTCCCTAACTTCTTTCTCAGCCTACTTATCCTTTGAACATAGGAAGGCAACTGATTTGCTTGAGTTGATTGTATAACCTGCCACTTTGCTGAAGTTGTTTATCATCTGTAGGAGTTCTCTGGTGGAGTTTTTTTGGTCACTTAAGTATACTATCATGGCATCTACAAATAGTGATAATTTTACTTCTTCCTTTCCAATTTGTATCCCTTTGACCTCCTTATGTTGTCTAATTGCTCTAGCTATAACTTCAAGTACTATATTGAAAAGATATGGAGAGAGAGGACAGCCTTGTCTAGTCCCTGATTTTAGTGAGATTGCTTTAAGTTTCTCTCTGTTTAGTTTGATATTGGCTACCGGTTTGCTGTATATTGCTTTAACTATGTTTAGGTATGGGCCTTGAATTCCTGTTCTTTCCAAGGCTTTTAGCATGAAAGGATGCAGAATTATTTTGTCAGCATGTCAAAAGGATGCTTTTTCTGCATCTAATGAGATGATCATATGGGTTTTTTTTTTTTTTTTAGTTTGTTTATGTAGTGGATTGCATTGATAGATTTCCTTATATTGAACCATCCCTGCATCCCTGGGATGAATCCCACTTGATTGTGGTGGATGATCATTTTGATGTGTTCTTGGATTCGGTTGGCAAGAATTTTATTGAGTATTTTTGCATCGATATTCATAAGGGAAATTGGCCTGAAGTTCTCTTTCTTTGTTGGATATTTGTGTGGTTTTGGTATCAGTGTAATTGTGGCTTTGTAGAACGAGTTGGGTAGTGTTCCTTCTGTTTCTATTTTGTGGAACACTTGAAGAGTATTGGTATTAGGTCTTCTTTGAAGGTCTGATAGAATTCTGCAGTGAAGCCATCTGGTCCAGTGGTTTTTTTTTTTTTTTTTGGTTGGGAGACTTTCTATGACCCCTTTTATTTCTTTAGGGGTTATGGAACTGTTTAGATGATCTATTTGATGCTGACTTAATTTTGGTGTTTGTTATCTGCCTATGAAATTGTCCATTTCCTCCAGATTCTCCAGTTGTGTTGAGTATAGGCTTTTGTAGTAGGATCTGATGATTTTTTGAATTTCCTTAGTTTCTGTTGTTATATCTCCCTTTTCATTTCTAATTTCGTTAATCTGGATACTGTCTTTGTGCCTTTTGGTAGTCTGGCTAAGGGTTCATCTACCTTGTTGATTTTCTCAAAGAACCAGCTCCTGGTTTTGTTGATTCTTTGTATGGTTCTCTTAGTTTCAGCCCTTGATTGATTGATTGATTTCAGCCCTGAGTTTGATGATTTCCTGACTTGTACTCCTCCTGGGTGAATTCGCTTCTTTTTGCTCCAGAGCTTTCAGGTGTGTCATTAAGCTGCTAGTGTATGCTCTCTCCATTTTCTTTTTGGAGGCACTCCAGGCTATGAGGATTGGATATGTAAACAGGATCCTTCATTTTGCTGCATACAGGAAACACATCTCAGTGTCAAAGACAAATACTACCTTAGAGTAAATGGCTGGAAGACAATATTACAAGCAACAGGATCCTTCATTTTGCTGCATACAGGAAACACACCTCAGTGTCAAAGACAAATACTACCTTAGAGTAAATGGCTGGGAGACAATTTTACAAGCAAATGTTCTCAGGAAACAAGCCGGAGTAGCCATTCTAATATCAGATAAAATTGACTTTCCACCTAAAGTCATCAAAAGAGACACTGAGGGACACCTCTTGTTGATCAAAGGAAAAACACACCAAGAAGAACTCTCAATCCTGAACATCTATGCTCCAAATGCAAGGGCACCCTCATTCATAAAAGAAACTTTACTAAAGCTCAAAGCACACATTGCACCTAACACAATAATTATGGGTGACTTCAACACTGCACTTTCCTCAATGGACCGATCAGGAAAACAGAAACTAAACAGGGACACAGTGAAACTAATTGAAGCTTTGGACCAATTAGATTCAACAGTTATATATAGAACATTTCACCCTAAAGTAAAAGAATATACCTTTTTCTCAGCATCTCATGGTACCTTCTCTAAAATCGACCATATAATTGGTCACAAGACAGACCTCAACAAATACAAGAAGATCGAAATAATCCCATGCCTCATATCAGATCACTATGGAGCAAAAGTGGTCTTAAATAACAACAAAAACAACAGAAAGCCCACATATACATGGAAAATGAACAATGCTCTACTCAATGATACCTTGATTAAGGAAGAAATAAAGAAAGAAATCAAAGACTTTTTAGAATTTAATGAAAATGAAGACACAACATACCCAAATCTTTGGGACACAATGAAAGCAGTGCTAAGAGGAATGTCTCTAAATGTTATTTGTTTTTGTTATTGTTATTTTACATTATACTTTTGTTTATAGCTCCTCATTCTGATTTTGGTAATCTTATTCAAACCTTGAAGGAGACCCTGCTACTTTTGGCCCAGAGAGCATTTTCTCCAAGATTCTTAATGCTTCCTGTTTGTCTTTGACTTGGACTAATTTCTCTGAAGATTTTTTTTTTATGTACAGAGAATGTAACAATTCAGAGTTCTGAAACTTTTCAATGTATGAACATGGATTTATTAGCATGAGGACTTACCCCCTTGAAGCTTTTCTATGCACAGATGATATATTAACTCCCTATAGGGCTCACCAGGTTGACAACTCCCCATGCATAGAGGATGTATTTACTTCCTGATCAAGGTTCTAACTTTTTTAGTCCCAGAATCTTGCTCAGCACCAACTCTTTCAGTCTCTGTACTCTTTTTAAAAAATGCAAAGCTGTTTGACTTTCCCATTCTTAATTTGTAATGTTTGCAGCTGGATACGCCTTAGAAGACAATTTTGAACTATTTGAATAAGCCTGCTTTGAGATCACATTTAAAAAATTTATTTCAATGTAATTATAGTAACTGTACCTTTTCCTTTCCTGTGGTCTTTATTTTTCCAGATGTTTCAGATTTGTGAGAAAGGTCAGGTTGTTCTCTTCTTCTATTGCCATTAAGAAGAATACTCACAAAAAGTTCTTTGTAATACTATATTTAGACAGATGCATTTATAAACTCCAAAATCACATCTACTTTGGAACAGCTATGGATAAAGTAATGGAGGCATTATTTTAACAGTGAAGGGGAAAGCTCTTGATCCATGGTGGAAATAAAAGTTGAAGTGCTCCATTAATACTGTTTGCCAAGCTTTTATTTTGGCAATGTTCCTACTCTTTTCATTGTCTGCCTATTGTCAAACACTCAGCTTTGCAAAGATATCCTCAAGATAGAGATTGTGTGCACCTACAAGTATCCATACCTAAGCACAGGATACCATGGGAGACTTGTTTAGTGTTTATTGAAGAATGGATGAATTTCTTTCATTTCTATTAGTCACATGTAGTTTACCACAGACACATCACAGGTGAGAAATAATGCAAGACATCTTCATAATCTCTTCATCGATGCATGTCTGCAGAAGTAAAGCAAAATCATCAGGAAGGAGGGTTGCATTGGAAAAAATATAAAATAAACAACATGTAAAGATGACTTAATAATATGATCAAAATTCTTACAGATTTAGGTGAAGAAAACACCTAACTAGAGAATCATTTTCTAAGAAAGTAGGAAAGGATGACTTGATTTTTTTTATATTCCAAGAGAGGTAGGGTTTGCAAAAAGGACTTCTGAGTTCATTTAGCAGTTAGAAAAAAAATCAATCTCTGAATACATGTCAAGTCCTTGAGATGTATAGCTAAGTAATCAATACCAATTAACTCTGAAGATATGGTTTCAGTGAGTCTTTGTATTGACATAAATGCATCTTTAGTTGGTTGAGATTGTGAGCGTGTAGAAATTTGATGTTAACGTATGTTCAATTTAGAATTTCTATGTATTTGACAGAGTTTAATCTAAGTCTACCGGGACCAAATTTAATTTAGTTAGTGTACAAAAAGAAAGAAGAGCTAATGAATATTGCAGATTTTTTACCTTTTCTTATGTATTTTTATAAAATGATGAAGTAGAGATAAAGAGTTACGTTTTTAAATTCCAAAACTATTAGTTGCTTTGAAATAATTAGTAGCTCAATGACTGATGAAAAAGCCAATACTTATATTTATATAACAATTTCCTGGTATCTTTGGAGGTATGAATCATCTTCAATCAGTAGCTTATAACTCTATTTAGTGACATTATGCACCACAGTAATGTACAATGGGCTCTTTGAAGAAAACATGGCCTTCATTTCAGGATATCCTCTACAAAGGTAATGTCTTTAATTTAAAATTCTGAAATCCAAAATGTTCTGACATTGGAAACGTTTAGTCTCTGGCATGGCCTTGAAAATTTTTCACATTATAGAATTTTGGGTTTGTCATATTCATCTACTAAAGTCTGTGCAACTATTCTAAAGCCCCCAAAATGGTGAAATCAGGAACAGTTCTGGCCACAGGCATTTCTGATAAGCCCAGTGCCTGACTGATGAGCAGGGTGGAGGATAAAAGAAGGTGGGACCAGAATGTAGTTCCTATTGACAAACTCTTAAATCAGCTTAACTTTTGGTAAGACAGGGTCACCCCTCAGCCTCCTGCAGCTGATGCTAACTGGATACAGATCTGAAAGTGACTTGTGCATTCTACCTTGTGATATTAAGACTCCCCCATGTCATTTCCAAGTAAAGACTAACAAAATTAAAGACTTCCACTGGTTCTTAGTTACATTTGTAGAAATGTAATTATATTTGAATGATTCTTGCCAAGTCACCTGGCATGTGTGGCTGTTCTTTAATCTTAATCAATATAGGAGTAAATTCCAGTTCATTAGATTATGGCTTCGAATTTACTCACTTTCATAGAAGTACATTTTCTCAATACTCTCATTTACAGTAGCGCTGCAACCATTAGTACAGAGCTATGATAACATCCATGCTTCTCCTCAGATGACTGTCTTTGAAGATACCCTGATCTGAGTTTCTAGTCAAGGCCCACATAGATTCCCATTCATTGTTTTTCTCCAGGACATGTTCCTTGAAGTGCAATAAGGAGACTCCTGTCATTAAAATTTTAGGAGGGATTGCCAAGAAAGAGTATTGAAATACTGATTCTTTACCTTCAGTCTCTCAATACCATTGAGTCAGGTTTGTTCTCAGTCCTGCCTTGCAAGGTTCACATCTCAAATCAACTCTCTTGAGACACCCAAGCTGTGTTGATGCCAATGCTCAGCCAATGGAATAGATTTTAAGAAATTGTGAGATTGGAAGTTGGGGAAATTTACTGCTTTGGATTCAATGATACAGTGCTTGTTAGCAATTCTTGGAACTTTCTTGGAGTTTCAGTAGTAGTAGAATAGATGGATGATTTTGGACTCCAGTGGTCTTGTTAGAAAAAGACCTCTTAGCATTTCCTACTCAGGTCCACAGGAGACAGTTGGTAGATGCTGAAGCGGCTGCACAAAATCTCCAAAATAGAGTAACAGATACAGGCTCATGAGTTCTGGCCTATATCTCTTAGCAGACTCTGACTTCATTTCCTTGTGCTTATTTTATTAACCTTCCCATGACAGAGAGGCAATTCAAATCCCTTACCAATAATATGAATTGAATTTCATCTCGTTTTTTTAAATTTTATTTTATTTTATTTATTTTGCATCAGGGCAGCAGTTTCCCCTCTCTTCTCTCTTCCCAGTCACTCAGCACTTCTCCTGCTCCTCATTCCATTCCTCCTGTTCACTTTGGAAAATGGCCGGCATCAATGGATATCAACCAGCAATGGCATATTAAATTGCAGTAATACTAGGCACCTCTATTAAGGATAAATAAGGCAACCAAGTAGGGAGAAAGAGTCCCAAAGGCAGGCAACATAGTCAGAGATGGCCCCTACTCCTTCTGTTAGGAGTCCCACAAGAAGACCAAGCTACGCAACCGTAACATGCGCAAAGCACCTAGGTCAGTCTCATTCAAACCTGGTTGGCAGTTCAGTCTCTCTGTGAGCCCCTGTGATCCCAGGCTAGTTAATTCTGTGGGTTTTCTTATGGTGTCTTTGGTGCCTCTGGCTCCTACATTCCTTCCTCTACCTCTTCCACAAGATTCCACCAAGCTCTACCTAATGTTTTGCTATGGGTCTCTGCAACTGTTTCCATTCGTTGCTGGATGCAGCCTCTCTGATGACAATTGGGATAGATGCCAATCTATGAGTATAGCAGACTATCATTAGGTTTCATTTTATTACCTTTTTTTCCCCATTTGTGTTTGGCTTTATTGTGGGTCTCCAGGTTTTCTAGTTTCTGGTTCTTGGCCTTTTTGGAAGTATTGGGGTAGGTTCTCTCTCATGGCATTGATCTTAAGCTGAATCAGTCATTTGTTGGCCCTTGCAACAATTTATTCAGCCCCTTAACGCAAGCATATCTTGTAGGCAGGAGAAAATTTAAGTTGAATGTTTTATAGCTCCATTAGTGTCCCAGTCCCTCCACTGGAAGTCTCACCTGGTTACAGGAGATGGCCATTTTAGCTTCATATCCCTCTTTTCTCAGAGTCTTAGGTAGGGTTACACTCATAGGTTCCTGCAAGTTTCCATAGACTTTGGTTTCTAGGTCATCCCAGAGATGCTACTTGATTCTAGTTGTCTCTCCAATGTAGTTATTTTCTCCCTCCATTCTTCTCACACCTGATCCTTCCTCTTGCCATTCCTGCTCCCAGTCTCATACAGTCCTCTCTCCTCATCCACCCATAATATCTCTTTGGTTCTGTTGATTATAATGTTGATATATATATATATATATATATATATATATATATATATATATATATATAATGTTTTTCTTCCAGGTTTGGGTTACCTCACTCAGGATCATCTGTTTTTGTTTATAATAGCTAAGTGATAATCCCTTGTCTAAATTTACCATGTTTTCTTATTCATTCTTTGGTTGGGGTCTATCGAGGTTGTTTCCAGTGTCTGGCTATTATGAATAATGCTGCGGTTAACATAGTTAAGTATGTGTCCTAATGGTATAATGGGGTATATTTTGGGTATATGACCAGGAGTGGTATAGTTGGATCTTGAGATAGATCAATTTTCTGAGAAACTACCAAATTAATTTCAAAACTGGTTGTAGTTTACAATCCCACTAACATTGAAGTGCTCCCCTTGCTCAACATCCTTTCCAGAATGCCCTGTTGCTTGAGTTTTTTTTTTAACCCTATCCATTCTAATGGGTATAAGATGGAATCTCAGAGTCATTTTGATTAGATGTTGAAGATTTCTTTAAGTGTTTGTCAGCCACTAGAGATTCTTTTGTTGAGAGTTCTCTGTTTAAATCTGTACCCCATTTTAATTGGATTATTTAGCTTGTTTATGTCTTGTTTCTTAAGTTCTTTATATATTTTGGATATTAGTCCTCTAGTGGATGTGGAATTGGTAAAAATCTTTTCCCATTTTGTAGGCTGCCATTTTGTCCTATTGACAGTGTGTTTTGCCTTAACTTAAACATTTCAGCTTCATGATGTCCCATTTACTAATTGTTGATTTTAATTGTCTGTTTCATTGGTGTTCTGTTCAGAAAGTTGTCTCATGTGCTAGTGCATTCAAGGTTATTCCTTACTTTCTGTTCTATCAGATTTAGTGTACCTAGATTTTCTTGAGATCTTTGATCCATTTAGACTTCAGTTTTGTGCAGAATGATAGTCATGGATCTATTTGAATTCTTCTAAATGCAGACATCTCACTAGACTAGTACCATTTGTTGAAGATGCTTTCTTTTTTTTTCCATTGTCTAATTTTGGCACCTTTGTCAAAAATCAAGTGTCCATAGGTATGTGAGTTTACTATTTAGTATGCCATTGAACAACCTTTTTCTTTTTCTGTCAGTCACATATAGTGGTACAAATGTAAATCAGGGATCATGATATATCCAGAAGTTCTTTTATTGTAGAGGATTTTAAAAGGATATCCTGCCTTTTTTTCCATATGAAGTTGAGTATTGTTGATTCAAGGTCTGTAAAGAACTATGTTGTAATTTTTATGTGAATTGTGTTGAATCTATAGATTGCTTTAGGTAAAATACTATTTTTTTAGCCATAATGATCCATGAGCATGGGAGATCATTTCAACATCTGATATATTCTTCTGTTGGATTCCATAGCTGTCTGCAGCTATTACGAAGTGGGTAGCTGGAACAGAAGCTGAGGGATGGATAGGGAAGGGGCGAAAAGAAAAATGGCCAAGACAATATTCACTGATCAAAGCCTGAAACTTTAATGGCACCCGACCTTTTAACAGTTTGGGCAAACCCTTCCCCCCAGACTCCGGGCTGAGTTCCGGTGGAAGTTGTCTAGCTTCTCTTGGAGGTCCTCATCTCAACTGCTCTGGCAGCTGGGTGGGTCACCTGCTTAATTCAGGAATTTCTAGACCTGGAGGAACAATGAACTTAACCTTTACTTCAAGCACTCCACCCTAGGTGGAACAGGATCCTGGCTATCTGGGAGAAGTTAACCTTGACCATAGTCAAGTATACTCTTAGCACTCCACCCAAGGATAAAAATTCCTGCTTTAACCTACTTCCCTATTATGTCCTAAAGGCAGATTCCTGCACAAAGCCAGGGATTGTCCTTGACTAATGTCAAACTCAAACCATGTGCATGACTGCCCCAATATGGCTCTGTACATTTCCTCCCTTTTTTATTTATTTGAAAACGAGGAGGTAGAAAACAAGTGGATAAATATCCTTCATAAGAAGGCGGGCCTTAACCAGGAGGGGAAGAATTGACCGTAATCCCTCTTAAATATTGTATAACATCTTTTTCAGAGGAGGGCTAATAGGCTCCCTTATTATTTTAAGGACAGCTTCTCGATGTTAACCCCTATGCAATTAGGTGTACTTCCTGGGGACTCAGAAGCAGAAATTCATCTCCCCATGCGGTGCCTTGCCTCACACGTCTCACTGGTACACATGTTTGTTCATAAACAAACACACATAAATCGGAGTTCTATGTGGCTCCCATTTTGGAGATCTACTTGTGTAAGTTTTGAAGCCAGGGGGTCTGCAAGTGTCTTTAACAGACACGCAATCCTTCCATCCAGGTGAGCCTGGGTGGAGACAGCCAGTCTGCTTAACAAACAAGTTCAAGAGTTAAAGGTGGGGGGGGAGTACACAGCTTGCTCCGGTGACACGGAGCTTAGGTTCCAGTCCTGAGGCCTCTGGCGGGAGCCCTCAGATCTCTCCGCTTCCGGATCCAGATCAGCCTGGGTGGCAACACCACATTTCCAGGTCCTGCAAGAGGCAAGAGGGGCTTCCAGGAGTCCGGCTGGGAGAAGTCAGTATGCTCTGGTGAATCCAGCGGGCCCCTGCAGGAGCCTTTAGGTGTCTGCTTCGGGATCTGAACAGCCTGGGCCACAGCACTCGGTCTCCAGGATGTGCGGGAGACCTGATGTGCACCCGGAGGCAGTCTGGGAGCACACAGCTTGCTCCAGTGGCACGGAGCTTAGGTTCCAGTTCTGAGGCCTCTGGCGGGAGCCCTCAGATCTCTCCGCTTCCAGATCCAGATCAGCCAGAGCGTTCAGGTGTCTGCTTCGGGATATGAACAGCCTGGGCAACAGCACTCGGTCTCCAGGCAGTGCAGGAGGTAAGCTGTGCACCAGAGGCACCTGGGAAGAGGCAGCTTGCACTGGTGAGTCCAGCATTGACAAGACCAACTAACACCAGTGAGAACTAGATGGCAAAAGGCAAACGCAGGAACGTCACTATCAGAAATCAAGGCAATATGGCAACATCTGAACCCAATTCTCCTTTAACAGAATGTCCTGGATACCCCATCACACCAGTAAAACAAGATTTGGATTTAAAATCACTGGTCATGATGCTGGTACAGGAACACATGAAGGACATACTTAAAGAAATTCAGGAGAAAATGGATCAAAAGTTAGAAGCCCTTGCAAGGGAAATACAAAAATCATTGAAAGAAATCCAGGAGAATACAAAAGCCAATAATGAAGAAACACAAAAAACACTTTAAGAAATACAGGAGAACTTTGGTCAACAGGCTGAGGTCATGAAAGAGGAAACACAAAAATCTCTTAAAGAATTACAGGAAAGCACAAACAAGCAAGTAAAGGAGCTAAGCAAAACCATCCAGGATCTAAAATCAGAAGTAGAAACAACTAAGAAAACTCAAAGGGAGACAACTTTGGAGATAGAAATCCTTGGAAAGAAATCAGGGGACATAGATGCAAATATCAACAACAGAATACAAGAGATAGAAGAAAGAATCTCAGATGCTGAAGATACCATAGAAACCATGGACTCAATAGTTAAAGAAAATGCAAAATCCAAAAAGCTTGTAACCCAAAATATCCAGGAAATCCAGGACACAATGAGAAGACCAAACCTAAGGATTATAGGCATAGATGAGTGGAAGATTTACAACTTAAAGGGCCAGCAAATATCTTCAATAAAATTATGGAAGAAAACTTCTCTAACCTAAAGACAGAGATGCCCATGAATATACAAGAAGCCTACAGAATACCAAACAGACTGGACCAGAACAGAAATACTTCCTGTTACATAATAATCAAAACACCAAATGTACTAAACAGAGAAAGAATATTAAAGGCAGTAAGAGAAAAAGGCCAAGTAACATATAAAGGAAGACCTATCAGAATCACAGCAGACTTTTCACCTGAGACTATGAAGGCTAGATGATCCTGGGCAGATCTCATGCAGACTCTAAGAGAACACAAATGCCAGCCAAAACTACTATATCTAGCAAAACTCTCAATCACCATAGATGGAGAAACTAAGATATTCCATGGCAAAACTAAGTTTACTCAATATCTATCCACAAACTGAGCCCTACAAAGGATAATAGGAGGAAAACAGCAATACAAGGAGGGAAACTTCACCCTGGAAAAAGCAAGATAGTAACCTTTCATCAAACCCAAAAGAAGTTAACCAATCAAATTTTAAAAAATAACGTCAAAAATGACAGGAAGTAACAATCACTATTCCTTAATATCTCTTAACATCAATGGACTCAATGCCCCAATAAAAAGACATAGACTAACAGACTGGATACATAAACAGGACCCTACATTTTCCTGCATACAGGAAACACACCTCAGGGTCAAAGACAAACACTACCTTAGGGTAACAGGCTGGAAGACATTTTTACAAGCAAATGGTCTCAGGAAACAAGCTGGAGTAGACATTTTAATATCAGATAAAATTGACTTTCAACCCAAAGTCATCAAAAGAGACTCTGAGGGAAACTTCTTTCTGGTCAAAGGAAAAATACAACAAGAAGAACTCTCAATCCTGAACATCTATGCTCCAAATGCAAGGGCACCCTCATTCATAAAAGAAACTTTATTAAAGCTCAAAACACACATTGCACCTAACACTATAATTGTGGGTGACTTTACCACTGCACTTTTCTCAATGGACCGATCAGGAAAACAGAAACTAAACAGGGCCACAGTGAAACTAATTGAAGCTTTGGACCAATTAGATTTAACAGATATATATAGAAAATTCTATCCTAAAGCAAAAGAATATACCTTTTTCTCAGCACCTCATGGTACCTTCTACAAAATCGACCATATAATTGGTCACAAGACAGACCTCAACAAATATAAGAAGATCAAAATAATCCCTTGCCTCTTATCAGATCACTATGGAGTAAAAGTGGTCTTCAATAGCAACAAAAACAAGAGAAAACCCACATACACGTGGAAATTGAACAATATTCTACTCAATGATACCTTGGTCAAGGAAGAAATAAAGAAAGAAATTAAAGACTTTTTAGAATTTAATGAAAATGAAGATACAACATACCCAAATCTATGGGACACAATGAAAGCAGTGCTAAGAGGAAAACTCATAGCCCTGAGTGCCTCCAAAAAGAAAATGGAGAGAGCATATACTAACAGCTTAATGACACACCTGAAAGCCCTGGAACAAAAAGAAGCTATTTCACCCAGGAGGAGTAGAAGGCAGGAAATCATCAAACTCAGGGCTGAAATCAATCAAGTAGAAACAAAGAGAACCATACAAAGAATGAACAAAACCAGGAGCTGGTTCTTTGAGAAAATCAACAAGATAGATAAACCCTTAGCCAGACTAACCAAAGGACACAGAGACAGTATCCAGGTTAACAAACTTAGAAATGAAAAGGGATATCTAACAACAGAAACTGAGGAAATTCAAAGGATCATTAGATCCTACTACAAAAGCCTATACTCAACACAACTGGAGAATCTGGAGGAAATGGGCAGTTTCCTAGACAGATATCTGACACCAAAACTAAAGCAGGATCAAATAGATCAACTAAACAGTCCCATAACACCTGAAGAAATAAAAAGGGTCATAGAAAGTCTCCCAACCAAAAAAAGCACAGGACCACATGGCTTCAGTGCAGAGTTCTATCAGACCTTCATAGAAGACCTAACACCAATACTCTTCAAACTATTCCACAAAATAGAAACAGAAGGAACTCTTCCCAACTTGTTCTATGAAGCCACAATTACGCTGATACCAAAACCACACAAAGATCCAACAAAGAAAGAGAACTTCAGGCCAATTTCTCTTATGAATATTGATGCAAAAATACTTAATAAAATTCTTGCCAACCGAATCCAAGAACACATCAAAATGATCATTCACCATGATCAAGTAGGCTTCATCCCAGGGATGCAGGGATGGTTTAATATAAGAAAATCCATCAATGCTATCCACTACATAAACAAACTCAAAGAAAAAACCATATGATCATCTCATTAGATGCAGAAAAATCATTTGACAAAATCCAGCATCCTTTCATTCTAAAGTATTGGAAAGAACAGGAATCCAAGGCCCATACCTAAACATTGTTAAAGCAATTTACAGCAAACCGGTAGCTAACATCAAACTAAATGGAGAGAAACTTGAAGCAATCCCACTAAAATCAGGGACTAGACAAGTCTGTCCTCTCTTTCCAATATATCTTTTCAATATAGTACTTGAAGTTCTAGCTAGAGCAATGAGACAACATAAGGATTTCAAGGAGACACAAATTGGAAAGGAAGAAGTCAAATTATCACTATTTGCAGATGACATGATAGTCTACTTAAGTGACCCGAAAACCTCCACCAGAGAACTCCTACAGCTGATAAACAACTTCAGCAAAGTGGCTGATTATAAAATCAACTCAAGCAAATCAGTTGCCTTCCTATACTCAAAGGATAAGCAGCCTGAGAAAGAAGTTAGGGAAATGACACCCTTCAAAATAACCACAAACAATATAAAGTATCTTGGTGTGACTCTAACCAAACAAGTAAAAGATCTATATGACAAGAACTTCAGGTCTCTGAAGAAGGAAATCGAAGAAGACCTCAGAAAATGGAAAAAATCTGCCATGCTCGTGGATTGGCAGGATTAATATAGTTAAAATGGCCATCTTGCCAAAAGCGATCTACAGATTCAATGCAATCCCCATCAAAATCCCAACTCAGTTCTTCACAGAGTTAGAAAAAGCAATTCTCAAATTCATCGGGAATAACAAGAAACCCAGGATAGCTAAAACTATTCTCAGCAACAAAAGAAATTCTGGGGGAATCAGTATCCCTGACTTCAAGCAATACTACAGAGCAATAGTGTTAAAAACTGCATGGTATTGGCACAGTGACAGACAAGTGGACCAATGGAATAGAATTGAAGATCCAGAAATGAATCCACAGACCTATGGTCACTTGATCTTCGACAAAGGAGCCAAAAACATCCAGTGGAAAAAAGATAGCCTTTTCAACAAATGGTGCTGGTTCAATTGGAGGTCAGCATGCAGAAGAATGGGAATTGATCCATTCTTTCCTCCATGTACTAAACTTCACTCCAAGTGGATCAAGGACCTCCATGTAAAACCAGACACACTGAAACTAATAGAAAAGAAACTGGGGAATACCCTTGAGGACATGGGCACTGGGGAAAAGTTCCTGAACAGATCACCAATAGCTTATGCTTTAAGATCAAGAATTGACAAATTGGACCTCATAAAATTACAAATTTTCGTAAGGCAAGGTACACTGTTAAAAGGACAAAATGGCAATTATCAAATTGGGAAAGGATATTCACCAACCCCACATCTGATAGAGGGCTAATATCCAATATATACAAAGAACTCAAGAAGTTAGTCCCCAGGGAACCAAATAACCCTATTACAAAATGGGGTACAGATCTAAACAAAGAATTTTCACCTGAAGAAATTCAGATGGCTGAGAGGCACCTTAAGAAGTGCTCAACATCATTAGTCATTAGGGAGATGCAGATCAAAACAACCCTGAGATTTCACCTTACACCAGTCAGAATGGCTAAGGTCAAAAACTCAGGAGACAGTAGGTGTTGGTGAGGATGTGGAGAAAGAGGAACACTCGTCCACTGCTGGTGGGGCTGCAAGATGGTACAACCACTGTGGAAATCAGTCTTGAGGTTCCTCAGAAAACTGGACATGAGACTTCCAGAGGACCCTGCTATACCTCTCCTGGGCATATACCCAAAGGATTTCACCGCATGCAATAAAGACACATGCTCCATTGTGTTCATAGCAGCCTTATTTATAATAGCCAGAAGCTGGAAAGAACCCAGATGCCCCTCGAAGTAGGAATGGATACAGAAAATGTGATATATTTACACAATGGAATACTACTCAGCAATTAGAAACAATGAATTCACAAAATTTTTAGGCAAATGGTTTGATCTGGAAAAATATCATCCTAAGTGAGGTAACCCAATAACAAAAGAAGACACATGGAATCCAATCTCTTATAAGTGGATATTAATTAGCCCAGAAGCCCTGAATACCCAAGGCACAAACTGCCTAACAAATGACTCCCATGAAGAAGTATATAGAGGGTCCTGATCCTGGAATGGATTGATCTAGCATTGGAAGGGAATATAAGGACAGAAAAAGGAGGGAGGTGATTGGAGAATGGATGGAGAGAAGAAGGTTTATGGGACATATGGGGAGGGGGGGATCTGGGAAAGTGGAAATCATTTGGAATGTAAACAAAATATATAGAAAATAACATATTTAAAAAATAAAAAATAAATAAAGGGCAAAAACAAACAAACAAACACACAAAAAGAATTAAAGGTGGAATGGGATTAACTTGTTCCTGAAGTATCCAATTCAGTTGCAAATTAACTACTCAAAGGACACAAACCTTGGTCTCTGGGGTGGGAGAGGTAGCTTTGTATATCAAGAGATAAGCTGTTACTTCTCAGGAAAAGTGGAGACTATATTTTAAATTAACAGAGCTGGCTGAAGAGTGTTAGCCATTTTCAAAATTGGAATCTTCAATATTGGAATTATTTCTAGACCAGTCTATGGTTGAGTCAGCTGATCACAATAAGGAGAAGAGTCATTATAACTCCTCTTTATATTATTTTTTCCTAAGCTAGCTTAACAGTCTCCATGTTCTGTCCCACAAAGTCTAAAAGCTTGAAGCTAGGCAATTTATCTAACCTGAGACATTTGACAATTAAGGTAATTCAAGAATATATACCCAATATAGCTCTTATGTTACCATGGTCTGGGCATTCAACAAGCACACAGTCAGCATATCTTCTGCAGCATTCTGTGGAAAAAACATAGGGGACATGCCTTCTTCCCCAATATTAAATCAGGATCATGGCATATGTCAATAAGTGAATTCCTTCTTTTCACCTAGAAATCAATATGCCTAATTACAGGATGTCATATACACTCAGCAAGGAGTTCCTTGGCATCCAAATTTTAAAATTTTCTTAAAAATATGCAAGCATAACTTAAATGATATGCACGGGAACACAATTTCCCCTCTCTTCTCTCTTCCAAGAAGATATTGTTTTATTAATTTAAGTTGGAACACAAAGTAATACCATAACATATGCAATAACTGTAATTATAGAAAATAAACGTAGCATATTTAGTTGCTTTTTCTGTTAGAGCAGTTGCAACTAGAAAGCCTAAAAATGAATCATTCGTCACATGCACATATTTTTTAATCTTCTAAATTAGAAATATGACTATCATTTATCTGTAATAATTAAGTCCTCTAGGATTAACACCATTATGTGGTAGAGGTAGAAATTGAGGACGTCAAGAACAAATCTTTATAATTTGATGTGCAAAAAATACAAAATTTTTTAAGCCATTACCCTTTTGATGATATAAATAATATGCTTGTACATCCAATTGTTTCTATATAGCCTGTCTGGGATACAAATTTTATGTGCCTTGCCTTAAAGGGTCTTGTCCAGGTACCTTTTTAAAAGGTCAATTATATATGAGCATATTGTATCTGTCTCTCTAGCCTTTGGGTTAGGTTTCAAATATCTAAAGGACAGTCATTTAGAGAACATATCCTTTATTCTTTGAAATCTGAATTATATTTGCATAAACTGTAAAAATTAAGAATTAGCAGTATTAAAAAGGAAACAATTTTAAGCAATTGTAAACCATGAGCTATATATATATCTACTATTATTAAAAGCTTGATTTTTAACATCTCAAAAATAGCTGCTATAGTATTTGTGCTGAAGCAGGGAGAAACTTAAAGGAATAAACATGTGATCTGATAGTTACAAATTCTTTTTGATAACAATTATTAATTTTGCCTAAAAATGCTTGCCATGTAATAGATCAACCATTAATAATAATTAATTTGATTGCTGCTTGAAGCAAGGAACAAACTTTTCTACCTTGAAAACAGAGGTTTAAGACCTCCTGTGGCAAGCTTAAAATGAGGTAAATATAAGATAAAGCCAATTAATATATCCTAACAACCTTTGAAAACCATTTACCTAAAAATTTTTAAAAGTCCGTAGTTAGGAGCAAAGGCCTGTAACAAACATTCCATGAACATTATACACTGAAAAATTTAATATCCTAACTTCTTGTATTGAAACAGAGACAAAACATTTTTTCTCACATGAGGTAAGACTATTATTAGCCATCCCTTGAGACAAAAACCTTCTAATGAAATTGCTTTGTTGTTTCTTTAAAGTTGGAAGCAAATGCTTTTATAATTATCAGAATGTAAAGCAAAAACCAACCCTTTAAATCCACAATAATTTTGTAGGGAGTAGACAGGCCAAATGTTAATGCCTTTATAGCCTCCTGGACCTTTCATAGATTTGAACTGCATTTTAACCCACACCTGGATAAGAATATATATTTTTTAAGCCAAACACTCCCTAGGTGGGGCCTTAAGGCAGAAACAATTTCTCAAAGCTTCCTCACTAGCTTCCCCTGAGGCAGCTCTAACTTTGCATTAACTCAAATGTAATTTTTTTTTCTGCCCTAGGATCCACCTTTAAGTCCTAGGCAAGGACATTGTATGAGATTCCTCAAATATAAATATCTTCTAATCTGAGCCTTTTATCTAAGACCAGACCCAAACCTATTGGTCCTGCAAGGATGTTTTGAGGTTTAAACAAAAGAAACCTGTAATTCCATGGTCCAAGGAACCTACTTGATATCAAATACATTTCCACTGAGATCTCCTTTTTAATACTGGAGACAGCTGTATCACTCTTAAAATTATCTTAATTACAAAATATGTTAAGAATTATGAGCCTGCAAACTGAAAACTGCAGCCAATGACACACTGGTGATTTTTATTGTAACTCAATTTTTCCTTGCATTAGAGCACAGCTACAACTTTGGGAGTAAATCCCTATTTTAAACAATCTATTTTCTTTAAAATCAATGGCAAACACATTTTTAAAGCACAAGGTTTGTCTGCCAGTTCTTATGTTCAAATATATGACAGTGTAACTTATTAAAGAGACATTATTTTAAATCTTAATCTTTATAAGTCCAATCTCCAGGCCAAGATTCACACAAAACACCATGCCAATTTAGAAGCATCTTAAAGGCCTGTATTTCCTGGGTTGCATAATGCCACGTGTTGTTTAAAAATGGCAACTACCCTAAACTACCAGCTTTAACCTAACTTTTTGTTAATACCATATACCTTTTAAATCATGTCCAATGACTTAAAAGCCAATACTTTATGTAGTCAAGACATGCAAAATATACCTTTAAGACCAATTATAAACAAGAACAAAGCATGAGTTGCGTTAGGCCACATCTAGCTAGTTAAGATGGCTCCAACACTGAATCACCAGTTTTAAACTAACCTTTTCACTATGTCTTCTAAATCATAACCAATTAATTTATAACTCTTTAGTCAAGATATGTAAAACCTTATACCGTTAAAACCAATTAGAAACAAGTATAAAGCGATTACACGAATTTCACAAGCCAAACCAAAGTTTTCCCAAAACTTGAGGCTTCTGGGCTTTTAAAAGTGGCTTTTTCCCCAGCCATGTTTACCTCTCACTGTGGCACGGCTTTAAATCATTCCTCACACAAACTGCGGCTGGCTCAAGAGGTTGCCGGCAGATGAAATTCTTACCAATTTTTCTTTTTAACATGAAACAGTCATTCACACAAAAACACAGAGATGACATAAACGTACACATAGACAAACAGTCGGTGCACCCGGACAAACACAGAAAGATACACAGAAAGAGAAGCGTGCTTGTTGTTAAGCAATTGCATCCATTTTCCTCTTAAAGCAGCTCTTTTAAGGAGGCTGCGGACCTATGCCTATATTTAAAACCCTTTTCTTTTTCACCTAAATCAGCTCTTACAAGCTTTGGACAAATGCCTACCAAATTCCTTCCCCATATTCCACTGTCTGCCCCCTAAGCGAGTATAGCACTGAGTCCATACTGCCTCACTTAGTCCATATCCTCAAGCTCACCTTGCAGGATACCATCTTTTCCTTTTTCCGTTTTGAGGAAGTCTTCTTGAATCCAGCCCCGTGTCCGGGCGCCACTCTGATGGATTCCATAGCTGCCTGCAGCTATTACGAAGTGGGTAGCTGGAACAGAAGCTGAGGGATGGATAGGGAAGGGGCGAAAAGAAAAATGGCCAAGACACTATTCACTGATCAAAACCTGAAATTTTTAATGGCGCCAGACCTTTTAACAGTTTGGGCAAACCCTTCCCCCCAGGGGATTGTCCTTGACCAAGGTCAAACTCCGACCAAGTGCATGTCTGCCCCAATATGGCTCTGTACATTCTTCAATTTTCTTCTTCAAAGACTTCAAATTATGCCATATTTGAAGGTATGTCATACAGGTCTTACAACTGCTTGGTTAGAGTTATACCAAGTTATTATATATTATTTGTGACTATTGTGAAGGGCATAGTTTCTCTTATTTCTTAGCATATTTATCATTTATATATAGGAGGGCTACAGGATATTTTTAAAGTTAATTTTGTGTCTAGCTACAGTCATGTTTATCTGCTGTACAAGTTTTCCGGTAGAATTTTGGGTCACCAATTTACACTATCAAATAATCTGAAAATAGTAATATCTGACTTCATCCTTTCCAATTTGTATTCTCTTGATCTTCTTTAGTTGTCTTATCAGAATAGTAAAAACCCCAATTACTGTGTTGAATAGATGGAGAGAGTGGATAGCTTTGTCTTGTGCCTGATTTAAGTTTCTCTTCATCTAATTTTGATGTTTGCTATTGGCTTGCCATATATTGCCTTTTCAATATGTAGTATATGCCTTGTATCCATGATCTCTCCAAGACTTAGCGTGAAGGGGTGTTGGGTTTTGTCAACGGCTTTTTTGGGGCATTTTATGGGATGGTCATGTGTGGGCTTTTTTCCATTCCCCCCATGGTTGATTACAGTGATGGATTTTTCTATCTTGAATAATCCTTGCAACTCTGAGATTAAGCCTACAATTCTTGATGTATGATTTTTTTTATGTGTTATTAGATGTGGCTTGAGAGTATTTTATGGAAAAATTGGTCTGAAAATCTCTTTACAGTTGAGTCTTTGTGTGGCTTAGGTGTCAGAATAACTGAAGTCTCATGAAATGAATTTAGGAATGTTACTTCTCTTTTAACCATGTAGAATAATTTGAGGAATAATAATTTGAATATTAGCTCTTCTTTGAAAGTCTATAGACGTCAGGGCTGAAACCATTTGTTTTTATTACTTTTTGTTTTTGTTTTGTTTTGTTGGAAGAATTTTCTTTTTTTATCATCATCATTATCATCATCATCATCATTATTATTATTAATTATTATTATACCTCTTTATTCTTTTTTTACAGTCCAGTTGTTATCACCCCCTAATCTGTCCTCTGACAGTTCCTTATTCCATTCCTCCTCCCCAGTCTCCAAGAGGATGTTCCCCCAACTCCACCCCACCACTCCTCCTCACTCTCTGGGGCCTCAAGTCTCTCGAGGGTTAGGCTTTCATTCACTGAGGCCAGACCAGGCAGTCCTCTGCTATATGTGTTTTGGGGGCCTCATATCAGCTAGTGTATGCTGCTTGGTTGGTGACTCAGTGTCTCAGAGATCTCAGGGGTCCAGGTTAGTTGAGACTGTGTGTTTTCCTATGGGGTCACCCTCTTCCTCATTTTCTTTGGTTGGAAGACTTTTAATAATTGCTTCTATTTACTTATAGCCCTATTTAAATTGCTTAACTGATCTTGATTTAACTTTGGTAAGTGGTATCTATTGATAAGTTGTTCATTTCTTTTAGATTTTTCAATTTTGTTGTATACATTTTTAATTAATTAATTAATTTGTTTACATTTCAAATATTATGCCTCTTTCTCATCTCCCGTCCATGAACGCCAATCCCATCCACTTCTCCTTCTTCTCTAAGAAGGTACTTCTCCACCACCCACCCACCTGCTCACTCCTTCCTCACCCCTCTAGTATCACCCTTTTCTGAGGCATCAAGTCTCCACAAGACCAAGCATCTCCCGTCCAACTGGTGCCAGATGAGGCAGTCTTACTACATACTTAGCTGGAGCCATGGTTGGTTTAGTCCTTGGGAGCTCTGGGAAGTCCAGTTAATTTATACTGTTGTTCTTCCTACGGGGTTGCAATCCCTTTCAGCTCTTCAGCCCTTCATCTAAGTCTTCCATTTGGGTACCAGGTCTCAGTCCAATAGTTGGCTGTGACTTTCTGCATCTGTCTCAGTCAGAGCCTCTCAGAGGACAGCCATACCAGGCTCCTGTCTGCAAGCACATTTTGGCATCAGCAATAATATGGGGCTTTGGTGTCTGCGGATAGAATGGATCCCACAGTGAGTGGTCTGCAGATAGAATGGATCCCACAGTGGAGTGCTCTCTGCATTGTGTTTTCTTCAGCCTCTGCTCCATTTTTTCCCTGCATTTCCTTTAGACAGGGACAATTCTGGGTTAAAAACTTTTAGTTGGGTCGGCGGCCCCATTCCTATTCTAGGGGGCCTGTTTATCTACTGGATGTGGTCTCTTAATAGTCTATTTTCCTGCTGTAGAGCATTTCAGGTAATGTCATCTGCATTAGGTCCTATGAGCTTCTAGCATCCCTGGTGTCTGGGACTTTCTAGTGGGTGCCAAAATTCCCCACCCCCCTCCGCTACTTATTTCAGTGTGCTCTTTTGGCCATCAGGGCTTCTCTACTGTCTCTTCCCATACCTGCCCACCTTTTGCCTCCTCCTCCCCTCTCCTACCCAGGTCTTTCTCTTCCTCTGCATTCCATTATTAATTTTCCCCCTTCTAAGTGGGTTTGAAGCATCCACACTTTGGTTATCATTTTCATTATGCTTCATATAGTCTGTGAGTTGTTCCATGGGTATTCTGAGATTTTAGGCTAATATCCATTTACCAGTGAGTACATACCATGCATGTTCTTTTGGGACTGGGTTATCTCATGTGAGATGATATTTCCCAGTTCCATCCATTTGCCTACAAAGATCATGACATTGACATTTTTAATAGCTGAGTAATATTCCATTGTGTAAATGTACCACATTTTCTGTATCCTTTTTTTCCATTGAGGGGAATCTGGGTTGTTTCTAGCTTTTTGCTATTATCTAAATAAGCCTGCTATGAACATAGTAGAGCACATGTTATTTTCATAAGGTAGAAAATCTTTTGGGTATATAACCAGGAGTGGTATAGCTGTTTCTTCAGGTACGGCTATTTCCAATTTTCTGAGGAGCCACCAGATTAATTTCCAAAGTGTTTGTACCAGCTTGCAATCCCATCAGCAATGGAGGAGTGTTCCTCTTTCTCCACATACTTGCTACCATTTGCTGTACCTAAGTTTTTGATTTTAGATATTCTGATTGGTGTAAGGTGAAATTTTAAGGTCGATTTGGTTTTAATTTCCTTGATGATTAAGGAAGTTGAACATTTCTTTAAGTGCTTCTTGGTCATTCAAGATTCTTTAGTTGAGAATTCTTTGTTTAGCTCTGTACCATATTTTTAAGTTATTTGGCTTTCTGTAGACTAACTTCTTGAATTCCTTATATATTTTGGATATAAGTCTTCTATTGAATGTAGAGCAGGTAAATAACATTTCACAATCTGTAGAAGGCTTTCAGTTTCATGAGGTCCCATTTGTCAATAGCTGATCTTAGAGCCTGAGCCATTGTTGTTCTGTTCAGGAAATTTTCTCCTGTGCTAATATGTTTAAGGCTCTTTCTCACTTTCTCTTCTATTTAATTCATTCATTATGGATTTATGTGGAGGTCTTTGATCCACTTGGACTTGAGGTTTGTACAAAGAGATTAGAATGGATCAATTTACATTTTCTATATGTAGACCATCAGTGAGATTAACATCATTTGTTAAAAATGCTGTCCTTTTTACACTGGATTGTTTTGGCTTCTTTGTCAAAGATCAAGAATAGAGGTGTGTGGTATTATTTCTGGTATTTGTGGTATTATTTCATTGATTTACCTGTCTGGTTCCTTATCAATACCAATGTGGGTTTTTTTGCTTTTGTTTTTGTATTTTTTTTTTTATCACTATTACTATGTAGTACAGCTTGGGGTCAGAGATGGTGATTTCCCCAAAATTTCTATTATTGTTGAGAATTGCTTTCACAATCCTGGGTTTTTTTTGTTGTTCCAGGTGAAGTTGAGAATTACTCTTTCTATCTCTGTGAAATTGAGTTGGACTTTTGATAGGGATTGCATTGAATCTGTAGATTGCTTTCAGTAAGATGCCCATTTTAGCTATATAAATCCTGTCAATCCATAAGCATGGGAGATCTTTCCATCTTCTGAGATTTTCTTTGATTTCTTTCTTCAGAGACATGAAGTTCTTGTCAGACAAGTCTTTCAACTACTTGATTAGAGTTACACCAAGATACTTTATATTATTATTTGTGATTACTGTGAAGGTGTTATTGCCTTAATTTCTTTCTCACCTATTAATCCTTTGTGTAGAGAAAGGGTACTGATTTGTTTGAGTTAAATTTATATCCAGCCACTTTGCTGAAGTTGTTTTTCAGGTGTAGGAGTTCTCTTGAAGAATTTTTGGGCTCATTTATGTATACTATCATATCATCTGAAAATAGTGATACCTTGACGTCTTCCTTTCCAATCTGTATCCCTTTGACCGCCTTTTGTTGTCTAATTGCTCTAGTTAGAACTTTGAGTACTATATTGAATTAATATGGAGAGAGTGGGCAGCTTTGTTTGATCCCTGATTTTAGTGGGATGCTTCAAAATTCTTTCCATAATTTTATGTTGGTTATTGGCTTGCTGTATATATTTTTTAAATTATGTTTAGGTATGTTCCTTGAATTCCTGATCTTTCCAAGACTTTTAACACAAAGGGTAACTATATTTTGTCAAAGATGTTTCAGCATTTAATGAGATTGTGTATATATTTTACAAGTAAGAACTAATGATTCTTTGAATTTCCTCAGTGCCTATTGTTGTTTTCCTTTTAATTTCTGATTTTCTTAATTTGAATATTCTGTCTCTGCCTTTTAGTTAGTTTGTGTATAGTTTGTCTATCTTGTTCGCTTTCTCAAAAAACCAACTTTTTGTTTAATTGGTTCTTGTACTGTTCTCTTTGTTTCTATTTTATTGTTTTTATTTGATTATTTCCTGCCATCTGCTTCTGAGACTCCTCCTTCTATACCCTGTGTTCCGTAGTAGTTCCTGTTCACTCACCATGATTTTCCATTTGCAGAATTCCCTCAGATAGTTTTTTCTTTATTGCTTCTATTTCTATTGTTCTTGTTTCTTTCACAAAGAGCTGTTTGGTTTTTTTATTGTCTTTCTTGACATTCTTTAAAGGATTTTTTTGATTTCTTCCAACATTTTGGTTTTTTTTTCCCTCCATTTCTTTAATGGATATTTTAAAATTTATTTTTAAGGACCTTACAATATTCATAAAGTTAGTTTTAAGGTCATTTCTTGTAGTTCAGCTGTAATGTAATATTCAGGTCTTGCTGTCATAGGATAATTGCCCTATGGCAGTAACATATTGTGCTAGATGTTGGAAATTGTATTCATACATTGCTGTCTCAGCACCTGGGATGTGATGCTTGCAGGTCTAGCCATTTATTTCTGAGTTTGTCTTTCTTGGATGAGTATTATGTTCCTTGGGTTCTGTTTCCTCTTTGGTCTTCAGGTCTTTGTGTATTGATTTCTAGTCAACAACTTGACCTTTTAACTACTAGGGTATCTCTGTCCAGTTTGGGAGCTTGACTTCTGACAAATTGCTTGGCCTTTCTTGTACTAGAGGGTCTCTTTTCTTCTGACTAGTGTGTACCATACCTAAGGAGATGGAATCTTCTGGGATTGGGGGTAGGGGAATGGCCACAGGCACATTTTATTTTTTAATAATATATTTTTATTATCTTTCATGTATGCAAATGTTATTCCTGAATGTATGTATATGTAACACATGAAGGCTCAGTACAGATGGATGTCAGAAGAGAGTGTAAAATTCCTTCTAATTATATTTACTGATAATTGTGAGTCACTATGTATTTGCTGAGAACTGATTTTGTGTCTCCTGCAAAAACAAAAAACTAGTCCTCAACCACCAAACCATTTTCCAGTCTTGAATTGTATTTCTTGATCAACTTTCAGCTTTTTATACATTAGGTAAAATGGTAGTAGACACCAGTGTATAGAACTACAAGCAACTGTATTAGGATCCACATGGCAAATGTTTGTTCATTTCAAGATTGAATACCCATATATTCTCTTGAAAATTTTTTTGTTTTGTTTTGTTTTTTATTTATTTTATTTTATTTTTTATTGAATACATTCTTCATTTACATTTCAAATATTAGACTCTTTCCTGGTTTCCCCCCTCCAAGAAAATCCCCAACCCATCTACCTCCCCCCTGCCTCCAAGCAGATGCCCCTTTACCCAACCCACTGCGACCTACTCCTCCTCAACTCCTACAGTCTTCCCTCCAACTTCTTCATTGGGGATCCAGAGCTCAGTCCAGTGGTTGTCTGCTAGCATCTGCCTCTGTATCTGTCAGACTCTGGCAGGGCCCCTTAGGAAACAGCCATAATAGGCTCCTTTCTCCAAGCACTTCTTGTCATCCATAATAATGTCGGGGTTTGGTGACTGTTTATAGGATGAATCCCCCGGTAGGACAGTCTCTGAGTGGCCTTTACTTCAGGCTTTGCCCCACACTTTGACTCCATAATTGATCTTGTGAGTATTTTGTTTCCTTTCTCAGAAAAACCAAAGCATCCACTCTTTGGTCTTCCTTCTTCTTGAGCTTCTTGTGGTCTGTGAGTTGTATCTGGTTTATTCTGAACTTTTGGTCTAATATCCACTTTTCAGTAGTGCATACCATGTATGTTCTTTTGTGATTGGGTTACCTTCCTCAAAATGACACTTTCTAGTTCCATCCATTTGCCTAGGAATTTCATGAATTCATTGTTTTTAATAACTCAATAGTATGCCATTATATAAATATCCCACATTTTCTGTATCTGTTCCTCTGTTGAAGGACATCTGGGCTCTTTCCAGCTTCTGGCTATTATAAATAAGGCTGCTATGAACATAATGAAGCTTGTGTCCTTATTACTTGTTGGAGTAGCTTCTGGGTATATGTCCAGGAGTGGTATAGCTGGTTCCTCAGGTAGTACTATGTCTAATTTTCTGAGGAAGTTTTCTTTCTATAATTTTGTTGAAGATATTTACTGGCCCTTTAAGTTGAGAATCTTCACTCTCTTCTATACCTATAATCCTTAGGTTTGGTCTTCTCATTTTGTCCTGGATTTCCTGGATGTTTTGGGTTACAAGCTTTTTGAATTTTGCATTTTCTTTGACTGTTGAGTCAGTGTTTTCCATGGAATCTTCTGCAAATGAGATTCTCTCTTCTATCTCTTGTATTCTGTTGTTGATGCTTCCATCTATGACTCCTGAATTCTTTCCAAGGTTTTCTATTTTCAGAGATGTCTCACTTTGTGATTTATTTATTATTTCTATTTCCATTTTTAGATCTTGGATGGTTTTGTTCATTTCCTTTGCCTGTTTGTGTTTTCCTGTAGTTCTTTAAGGGATTTTTGTATTTCCTCCTTAAGGGATTCTACCTGTTTACCTATGCTTCCTGTATTTTTTTAAGGGAGTTATTTATGTCCTTCTTAAAGTCCTCTATCGTCATCATGACAGGTGATTTTAGGTCTGAATCTTTCTTTTTCAGTGTGATGCTGTATCCAGGATTTGCTATGGGGGAAGAATTGGGTTCTGATGATGTCATATTACCTTGATTTCTGTTGCTTATAGTCTTAAACTTGCCTCTCACCATCTGGTTATCTCTAATGCTACCTGCCTTCACTATATATGACTGGAGTCTCTCCTTCCTGTTATCCTGATTATGTCAGAACTCCAGAGTTAAGCTGTCTCTGTGGTCCTGTGATTCTGAGATCCTGTGATCCTGAGATCCCGTGATCCTGAGATCCTGGGTGTGTTAGAGCTCCTGGCAGTCAAGGTACTTCTGGGGCCTTGGCATTTTGGTGTGACCAAGCTCCTGGGATCCTGGCATCCTATGCCGCTGAGTGTGTTAGAGCGCCTGGGAGCAGAGGTTCCACTGGTTGTTGCAGGGCTGGCTGGACAGTTTCCTCCCAAGGTGATCCAGCCCAGAGCAGAAGGACCCATTGTGTCTTCTTAATGTTAACATTGCTAAATTGTTTTCAATCATGTGAAATTTGCATGCCCCTTGTTGAATTTTATGGACTTATTGCTTTACTGAATTCTTCAAATCTTTGTTTAATTTCTGCTTCCCTTTTGCATATGAGAAAGTTACAGTAATGGCTTTTGAGGAGTGTGTGTGTGTGTGTGTGTGTGTGTGTGTGTGTGTGTGTGTGTTACTTTAAGCCTCAGAATGAGATACAGGACTTATTGGACATTAAAAAAGGGTCAGTCAAAATGGTGGCTCCTCTTAGCGTATGACTTTAAGGAAAAGAAGCTAAAATTTACTTACTAACAAGGTCAGAGGAAATCAAGGATAGACTGAAACATCAATGTCCTTACAATTTATCACCTAAAGCTAGACACTTCTGAAAGTAAAAGAGGATTGTTAGCAATTATGTCAAGACAACAGAGATAAAATGGGAGCATCTCACACAAGACAAGATATAATGTCACCCCAGGATCATTTCACCCCAAGGAGATGGAAGGTCAGCATCAGGGTGAGAATAAGTTATGCGAGGTAATGTCTGTTTTTCAAATGCCACCAGGTAACAGAGACCTAAGTGGTGTTTCTGGTGATATATGTGACAGGCTGTATCATTCTGTGGTTACTTTCCTAAATAAAATACAGAATTCCAGATATACTTAAATTTCACACAAACAATTTCTCAGTATAAGTGTACCTCAAGCAGTATTTGCTACATAGATTATATTTTTTAAAAAAAACAGTCATTTATCTTAAATTCAAAGTTAATAGAATCCTATATTTTGTTTGTTAAACTTGTCAGCCCTTTCCAAGGCAGGAGATCTTTGTTACTATGTAATTCTCTGCATTCAGAAATGTTCAAGCTGTAGACCTAAATTCAGAATTCCTTGTAAGAATGACATTTTCCTGATACTGAAGGCATAAAGGGGGGCATGTGAATTATTTAGCACAAGGCTCAGAGTCTACTGCGAAATGTAACTGAATAGTAAGTGGTTTGGAAACAACTAAGTGGTCCTTCCTGTGATAATATCAGATTGCAGAAGATGGTAATAGATTATTGCTCTGGAAGCATATGGAAAGTATGAAATAAAGCCTCTAGGGAAGGCCACACCCAGAAACAACTCAGATGAGGGCTGTGTTCCAGTGGGCCAAGCAAGTGCATAAGAATTGAGTCCTCAAGTTAATTCAAGGAGTGAGAATCCATAAAACACATCCTAGTATGGAAACCAGGACATATTATTACCAGATTCTGTGGAATAGACAAGAAGATTCAAGATCTAGGGGAAAACTGCAAGTTAGGAATCCTGAAAATGTGAGTGTATTAAAGGCAGGACTTTACTAAAACTGAAATATAGATAAATACATACAAAAGTAGATGGCTGGCTGGCTGGCTGGTTGGATGATGTGCATACATCAGATGATAGATAGATCACTAGTTAGGTGGTGACTTCCCTGATTTCCAGGCATCCTCACTGTGTAACTTTAGACAAACTTCTTGCTTTGTCTGTATCAATTCCATTCTGCACATGAAGGGCACAATAGCAAAAGAACTTTAACAGTATTGCAGGATGACATGACATAATTTGTTCAAAGGCTTTAGCACAATAACAGGTGAACAGGGAACATACAATAAATTACTAACTTGATTTAGGAAAATAAAAAATGAAGGGATACAAAATTTCTTATTTCTGTGTTTTTGAATGATCCATTTTAATGGTTTTATTTTTATTACAATTTAAGATCTAATTGATGTACTTACAGTAGCTTCCACCAGTCTGTAATATACAACCATTGATATTCTGTAGAAAGAAATGCTATTTTCATTTCTATAGCTGGAGCTAAGCTCTTGTCTGGCCCACTCCTATGTTTCCTAACTTACTTCCAAGCTAACAGGAAAACCAGCTACCTCACCAATAAATCCTCTGAAAGTTTTTATTGAAAGCTCAAACAAAATGCCAGAAAAAAACCCTGGGCTTCAAATTTCCCTGGCTTTCCACAAAGGGTGGGAGGTACAGTTTAGAAAAGCAGGAAAGTTAATACTTCATAAGGTAAAATTACCTCACCATAGGAGAAAGGCAACAAAATACAATTTTCAGATCTCTTGCTTCACAATGGACTTTTGTAATAACACCAGTACTCTGTTGCTGGGATATCACTCCAGATATACTCAAGTAATTTTAATTTACAATTGATGTTGTAAATTCACATATTGCATCCCTATAAGAAGAACAACAATATCAACCAGACCGACCCCCCCCCCCCAGAGCACCCAGGGACTAAACTACCCACGATTACATGTGGAGTGACCCATGACTACAGCTGCATTTGTAGCAGAGGATAGTCTTATCTAGCATCAATGGGAGGGGAGGCCCTTGGTTCTGTGGAGGCTCGATGCCCTAGCATAGAGGAATGCAATGGCGGTGAGGCAAGAGTAGGTGGGTGGGTGGTAGAGATCTCTCATAGAAGCAGAAGGGACAGAAGATGGGATAGGGTGTTTGTGGAACGGAAACCAGGAAGGGATCAATATTTGAAATTTAAATAAATAAGATAACCAATAAAATATTACATACAATTGTATATAAACGGATCATTATGACATTTCATATAAAGGTTGGTTCCCCTCTCTCCCCAGCCCCCCCTTCACTAGTGCCGACTCCATTGCTCCCCAAATCCAATAGCTTTCATTATAACCCTGGGGTATGTAGCCTACTGCCCTCCCTTCCATCTGCTGTACATCTGGAGATCTTCTCTTGTTCTATAGAGCATCTCTTACTCTGGTGACTGTCCTTGCTGTGCAAAGCTTTTTGATCACATAGAATAGCCTTTGTCAATTCTCAGTGTTATGTATATGATATTGGATGTATTTTTAGAATTTTATTGCTTATGATGATACTTTCAAGAATCTTCACTCTTTCCCTATAGAAGTTTCAGATCATAAATGAAGTTATGTTCATTGATACATGGATCCAATTTCATACTTTTACATATCGATCAAGTTTTCATGGTGCCATTTGTTGAGTAATGTGGCATTTCCTCATGTATAACATGTTTCTCAAGAAACTGCATAGCCATAGCTGTGTAAGATTATTTCCAAGCCCTCTATTCCTGTCCAGTGGTCTAAACGTGCTGTTTTGTGCCAGCATTATTCTCTACATTACTCTGGCTCTACACTGTGATTTGAGATCAGACTCTGATTTTTCTGTCATTACTTTCTTACTTAGAAGTGGTTATTCAGGATCCTTTGCATTTCTTTGCAAATTTTAGATTGATTTTTCTAGTTTTGTGAAGAATGTAACTGAAATTTTGGTGGGAAGTTCATTGTATCTGTAGGACTCTCTCAGTAATGTAGTATTTTTTCTCAATATTAATTCTCCTGGCCCATAAGAATGAGAACTCTTTCACCTTATAGTTCCTCCTTCAGTGTAGTTCTTCAGTGTCATCATTACAGACGTCTTTCATTTTCATGGTTAGCTTTATTCCTAGGTATATGTATATACATACATACATATATGGCTATAAACATGTAGTGCATGGATAAAAGTCAGAGCAACTTCCAGGATTTCATTCTCTCCTTATCCCATTTGGTCCTGGTAATCAAGGTCAGATTATGAGGTATAGTAGTAAGTATCTTTAACTACTGAGCCATCTCACCAGCTATATGCAAATTTTAAGCTATTATGAAAATAATTTTTCCCCCAATTTCTTTTTTGGAAAGTTTGTTATTAATGAAAAGCTACTAAGTTTTATAGATGAAGTTTTCACCCTGTTATCTCATTAGAAATGTTTATTAACTCAACATTTTTCTGGGGAACTTTTAAGGGTCTCATTTGACCATGTTGTCTACACATCAAAATAATTCAAACATTTTCATTCCTATCTGTATCTATGTTTATATTTTCTTGTTTATAATTGTCCTAGAGAATAGTTAAATAAGGGTTGAGAAAGTTTTCTGTCATGTTCTATATTTGAAAGGAAATAATTTCATATTTTCTCCATAGCATTTATCATAAGTTTGTCATACTTACTTTTTATTATGTTAAGATGTATTCATTCAAGTCCTATTTTTGTGACTTTTATCATGAAGTGGTAATGAACTGTGCCAGATACATTTTCTGTCTTTATTGAGATAATCTTGCAATTTCTGTCCTTAAACCAATTGTGGTGGCCATGATAAATAAGAATCAGGACATACAAGGAGATTCCAAAAAGAAAGTCTTGGCATATGCAAAATAATATAATTCAGAAAAGATTAATAAAAATTTTGTTTACAAAGGGGTAGGCATGGTGTAGAGACAATGTAGTGCCACTGTCAAGTTACCAACAGGTCACATGAGAGAAGAAGACAGAATGACAATCAAAATTCAAGTGAAAGAGCTTGTGGAGAGCTCCTATCATGTACAGGTAGTGAAACAGGACATGAAGAATGAAGGCACAAGAGAGTAAAGGCATAATTTTGTTTCCTCCCTGTCTACACCCATCCTCTCATCTCCTGAAGGGAAGCTCATTGGCTTAATGAGACTAAAGCAAAAATAAGAGAAAGCCATGTTCTACTCTATACAAGTCAGCCTTCCAGAACTAATACATAGCTGAGGAATGCTGAAAGTAAATTTGCAAAATTTATTGGCAGACACCTAATACAAGCTACATGCAACAGTGAGTCCACTGATACTATCCAAAACAGACCTGAAATGTAGATATGGAAAATCCAAAGAGTTGCATTATATAAAATAAAATTTAGAATAGGGAATACTCTTATAGTTATATTGGTAGGTGTTAAATGTCAATCTAAAGGGCTACATATTGTAAACAGGCATTGAGAAAAAAGAAATCTATCAAGATGATAATCATAATGGCTTATAGAAGAGGTAGGTCTGAACAGTGATGTATGTGATTGGGGGGAAGACAGTAAAAACTGTTCTATATGATGCTGTAATGGTGGCCACATGTTATTACAAAGAGTAAACACCAATGTATACAACTTGAGGAAGTATCATTTCTGAGATCTTGATAGGACTTTGATTAAAGTATCCATTCTTTCACAGGTACATGGGAATAACCTCACTAGAGGGTCAGCAGAAGGAGCTGTTGACCTTCATATCTCTGGAAAAAGCATAGAGACAATAAGCCAAAGTCAAAGAAATTTTCATACCATTCATTAGTAAAGATGTTTCTTGTAAGTATTTGGATTAGCAATTCCAAAACCATTCTGTTGGAATTGGACAATTAAGTAATTATCATAAAGGGTCAGAGTTAAGTTTCTTGCTATTTGATTAGGAATGAGCAGAGGAAGAGAGATTAAATTAGAGATAAAGAAGTTTTTTCCTTATGTCTAGATTCATATAGGTATAAATAAATACAGAATGAAATACAGATGCTTCTATATTCAGGAGTCTTTATATATACATATGCATTCTCTTGATCTCCTGTGTGAGGAAGTTTAGATATAGTGACAGTCCAATAGTCATGAACTCCCTAGAGTAAAGTTCTTGCGTTCTACTACCATTCTCCAATAAAAGGAATCAGGGTTTTGAATAAATGGTTCATTCCTTGTCTGAAGAAAGAAATATATACTATTAGCCTACTGGTTCATATAGTAACAGATTAAGGAAATACTCAAGAAAACCTATAAAATTATATCAAAGGAACACAGATAGGAATGAAACTGAGACAGCTTAAATACTAATCATATTGGAAAATAATATAAAGTGTAACTATATATATATATATATATATATATATATTCATGTATATTTATGAACTGTAAAAAGAATAGATGACTGTCATATGGAAAAGTCCCAAATAATTTAAGTAGACACATCCAACCTTGAAAGGATGAAGCATAAAACTTCACTCCTCAATGTATTTTGTGAATCCTGACTTTCTCACAGGAAAGAGCATGATTAGAGAAAGCTGACAGCACAGCTTCTGTCAGGTGCTCAAGGTTAATCCTGGTAGTCATGCTGACAGCTGATAGCATACATCTGATACAGTGTGATCAAAATGGCGCTGCACCTCTGTGGGTCTCCTAAAACTGCATGGCACAAGCTTAAGCATACAAAAACAGATAAATTCCACATGAAAAACACTCTACACAGTAGCTGGATCATGCTTCTTAAAACTGTGAAGGCAATTAAAATAGAATAAAGAAAATATTTGCCATAGTTAGGAAATCTAGAAGAATATAGCAATTAAATACAACTTGATGATAACTTGGATTTGATTCTAGAACTGAAAAGAAATATAGGGTCAAGACTAAGAAAATATAAATAATTAATGGGTAGACTTTAATTAATAACTATGTGTATTAGTTAATTTACTGTGAAAATATACCATACTTACCTCTAGGCTTAGTGAGAGGTAAAAATTATATGCCCTATATAAAACTCATTATAACCTTCACAACCTTTCTGTAATTCTAAAACTAATTTAAAGTAAAACTTTATCTTATAAAAGACATTATTCATAAATGTTAGTCATAACATATCTTCTTTGTTCAAACTTCCTGAGATGTTATCATACATTTTTATTAAAAAGTAATTGAAAGCCCTTTATGTACTTAAAAACTAGTTGGTAATTTTATATATGAATATGTTGTATTTGGATGGTGTATTCATATACACTCCTCCACTTCTCCACCTTTTTCTAGACCCACACAACATCTGCCTCCCAATTAGTTTCTTCTTGCTTCTCAAGAACCCATTGAGTCCAATTAGTGATGACTGTGCATAAATGGGCATGGGCCTTCTAGTGGAGCCTGCACAAATTATGATGAGTCACACCCTTGAAGAAAACTGATTTTCCATCTATAGCCATCCATGCACTGTCAATAATTCTACATCTAGGTTGGGTCCACGTGTATTGAATTACAGTTGACCTGAAAGAAACTTTATAGGCACATAGCCAATTATTTTGCAAAGCTTTTAAGACATTTTCTTTTTATTTATTTTTTATTTTTTATTTTTTTTAATTTTCTATATTCTTTGTTTACATTCTAGAAGCCTTCCCCTTTCCCAGCCCCCATCCCCCCCCATATGTTCCATAAGTCCTCTTTTCTCCATCCATTCTCCTGTCTTTCCCCCTCCCTTTTTTCTGTCCTGGCAATCCCCTACAATGCTGGATCAAGCCTTTCCAGGATTAGGGCCCTCTTCTTCCTTCTTCATGGGTATCATTTGATATGCTAATTGTATCTTCAGTATTCAGAGCTTCAGGGCTAATTAATTTCCACTTATCAATGATTGCATTCCATGTGTATTCTTTTGTGATTGCGTTACCTCAGTTAGGATGATATTTTCCAGCTCCATCCATTTGCCTAAAAAATTCATGAATTCATTGTTTTTAATAGCTGAATAGTACTCCATTGTGTATATATACCACATTTTCTATATCCATTTCTTCATTGAGGGATATCTGGGTACTTTCCAGCTTCTGGCTATTATAAATAAGGCTGCTACAAACATAGTGGAGCATGTGTCCTTGTTGCATGCTGGGGAATCCTCTGGGTATATGCCCAGGAGAGGTATAGCAGGGTCCTCCGGAAGTGTCATGTCCAGTTTTCTGAGGAAACTCCAGACTGATTTCCAAAGTGGTTGTACCATCTTACAGCCCCACAAGCAGTGGAGGAGTGTTCCTCTTTCTCCACATCCTCACCAACACCTGCTGTCTCCTGAGGTTTTTTTCCTTTTTTTTTTAATATTTTTATTTTCTATATTCTTTGTTTACATTCCAAATGATTTCCCCTTTCCCAGATTCTCCCCCTCCATATGTCCCATAAACCTTCTTCTCTCCACCCATTCTCCAATCACCTCCCTCCTTTTTCTCTGTCCTTATATTCCCCTCCAACACTAGATCAATCCTTTCCGGGATCAGGACCCTCTTCATACTCCTTCATGGGAGTCATTTGTTATGTGATTTGTGCCTTCAGTATTCAGAGCTTCTGGGCTAATTAATATCCACTTATCAGAGATTGCATTACATGTGTATTCTTTTGAGATTGGGTTACTTCACTTAGGATGATATTTTCCAGATCAAACCATTTGCCTAAAAATTTTATGTATTCATTGTTTCTAATTGCTGAGTAGTATTCCATTGTGTAAATATACCACATTTTCTGTATCCATTCCTCCTTTGAGAGGCATCTGGGTTCTTAAGGCTGCTATGAACATAATGGAGCATGTGTCTTTATTGCATGCTGGGGAATCCTTTGGGTATATGCCCAGGAGAGGTATAGCAGGGTCCTCTGGAAGTGTCATGTCCAGTTTTCTGAGGAACCGCCAGACTGATTTCCAATGTGGTTGTACCATCTTACAGCCCCACCATCAGTGGAGGAGTGTTCCTCTTTCTCCAGATCCTTGCCAACACCTGCTGTCTCCTGAGTTTTTGACCTTAGCCATTCTGACTGGTGTAAGGTGAAATCTCAGGGTTGTTTAGATTTGCATTTCCCTAATGACTAATGATGTTGAGCACTTCTTAAGGTGCCTCTCGGCCATCCGAATTTCTTAAGGTGAAAATTCTTTGTTTAGATCTGTACCCCATTTTTAATAGGGTTATTTGGTTTCCTGGGGTCTACCTTCTTGAATTTTTTGTATATATTGGATATTAGCCCTCTATGAGATGTAGGGTTGGTGAATATCCTTTCCCAATTTGTTGGTTACCATTTTGTCCTTTTAACAGTGCCCTTTGACTTACAGAAACTTTGTAATTGTATGAGGTCCCATTTGTCAATTATTGATCTTAGAGCATAAGCTATTGGTGTTCTGTTCAGGAACTTTTCCCCTCTGCCCATGTCCTCAAGGGTTTTCCCCAGTTTCTTTTCTCTTAGTTTCAGTGTGTCTGGTTTTACATGGAGGTCCTTGATCCACTTGGAGTGGAGTTTAGGACTTGGAGATAAGAATGGATCAATTCCCATTCTTCTGCATGCTGACCTCCAATTGAACCAGCACCATTTGTTGAAAAGGCTATCTTTTTTCCACTGGATGTTTTTGGCTCCCTTGTCAAAGATCGAGTGACTATAGGTGTGTGGATTCATTTTTGGATCTTCAATTCTATTCCATTGGTCCACTTGTCTGTCATTGTGCCAATGCCATGCAGTTTTTAACTCTATTGCCCTGTAGTATTGCTTGAAGTCAGGGATACTGAGTCCCCCAGAATTTCTTTTGTAGTTGAGAATAGTTTTAGCTATCCTGGGTTTTTTGTTATTCCAGATGAATTTGAGAATTGCTTTTTCTAACTCTGTGAAGAACCGAGTTGGGATTTTGATGAGGATTGCATTGAACCTGTAGATTGCTTTTGGCAAAATGGCCATTTTCACTATATTAATCCTGCCGATCCATGTGCATGGCAGATTTTTCCATTTTCTGAGGTCTTCTTCAATTTCCTTCTTTAGAGACCTGAAGTTCTTGTCATATAGATCTTTCATTTGTTTGGTTAGAGTCACACCAAGATACTTTATATTGTTTGTGGCTATTGTGAAGGGTGTCATTTCTCTAACTTCTTTCTCAGTCTCCTTATCCTTTGAGTATAGGAAGGAAAATTCTTTGTTTAGATCTGTACCTCATTTTTTAATAGGGTTATTTGGTTCCCTGGGGTCTAACTTCTTGAATTTTTTGTATATATTGGATAATAGCCCTCTATCAGATAGATGTAGGGTTGGTGAATATCCTTTCCCAATTTGTTGGTTGCCTGTTTTGTCCTTTGAACAGTGCCCTTTGACTTACAGAAACTTTGTAATTGTATGAGGTCCCATTTGTCAATTCTTGATCTTAGAGCATAAGCTATTGGTGTTCTGTTCAGGAACTTTTCCCCTGTGCCCATGTCCTCAAGGGTTTTCCCCAGTTTCTTTTCTCTTAGTTTCAGTGTGTCTGGTTTTACATGGAGGTCCTTGATCCACTTGGAGTGGAGTTTAGGACATGGAGATAAGAATGGATCAATTCCCATTCTTCTGCATGCTGACCTCCAATTGAACCAGCACCATTTGTTGAAAAGGCTATCTTTTTTCCACTGGATGTTTTTGGCTCCCTTGTCGAAGATCGAGTGACTATAGGTGTGTGGATTCATTTCTGGATCTTCAATTCTATTCCATTGGTCCACTTGTCTGTCACTGTGCCAATGCCATGCAGTTTTTAACACTATTGCTCTGTAGTATTGCTTGAAGTCAGGGATACTGAGTCCCCCAGAATTTCTTTTGTAGTTGAGAATAGTTTTAGCTATCCTGGGTTTTTTGTTATTCCAGATGAATTTGAGAATTGCTTTTTCTAACTCTGTGAAGAACCAAGTTGGGATTTTGATGGGGAATGCATTGAACCTGTAGATTGCTTTTGGCAAGATGGCCATTTTTACTATATTAATCCTGCCGATCCATGTGCATGGCAGATTTTTCCATTTTCTGAGGTCTTCTTCGATTTCCTTCTTTAGAGATCTGAAGTTCTTGTCATATAGATCTTTCATTTGTTTGGTTAGAGTCACACCAAGATACTTTATATTGTTTGTGGCTATTGTGAAGGGTGTCATTTCTCTAACTTCTTTCTCAGTCTCCTTATCCTTTGAGTATAGGAAGGAAAATTCTTTGTTTAGATCTGTACCTCATTTTTTAATAGGGTTATTTGGTTCCCTGGGGTCTAACTTCTTGAATTTTTTGTATATATTGGATAATAGCCCTCTATCAGATAGATGTAGGGTTGGTGAATATCCTTTCCCAATTTGTTGGTTGCCGTTTTGTCCTTTGAACAGTGCCCTTTGACTTACAGAAACTTTGTAATTGTATGAGGTCCCATTTGTCAATTCTTGATCTTAGAGCATAAGCTATTGGTGTTCTGTTCAGGAACTTTTCCCCTGTGCCCATGTCCTCAAGGGTTTTCCCCAGTTTCTTTTCTCTTAGTTTCAGTGTGTCTGGTTTTACATGGAGGTCCTTGATCCACTTGGAGTGGAGTTTAGGACATGGAGATAAGAATGGATCAATTCCCATTCTTCTGCATGCTGACCTCCAATTGAACCAGCACCATTTGTTGAAAAGGCTATCTTTTTTCCACTGGATATTTTTGGCTCCTTTGTCGAAGATCAAGTAACAATAGGTGTGTGGATTCATTTCTGGGTCTTCATTTCTATTCCATTACTCATGGATTGGCAGGATTAATATATTTAAAATGGCCATCTTTCCAAAAGCGATCTACAGATTCAATGCAATCCCCATCAAAATCCCAACTCACTTCTTCACAGAGTTAGGAAAAAGAAATTCCCAAATTCTTCTGGAATAACAGAAAACCCAGAATAGCGCAAACTATTCTCAACAACAAAAGAAAATCTGGGGGACTCAGTATCTCTGACTTCAAGCAATACTACAGAGCAATAGTGTCTCCTGAGTTTTTACCTTAGCCATTCTACTGGTGTAAGGTGAAATCTCAGGGTTGTTTTGATCTGCATTTCCCCAATGGCTAATAATGTTGAGCATTTCTTAAGGTGCTTCTGGGCTATCTGAATTTCTTCAGGTGCAAATTCTTTGTATAGGTCTGTACCCCATTTTTAATAGGATTATTTGGTTCCCTGGGGTCTAACTTCTTGAGTTCTTTGTATATATTGGATAATAGCCCTCTATCAGATGTAGAATTGGTGAATATCCTTTCCCAATTTGTTGGTTGCCTTTCTGTCCTTTTAACAGTGTCCTTTGCCTTACAGAAACTTTCTAATTTTATGAGCTCCCATTTGTCAATTCTTGATCTTAGAGCATAAGCTATTGGTGTTCTGTTCAGGAACTTTTCCCCTGTGCCCATGTCCTCAAGGGTTTTCTCCAGTTTCTTTTCTATTAGTTTCAATGTGTTTGGTTTTACATGGAGGTCCATGATCCACTTGGAGTGGAGTTTAGGACATGGAGATCTTCGCTCTCATCTATGCCTATAATTAGGTTTGGTCTTCTTAATGTGTCCTGGATTTCCTGGATGTTTTGGGTTACAAGCTTTTTGCATTTTTCATTTTCTTTAATAGTTGAGTCCATGGTTTCTATGGTATCTTCAGCATCTGAGATTCTTTCTTGTATTTCTTGTATTCTGTTGTTGATATTTGCATCTATGGTCCCTGATTTCTTCCCAAGGTTTTCTATCTCCAAAGTTGTTTCCATTTGCGATTTCTTAGTTGTTTCTACTTCTGTTTTTAGATCCTGGATGTTTTTGCTCAGTTCCTTCACTTGCTTGTTTGTGTTTTCCTGTAATTCTTTGAGAGATTTTTGTGTTTGTTCTTTCATGACTTCTGCCTGTTGATCAAATTTCTTCTGTACTTTTTTAAGTGATTTTTGCATTTCCTCTTTATTGGCTACTATCATTTGACCCATATTCTCTGGAATTTCTTTAAGTGATTTTTGTGTTTCCCTTGTAAGGGCTTCTAGGTTTTGATCATTTTTCTCCTGAATTTCTTTAAGAGATTTATTTATGTCCTTCATGTGTTCTTGTAACAGCATCACGACCAGTGATTTTTACAGCTAAATCTTGCTTTTCTGGTGTGTTGGGGTAACCAGGACTTGCTATTAAAGGAGAATTGGGTTCAGATGCTGCCATATTGCCTTGATTTCTGTTAGTAAAGTTCCTACATTTGCCTTTTGCCATCTAGATCTCACTTGTGTTAGTTGGTCTTGTTGTCAATGAAGGACTCACCTTAGCAAGGTGCCTCACAGTGGCCGGACTCCAGATGCACCGCTGGCCCTCTGCACTGCTTGGGGATGGTTCGGGTGGCCCAAGCTGCTTCCAATCCAGAGGTGGCGACCGGAAGGCTCCTGCCAGTGGCATCCGGATGGATCCTCCGCTTTGCCAGGTCAGATGGACTCACCCGAGTAAGGTGCCTCCCCGGAGACGGGGCGGGTGGCCCAAGCTGCTCTAAGACATTTTCATGCTATTGACTCTAGCTATTGCTATAACTCTGGTCACAAATTACTTAATTAAATAGATTTTTTTAAAAAAGCAACATTGAATAGCAACAAGCTGTTTTCTCTTAATAGTAAGGCCTAGATATCCTTGTTATCCTCAGAAGACTGGCAGGACTCTCCAATGTAAGGTCCTGATGGAATTGTGTCCTCTTTGTCTTATGTGTAGATTGCCCTTGATTGCTTATCACAGGGTCTTCTGTGTGACCATGGATTTGGAGTGAATGCATGTAAAGAATCCATGCCTTGTACTGTAACCATAGTTAGAAATCCTTGACTAGAGAAGATATATCTATTGGCTGCTTCTAAGATCAGTCTTTAGCATGTAACTGAAGATAGTGACTTAATCTTCCCCAATTGCCAATATCAAGCAGAGAAGGATGGAATCTTGTGAATTCCTTCCTAAGTCATAATTAACTATTGATAGGTCAAGTCTTGATCAAGCCTACTGTAGGCAATGGTAGTAGCTGCTGTGCAATCATGTTCACATTGTTTGTGGCATACCCTAAAGGTAGTTTTTCACAGCCTGCCTCCCTATCTTCTGGTCCTTATATTATTTACCATTTATTTATGTTCCCCAAGGCTTAAAACTGAGTGGTATTAATGTATCATTTGCACCCAGTACCCAATTACTATTTATTCTAAGCCTCTAAGTAGCCATGAGTTTCTGAATTCATTGTCCTTTGTTGAATAAAGAAGCTTCTCTGATAAAGGCTGAGAGTAGCCTTTCTTAGTGAGTATAAAATAAGTTCTTAAAAGACAATTTGATATCACACTAATTTCACTAACAACAGTAATGGGATCCTATTAGGGCTCATGACTTCCCCAGTCAAGGGTTTCTAACATAGTTAGAGTACTGAGCATGTATTCTTTCCTATGGAATGAGTCTCAAATTCAATTGAGAATGATTTATTATCTCCAACAATAGTCATGCTACTCTTACATCAGTGGAGACATACTGTCAGGTAGATGGGCATTGTAGCTGTGGGCTTTATAGATCAGTGATATACATCATTTTATAATACCTTCTTTTCCCTTATGAATTTTCCTTCTAGATTATTCTAAGATATATTTTAGCCACAATAAACTCTATCAGTGAATCTGTAGTTCCTTTTAAAGAATTATTGGAGACAAAATGTAAAATTTCTGAGTTTGTCCTTGTTGTCAAGTGAGATTTGGTATTGTCCCTAGCAGTTTGCTGTCATAATGTCTAATGAAAAATTGTTATCCCTTCTGCTAGGAGTATCTCTGTCCATGGTCCTGCTCATGCCTTCAGTTGATGCTCACTCACATTTTAGAGGACAATTTTGAAGTTTTAGAGGACAGTTTTGAAGTTCACTAATTTGAATGTTAAAGTTATCCCAAGCATCCTTATTCAGAGTATTTCACTATACTTCTGAGTAATATGGCTCAGTCACAGTGACACAAAATCTATCACATCGTCTCAATAACTTTGAGAAATATTCTTTTTTATCTCTTCTAAATGTGAGATAAAGCTCTGAAGGTCTTCCTCTAGTCCTACTGCATGTCACCTCTCATTGACTCTCTAGGGTCAGAAAAGCCCTCTGGAATTTCCAGAATCCTCTTTCTATAGTTTTGTTAGAGGTTGGTGGCAATGATTACAAGAATTATAGGCAAGTTCAGAAAGTATAAAAAATTCAATCTGCATTCTTTGGTTTGAGAAATATGCACATGTATTCAAAAGACTTATTAAAGGTAATACTGTGCAATTAAACAAAGATATGCAGAGCAATGCCCCAAGTCCTATGAGAAGGGTAATGGGGAGTTAGTAAGTCATGATTACATACAATGATGTCAAAGACATATGGAAACCGTTGCAAATTATGAAGAATAAAATCTATAAAAGTTAAAAAAATTGAGCCAGTGAAATGTCTCAGCAGATTAAAGCATTTACCTCTAATCTGATGGCCTGGCTTTGAGCCATAGGACCCACATGGTAAAACAACAACAACAACTACAACAAACAGAACAAATTCTCCTCTGGCCTTCACATGAAGCCATAGGACACATGTGAGCACAAGTGCACAAGTGCGCGTGTGCACACACACACACACATACACTCACACACACACTCACACACACACACACACACACACACACACACACTCTAAATCAATCAATAACTTGACTTTAATGAAAGTAAATATAGAACCAAATAATAATATCCTGGAAAATAAAAATGAAATAGGGGAGAGTAAACTGTTCCCTGGAATGAGGTGATTAAAAAATAAGATAACAGATGCATTCAATTTGGAAAAATGTCCAGGTGTGTGCAGGTATAGGTGCACCTGTATGTGGGTACTGGAGATTAGCTGCAGGCTTTCAGGATTGTCTAGGAGGTCTTGTACTGTCTGAACTATATCCACCGAACCATTGATTTTATTTTAACATTGCAAAAATGTATGTGCATATGTATTGTGAACAAGTTTTGTTTTATCCATCTGTTCAAAAAACAATAAATTATTTTAAAATTAAAGTTATCTACATTAAAATACTCAAGAGTGAGAAATGGTGTATATGTCTGACTTAACTCAAAATTACATGCCAAAATGTCTTAGGGTTTTATAGCTGTGAAGAAACACTAGTGCCAAGGCAACTCTTTTAAAGGGAAATATTTAATAGGGGCTGGCTTACAGTTTGACAGAATTAGTCCATTGTCATCATTGTGGAAAGCATGGAAGCATACTGGCAGACATCATGCTGGAGAAGGAGGTGAGAGTTCAACATTTTCATCCATATGCAGCAGAAGGAGTTTGTGTGCCACAATTAGCATAGCTTGAGCATAGGATACCTCAAGCCCATCCCCACAGTGACACACTTCCTTCAACAAAGCCATACCTACTCCAGTAAAGACATTCCTCCTAGTAGTGCTACTCTTATGAGTTAAGATTTCAAAACCAAGACTCTGTTTGAAACCAGACCTACCCAAACAATCACACAAAGTGAGCAAAAAGTTTAAAGCTGTGACCAAGAAGAAAAACATAAGTTAGAAATGTGCTCAAAAGTTGAAGATCTTGGTAAACCAGAATACAGAATTTATTATAAGATTAATGAGAAGAAAAGAAGCAATAGCGAAGGAGCAGAAACTGTCTGACTCTATATAAACAGAAATGACTACTAAAGTCTGAGAGTGACTAGACAAATGAAAACAAAACTACTGTTGTATTATGTTGGTTTCTGGGAATACAAAAATAAATAAGGAATTGTCCAAATGCTCAATGGAAAATTAGGTTGTAGCACTAAGAGAACAAGCAACTGCTATAGATGTTCTTCTGTTTGCATTACCAACACAAAAACTTCAAGAGAAGCAGGCGTGCAGAGAGGCCTGAGAGCACAGGTAGGACCACCCCTGCTGCTCCGAGAAAACCAACCAGAACCCTCAGGCCTGAGCCTTCCAGTTTCTGTCTCTGGCTGGGAACCATCCTTGGCCACAGTGCACCATATCCAGGTGGCACAGGGATATATCTAACCTCCCAGGACTGGAGAGGCCGGAGATTGCAGAGCTAATCCTGGGCCACAGAGCTGCATACACTAATACCATCATGAGAGTGCTGGTTTCCCAGGAACGGCTACATACCTGTGTACACAGAGAGAACAGGAATCCCAGAAGTACAGATACATAGGCTTTAAGGGCAGATAAGCAACAGTCAGAAAGAGTAAGACCAAGATCTCTATGACAAGAACTTCAAGTCTCTGAAGAAAGAAATCAAAGATCTCAGAGGATGGAAAGATCTCCCAGGCTCATGGATTGCTAGGATTAATATAGTAAAAATAACCATCTTCATAAAAGCAATCTGTAGATTCAATTCAATGCCCATCAAAATTCCAACTCAGTTCTTCACATAGTTAAAAAGAGTAATTTGCTAACTCATTTTGAATAACAAAAAATCAAGAATATCAAAAACTATTCTCAGTAATGAAAGAACTTCTGGGGGAATCACCATCCCTGACATCAAGATGTATTACTGAGCAATATTGAGAAAAGATGTATAGTATTGGTACATATACAGCGAGAAGATTAATGGAATAGAACTGAAGTCTCAGAAATGAACCCACAGACCTATGGTCACTTCATATTTGATAAAGGAGCTAAAAACATCCAGTGGAAAAAGACAGCATTTTTTTTTAGCAAATGGTGTTGGTTGAACTGGTGGTCAGTATGTAGAAAAATACAAATCGAACCTTTTTTATCTCCTTGTAGAAAGCTCAAGTCCAAGTGGATCAAGGACCTCTACATAAAACCAGGTACACTGAAACTTATGGAGGAGAAAGTGGGGAAGAGCCTCTAACACATGGGTACAGGGGACAATTTCCTGAACAGAACACCAATAGCTTATGCTGTAAGATCAAGAATTGACAAATGGGACCTCATAAAATTACAAAGCTTCTGTAAGGCAAAGGACACTGTCAATAGGACAAAACAGCAACTAACAGATTGGGAAAACATCTTTACCATAGAGTGCTAATATACAATATACAAAAAGAACTCAAGAAGTTCAATTCCAGAGAATCAAATAAACCTTTTAAAAAATGGGGTACAGAGCTAAAAAAAGAATTTTTAACTGAGGAATATTGAATGACTGAGAAGCATCTAAAGAAATGTTCAACATCCTTAGTTATTAGCGGAATACAAATCAAAACAATCCTGAGATTCTACCTCAGCCCAGTCAGAATGGCTAAAATCAAAAACTCAGGTGACAGTAGATGCTGGTAAGGATGTGGAGAAAGAGGAAATCTTCTCCACTTCTCGTAGGATTGCAAGCTGGTACAACCACTATGAAAATCAGTTTGGCAGCTCCTCAGAAAATTGGATATAGTACTACGTGAGAACCCAGCTATACCACTCCTGGGCATATACCCAGAAGATGCTCCAACATGTAGTAAGGACACATGCTCTACTATGTTTATAGCAGCATTATTTATAATAGCCAGAAGTTGGAAAGAGCACAGATGTCTTCAATGGAGGAATGGATACAGAAAATGAGGTATATTTACACAGTGAAGTAGTACTCAAGCTATTTAAAACAATGAATTCATGAAATTCTTGGGCAAATTGTTGGAACTAGATAGACAATATCATCTTGAGTGAGGCAACCCAATCACAAAAGAACACACATGGTATGCATTCACTGATAAGTGGATATTAGCCCATGATAGAATTCATAGACCACATGAAGCTCAAGAAGAAGAACGACAAAAGTGTGGGTGCTTTGGTTCTTCTGTGAAGGGGAACAAAACACTCACATGTAGATAAAGTGTAGATCAGAGCCTGAAGCAAAGGCCATCAAGAGATTGTCCTACCTGGGGACAATCCCCTATACAGTCACTAAATCCAGACACTATTGTGGAGTAGATGCCAAGAAATACTTGCTGAAAGCAGCCTGATATGAGAGGTCCTGCCAGAGTCTTACAAATACAGAGGCAGATGCTCGTAGCCAACCATTGGACTGAATCCAGGGTCCCCGATGGAGGAGTTAGAGAAAGGACTAAAGGAGCTGAAGGGGTTTGCAACTTCATGGGCAGAACAGCAATATCAGTTAACCAGACTGTATCCCCCCAGAGCTCCCAGGGTAAGCCATCAACCAAGGGGTAAACATTGTTCCAGCTTCATGTGTAGCAGAGGATTGCCTTGCCAGACATCAATGGGAGAAGAGGTCCTTGGTCCTGTGAAGGCTCGATAGAAGCCCCAATGTAGGGGAATCAAGGTTGGGGAGGAGGGAGGTGGGTGGGTAGAGGATCACCCTCATAGAAGAAGGGGGAGGGAGGGTGGAATAAGGGCTATCTGGGAGACAGGGAATCTGGGAAGGGGATAACATTTGAAATGTACATTGAAAAAGAAGATACAATGGTAATGATCTCTCTCTGTGCATGTATATATAATATATATGTATATGGTTTTATATATATAAATATACATATTTATATATATATATATAAAGCCATTTATTAAAAAGATTTTAAAGATGAGTGAAAGTACAAAGATTTTCTTTGTGTAGCTTTGAGTCACTCCATTTCACAATGTCTGCTGGTCACAGGTTCTATGTCAAATGATTCCTGTGAAATATCAGATACCTTGAATGGTTTATTTTCATTTATCTACTGATCTACAATTTAAAACACAAGTTCATGTATTTTATATGTTTATATATATTAACAACTTTATATGTGTGTCTGAAGAAGTGTTTCTTGGGTATGAGAACAGCTTTTATATGTTATCAGTGGGCACAGAGCTATGTGCAGAATTAAACTGACCTATCCCTTTTTTCCAAAGTTTCTTCTAATTAGTTATCTTTAGAAACAAGAAACTCCAACCCACCAGCCTACCACATTGAAACAACAGTTTATTTTTAAAGGAGAGAGAGACAGAGAGAGAGAGACTGTAGACCTGATTTTTTAAAGATTATCTATAATCTTAACATAAGATTATTAATACAGGGAGTATTTAAATCAGAAACAAGACTATTATTCAATAAAAGTTAAAAATTTTAGACTATTCATTCTTAAATATGTCATTAAATTAAGCATTACAAATTATTTAGAAGTTACTGAAGGAAAACAAATATGTCATTTATTTCTTTTTTTGAGTTGAGTTTTTTTTTTCTTTCTCTATCTGGGATTTTTTTATTCGATGTATTCTTTATTTACATTTCAAATGATTTTCCATTTTCTGGGTTCCCACTTCCCGCAAGTCTCATAAGCCCTCTTCCCTCCCCCTGTTCCTCCATCAACTCCTTCCCACTTCCCTGTTCTGGTATTCCCCTATACTGTTGCATTGAGTCTTTCCAGAACCAGGGGCCACTCCTCTGTTCTTTTTGGACATCATTTAATATGTGGATTATTTCTTGGGTATTTCAAGTTTCTAGGTTATTATCCACTTATCAGTGAGTGCATACCATGACTGATCTTTTGAGACTGGGTTACCTCACTTAGTATGATGTTCTCCAGCTCCATCCATTTGTCTACAAATTTCATGAATTCATTGTTTCTAATGGCTGAATAGTACTCCATTGTGTAAATACACATTTTTTGTATCCATTCCTCTGTTGAGGGACATCTGGGTTGTTTCCAGATTCTGGTTACTAAAAATAGGGCTGCTATGAACATAGTGGGGCATGTGTCCTTATTACATGCTGGGAAATCCTCTGGGTATATGCACAGGAGGGTATAGCGGGGTCCTCCGGAAGTGCCATGCCCAGTTTTCTGAAGAGCTGCCAGACTGATTTCCAAAGTGGTTGCACCATCTTACAATCCCACCAGCAGTGGAGGAGTGTTCCTCTTTCTCCACATCCTCACCAGCACCTGCTGTCTCCTGAGTTTTTGACCTTAGCCATTCTGACTGGTGTGAGGTGAAATCTCAGGGTTGTTTTGATTTGCATTTCCCTAATGATTAATGATGTCGAACATTACTTTTTTTTTATTCGATATATTTTTTTATTTACATTTCAAATGATTTCCCATTTTCTAGCCCCCCACTCCCTGAAAGTCCCATAAGTCCCCTTCTCTCCCCCTGTCCTCCCACCCACCCCTTCCCACTTCCCCGTTCTGGTTTTGCCGAATACTGCTTCACTGAGTCTTTCCAGAACACGGGGCCACTCCTCCGTTCTTCTTGTACCTCATTTGATGTGTGGATTATGTTTTGGGTATTCCAGTTTCCTAGGTTAATATCCACTTATTAGTGAGTGCATACCATGATTCACCTTTTGAGTCTAGGTTACCTCACTTAGTCTGATGTTCTCTAGCTCCATCCATTTGCCTAAGAATTTCATGAATTCATTGTTTCTAATGGCTGAATAGTACTCCATTGTATAGATATACCACATTTTTTGCATCCACTCTTCTGTTGAGAGATACCTGGGCTCTTTCCAGCATCTGGCAATTATAAATAGGGCTGCTATGAACATAGTAGAGCATGTATCCTTATTACATGGTGGGGAATCCTCTGGGTATATGCCCAGGAGTGGTATAGCAGGATCTTCTGGAATTGAGGTGCCCAGTTTTCGGAGGAACCGCCAGACTGATTTCCAGAGTGGTTGTACCAATTTGCAACCCCACCAGCAGTGGAGGAGTGTTCCTCTTTCTCCACATCCTCGCCAACACCTGCTGTCTTCTGAAGTTTTAATCTTAGCCATTCTGACTGGTGTAAGGTGACATCTCAGGGTTGTTTTGATTTGCATTTCCCTAATGACTAATGAAGTTGAGCATTTTTTAAGATGCTTCTCTGCCATCCGAAGTTCTTCAGGTGAGAATTCTTTGTGTAACTCTGTACCCCATTTTTTAATAGGGTTGTTTGGTTTTCTGGAGTCTAACTTCTTGAGTTCTTTATATATATTGGATATTAGCCCTCTATCTGATGTAGAATTGGTGAAGATCTTTTCCCAATTTGTTGGTTGCCGATTTGTCCTTTTGATGGTGTCCTTTGCTGTACAGAAACTTTGTAATTTTATGAGGTCCCATTTGTCATTTTTGATCTTAGAGCATATGCTATTGGTGTTCTGTTCAGAAACTTTCTCCCTGTACCGATGTCCTCAAGGGTCTTCCCGAGTTTCTTTTCTATTAGCTTCAGAGTGTCTGGCTTTATGTGGAGGTCCTTGATCCATTTGGATTTGAGCTTAGTACAAGGAGACAAGGATGGGTCAATTCGCATTCTTCTGCATGCTGACCTCCAGTTGAACCAGCACCATTTGTTGAAAAGGCTATCTTTTTTCCATTGGATGTTTTCAGCCCCTTTGTCGAGGATCAAGTGGCCATAGGTGTGTGGGTTCATTTCTGGATCTTCAACCCTGTTCCATTGATCCTCCTGCCTGTCACTGTACCAATACCATGCAGTTTTTAACACTATTGCTCTGTAGTATTGCTTGAGATCAGGGATACTGATTCCCCCAGAATTTCTTTGTTGCTGAGAATAGTTTTAGCTATCCTGGGTTTTTTGTTATTCCAGATGAATTTGATAATTGCTCTTTCTAACTCTGTGAAGAATTGAGTTGGGATTTTGATGGGTATTGCATTGAATCTGTATTTTGCTTTTGGCAAAATGGCCATTTTAACTATATTGATCCTGCCGATCCATGAGCATGGGAGGTTTTCCCATTTTTTGAGGTCTTCTTCCATTTCCTTCTTCAGAGTCTTGAAGTTCTTGTCATACAGATATTTCACATGTTTGGTAAGAGTCACCCCAAGATACTTTATACTGTTTGTGGCTATTGTGAAGGGGGTCATTTCCCTAATTTCTTTCTCAGCCTGCTTATCCTTTGAGTATAGGAAGGCCACTGATTTGCTTGAGTTGATTTTATAACCTGCCACTTTGCTGAAGTTGTTTATCAGCTGTAGGAGCTCTCTAGTGGAGTTTTTTGGGTCACTTAGGTAGACTATCATGTCATCTGCAAATAATGATAGTTTGACTTCCTCCTTTACAATTTGTATCCCTTTGACCTCCTTATGTTGTCAAATTGCCCGAGCTAGTACCTCAAGTACAATATTGAAAAGATAAGGAGAAAGGGGGCAGCCCTGTATAGTCCCTGACTTTAGTGGGATTGCTTCAAGTTTCTCTCCATTTAGTTTGACGCTGGCTACCAGTTTGCTGTATACGCTTTTACTATGTTTAGGTACGGGCCTTGAATTCCTGTTCTTTCCAAGACTTTAAGCATGAAAGGATGCTGAATTTTGTTAAATGCTTTTTCAGCATCCAATGAAATGACCATGTGGTTTTTTTCTTTGAGTTTGTTTATGTAGTGGATTGCATTGATGGATTTCCGTATATTGAACCAACCCTGCATTCCCAGGATAAAGCCTACTTGATCATGGTGGATGATTGTTTTGATGTGTTCTTGGATTCGGTTGGCAAGAATTTTTTTGAGTATTTTTGCATCGATGTTCATAAGGGAAATTGGTCTGAAGTTCTCTTTCTTTGTTGGATCTTTGTGTGGTTTTGGTATCAGCGTAATTGTGGCTTCATAGAAGGAATTGAGTAGTGTTCCTTCTGTTTCTATTTTGTGGAATAGTTTGAAGAGTATTGGTGTTAAGTCTTCTTTGAAGGTCTGATAGAATTCTGCACTGAAACCATCTGGTCCTGTGCTTTTTTGGTTAGAAGACTTTCTATGACTCCTTCTATTTCATTAGGCGTTATAGGACTGTTTAGATGATCTATTTGGTTCTGATTTAATTTTGGTATTTGGTATCTGCCAAGAAAATTGTCCATTTTCTCCATATTCTCCAGTTTTGTTGAGTACAGGCTCTTGTAGTAGCATCTGATGATTTTTTGGATTTCCTCAGTTTCTGTTGTTATATTCCCCTTTTCATTTCTAAGTTTGTTAATTTGGATACTTTCTCTGTGCTCTTTGGTCAGTCTGGATAAGGGTTTATCTATCTTGTTGATGTTCTCAAAGAACCAGCTCCTGGATTCGTTGATTCTTTGTACGGTTATCTTTCTTTCTAATTGATTGATTTCATCCCTGAGTTTGATGATTTCCTGTCTTCTACTCCTCCTGGGTGAATTGGCTTCTTTTTGTTCCAGGACTTTCAGGTGTGTCGTTAAGCTGCTAGCGTATGCTCTCTCCATTTTCTTTTTGGAGGCACTCAGGGCTATGAGTTTTCCTCTTAGCACTGCTTTCATTGTGTCCCATAGATTTGGGTATGTTGTGCCTTCATTTTCATTAAATTCTAAAAAGTCTCTGATTTCTTTCCTTATTTCTTCTTTGGCCAAGGTGTCATTGAGTATTGTTCAGCCTCCATATGTATGTGGGCTTTCTGTTGTTTTTGTTGCTATTGAAAACCACTCTTACTCCATAGTGATCTGAGAAGAGGCATGGGATTAGTTCGATCTTCTTGTATTTGTTGAGGTCTTTCTTGTGACCAATTATATGGTTTGGTTTTGCCTGCTAGGACTCTCTGGCTTCCTGTAGGCAAAATGATGGGGGCGCGCGCGCGTGCGCTCCGGCCCGGGCAAACAACCTCCTGGCCGGGTTTGCACACCGGTGGCCCCCTGACCAGCCCAGTGCCTGGGTGCAGGCCAAAGCCTGTCGGGCTTAGGCCCCCGTGAAGTTGGTCTCAGGTTGTGTTTGCATACCTCAGTCTGTCTGATTTCTCTGGCGTCCGAGAACCAATATGGAGGCCTCGTAACTGACTGGCAGGAGGCAGAGTTCTGATGTGGCTTCTGTGTGGCGAAAGGCACCGTAAATCCTCCGCTGCTTGCAGCCCGGCTGGCCAGCGATGGCCAGTGGTCGTGGGCGCAGCGTCTGCCTGAACCCTGTCAGCTTGGTTCTACTGCTGATGGCCCTTCCTCTGCATGAGCCACTGCTGCTGTTGCTGCTGCCGCTGCCGCTCCCCTGAACATTTCTTAAGGTGCTTTTCAGCCCTCCGAAGTTCATCATATGAAAAATCTTTGTTTAGTTCGGTACCCCACTTTTTGATGGGGTTATTTGGTTCTCTAGGTTCTACCTTCTTGAGTTCTCTGTATATATTAGATATTAGCCCTCTGTCAGATTTAGGGTTGGTGAAGATCATTTCCCAATTTGTTGATTGACGTTTCATCCTTTTGACAGTGTCCTTTGCCTTACAGAAACTTTGTAGTTTTATGAAGTCCCATTTGTCAATTCTTGATCTTAGAGCATAAGTTATTGGTGTTCTATTCAGGAACTTTTCCCCTGTGCCCCATGATAAACTGCCTATGTTCTCAGGTCCTGAGTACAGGCAGACCCCTGGAGATTTGCACCCCCAGAGATCTTAAGCTCAGGATAATACAGTACCTAGTGATGTTTTTCTGCCCTGGCAGGCCACAAAGAAGGTCACGGGAGTAGCTCCCTCTGCTGTTCTCTGCAAAGGGTACAGGCCCCACGACCCTCCAGCTGGGAGATGAACCACCTGTGTGCTCAGGTCCTGGGCTCAGGCAGACCTCTGGCTGTTGGCAGACCTCTGGCTGTTTGCACCCCCAGAGATTTAAAACTCGGGGTGATATAGTACCTAGTGACTCTCTTCTGCTCCAGCAGGCAGAGAATATGGCCACAGGGATTCTCCCCCTCTGCTGGTCTCCAGGCAGGACACAGACCCCACGTCCGGAGGTCTGGCAGATGAACCTCGTATTTGCTCAGTTCCTGAGCCCAGGCAGACCACTGGTGGTTTGCACCCCCAGAGATCTAAAGCTCAGGGTGATATAGTACCTAGTGAAGCTCTTCTGCCCCGGCCAGCAGCAAATATGGCCGCGGGGATTCTCCCCCTATGCTGGTCTCCAGGCCAGACACACGCCCCATGCCCAGAGGTCTGGCAGATGAACTTCTTATGTGCTCAGTTCCTGAGCACAAGCAGACCACTGGTGGTTTACACCCCCAGAGATCTAAAGCTCGGGGTGATACAGTACCCAGTGAAGCTCTTCTGCCCTGGCCGGCAGTGAATATGGCTACGGGGATTCTCTCCATTTATTTCTTAAGCTTTAGATTAAATTTAGATAAATTAAGCTTTCTATAATCTTAACATAAGTCAAACTACAAGGAGTATTTAAATCAGAAATAAGACTATTTTTCAATAAAAGTTAAAAATTTTAGACTATTCATTTTTAAATATGTCATTAACTTAAGCATTACAAATTATTTAGAAGTTACTGAAGGAAAACAAATATGTCATTTATTTCTTTTGTGTTAACTCATCCAAGCTAAATAAATGTAATGCTTTATTATATCTTAGAAGTAATGATTAGATTTTATTTTTAGATAGTAAAATAAAAGTTGTCTTATTAAAATTAAATGAAACACTGTTTTGGAAAGCTTAATTTGAAACATTGCTACAATTTTTCATCAGTATTTGAGTGCCCTCAAGGAAAATTTTAGCTGTTTTATGTGTATTTTATGCGTGTGTTGTGTAGAACGATCGTAGGGTTAGAGATGGTAGGGTAATGCCTTTAACATTGGTTCATTCATAGCAGAGCATGTTATTCTTGGGTTATGTAAAAGTTGGCAGTAGGTAGGGAATGGGCATTGTTTCCTCACCTGGCGAATTTCCTTGTCAAATATTTGAACTTCTGTGTGGTGGCTGAGCTCCAAGAGTGAGTGATCCTAGAGAATTCAGCAGACTACTTCCTCCTCCTCCTCCTCCTCCTCCTCCTCCTCCTCCTCCTCCTCCTCCTCCTCGTCCTCCTCGTCCTCGTCCTCGTCCTCCTCCTCCTCCTCCTCCTCCTCCTCCTCCTCCTCCTCCTCCTCCTCCTCCTCCTCCTCCTCCTCCTCCTCCTCCTCCTCCTCCTCCTCCTCCTCTTCTTCTTCTTCTTCTTCTTCTTCTTCTTCTTCTTCTTCTTCTTCTTCTTCTTCTTCTTCTTCTTCTTCTTCTTAGTTTTTGTGTTTTGGTTTTGTTTTGCTTTCAAGACAGGGTTTCTCTGTGTAGCAATGTCTGTCCTGGGATTAACTCTGTAGAGCAGGCTGGTGTTGAAATCAGAAATCCGACTGCCTCTACCTCCCAAGTGCTGGGATTAAAGGCATGTACACTGCTGCATTGCATTAAATTGCTTCTTATGGTCTAGCTCCAGAAGTGGTACAAGTTGCATATTATTGTTTGCATTGAGGAAGCAATCCTACCCAGAAAAATATCTTATTTGGGGTTTTTATTGTTTCAATGAAAGAGCATGACCTAAAAGTAAGTTGTGATTTAACGTGTTTATTCATCTTTTACTTTCACATTGCCATTATTGAAGGAAATCAGAACAGGAACTCAAATAGGGAAGGATCCAGAAGGCCGAAGCTGATGCAGAAGCTCTATAAGAGTAGTTGCTGCTTAATGGCTTGCTTCTCTTTGCTTGCTCAGCCTGATTCTATAGAATTAAAGACTACAAGTCCAGGGTAAGACTGCCATCAATGGCTGAGAAAATCCCCTCCAGCGGAATCTCATGGAAGTATCTTTCACAACTGAGGCTCCTTCTTCTCATTGACATAAAACTAGCCAGTACACAAAGGGAGGAAAAAGGACTCTTCCTCATGATGGGAGAAATATCTCGTTGGCAGGAGATTGAATCATTAGGCTGTAATGTCATGTGACCATTTTGGCACAGGACTATAATAATCTGCACCATTATATTATAATCTAGGGTGATGAAAAACTCATTCATGCCAACAACAGAAAGAAGATTGTCAGTGAATGTGAACCCTCCAAGCAAGGGAGAGACTGATTTTTGCCAGAAATCTAGATGAAGCCATTGTGTTAAGTAAGGAGAAAATTGATCAGTTAAGTGTGCCGAGCTTTGATGTGTTTGACCATTGTAGCCACTTTAGTACAAGGCAGGGCTTTTAAAGTTTATTTCTTAGGTGAGCTAAGAAGGGTTTGAAACATTTAAATCTTGATAGGGACATGATTCAGTCTCCTTTTCAGAAGATCACACCTTGTCTCGTTAACAGTGGATAAAAGCAGCTCAAAGGCAAACTGTTATAAGAGGCCATCAAATTGGTTCTAGTGAGGCCTGATTTTGTCTTAGTCAAATGTAATTGTGGAAATAAAGACAGGGACAAAAGTCAGAGCAGACAAATGCTCTGGAGGTGTAGCTGCAGGTACGGTGAAACTATTGAAGCCGTAGCGATGTGGAGAATTGGAAAGATCCACTTGCAGACCTCTGGAAAGAATAACTAAATACAAGTATCATTTCCACTTTTTATAAGCTGGGACTCATATGAGAATGGGGCTATGTTTCTGGAGAGTGTCATCAGGAGTTCACTTTGCAAATGGGAAACCTGAGATATCTTCAACCAGCAACCGAATTGCAGGTTTGGAAGTCATCACCATGTATGTGGTGCTTAACATTGTGGGATCTTCTGGAACCACCTAGGGAAAGACTACAAAAAGAAGAAAGGAAGCCAGTGCCAAATTCTCATCATGCTGGTGCCTAGATATTAGTCAGAAGGGAGAAGCGAGGAAGCAAGGAAAGTCAGGAATTTTGGGGGTGTCCAACAAGAGAGGCGCCAGTAGGCTAGAGGGGTTCAAAGTTTCAAAGCCCTTCTAGAAACCTTGGAAGATAAATGTATGCTCCAAGAACCCTTCAGATCCAGCAGTGTCTGGTCCTGACATGCCTACCAGCACTGTGTAGTACTTACGTTTGAGTAGACTGAGTGATAGATTTCATAAATCTGAGAGGTGGAGCTGATATATACACATGAAATGTAACGAATGTAGCAAATGCATGTCAAATGCATTCAGGCAAAGAGCTACAGCCAATCAGACTATGAAGCCAGGGTTCTGACAATCCACACAGGAATAATGGTTGTACCTGCTGACCCATGTTCTAAGCTATGTTCATTGGAACAATTTCAGGCTGCTTCTGCAGTCTGTACCTCCATATATTCTCAAATGAGGACATAGGACATCGTTAAGATTTGTCTGTTAGACCATCTTCGAATTTCCTTGATACGCTTGAAATTTCACAAAATGTAGACACCAAACTATCCTCAAAATAATGTTAAACTTTAAACATTTATTTTTCTCTTTATCTGAGCACATGCTACATGTATGGACACAAACTACACTCAAATTCAAGTTTGTCAGATTCCATACATCTTCAGACATCGCTAACAAAGCACTAGACTTGCCCAGTCAACCAATCCTCCTAATTACCTTCTAGACTAACAAAGCAGTAAGGCAGTAGTAGCTAGCATCTACAAAATGCTGTTTTGTTGTTGTTGTTGTTGTTATCTGGTAATATTTTAAGGACTTTACATGTGTAATCACATTTAGTTCCCATACCAGTCATCTGATTTCAGGGCTGTCTACACACACACACACACACACACACACACAAACACACAAAGGAAGATAGAGAGAGATTTTATTTTTGTCCTAAGCTGAGTGAGGTTAAAAAAAAGAGGGTAGAGAGGGAGACAGCTGCTATTTCATCACTGGTCCATTAAGCCATGTCCAGAGCATTTGGAATTTTATCCAAGCTATGGCAGTGTCTTGACAGGTTCTGGGCAGCAAGTGATGGGGTGGGATTTGCTGCTGATGTATAGTTGGCATACAGCTGAAAAGATAGCGTCCCGCAAAGAACATGAGCTTTATAAAAACCATCACAGATCTGGAGGCTCTCTCTGCTCTCAACTTAGTTCTTGTGCAATGTCTTGCCTAAAATGGTAACTGCGATTTTGTCAACACCAAGAGATGCCAAACAGTTAGTGATGCTAAGAAACTTGCAGGCAGAAAAAAAGGTAAGTAAACCTGTAAATAAACTTGTCTGAGTTCTATTTTACTGAGATCCACTTAACTTCTACACTTACGTTCAGATGCAGTTCCTATACTCAACCCATCCTGAATGTTTTCATCCATTCTTTCTTCTCATAACAGTTTGCTTGACCCCACCAAGTGAGCAGTGCCTGCTCTGTGTAGTAGCCTATCTTCTCCATGTGTCTGTAATCTACAGCACTTGGCTCTCTAGAGAATTCAGAAGCATTTTCAGTGGAGGTGTTGTGTTAAGCACCTTACATCAGATGCTAAGTGATTTCAACACCTGTAACAAGTCCTGAGTTACCTTAGGGACTTAAAATCCTTGTCATCCATCAAGTCCCATGTAAACACTATGTGATGAACTAAAACTCTATTATTCCTACCTGATGCAAATTTTGTTTGCATTTAATTTATTTCAACTCTTTTTAATGGTTAAATCTTCAATAAACTCACAGCCAAGATTCATAAAGAAAATCTAGGTATAAATAAATGTATATTTTAAAAGGGCAAACATTTCTTGACCTTTAAAATGAAAACAAAATCACACACACAGACACACACACCTATACACACACACACACACACCTATACACATACACATACACACACACATACACATACACACACACACACACACACACACACACACACACACACACACACACACACGCACAATCCTCCTTTCAGTAAACTCATTGTCAAACAGACCCTTCTACTATTACAAAATTGGCTAAGAAGGAAAATATGCCTGCGGTTCAGTTTCTGTTGACTGCAGGGTATAATTATATCTCTGACTTCAGGCTAGGTGGAAGCTATAACTGCCTGATTATAATACTTACTCAGTTATGAAGGTTTTTGCCTGCCTCCAAAATTAAGTTGAAGTATACTGTATGCACCTTCAGTTACAGAATTTGACATTGGTCCTCAAAGACAGACTTAGCCAATATTTATGGGTAAAATTAAACTGAATATGAAAATAGTTTTATAAAGGGGCATTAGTAAACAGAAGAATGGATTCCTGGCCAGGCCAAGGCATCCCACCCTGAATGATATCTGATGTGAAGATTCAGATAGAACCGAGATGTGGCTGAGTTGTGCCAGGCCATTCATACACAAGCAGATTCACAGAGGCACAACTGAGGGTGAAACAAAATTTAGTCTTTTAAATTTTTAATTGTGCTCATTTGTCTGAGACCCCCTCTTTATGAATGGAACTTAGCCTCTCATGGGAAATGTGTAGTGTTTTTTTTTTTCAGTCCTAACCATTTACATACAGTAGAAGTTTAAACTCAAATTCAATCTATATAGTTATAAATCATGAATCTAATGCTTGATATATCTATACGATTATAAAAGTATAGAATTAATTATAAATTGTATGCAATCTGCTGTAAATTTTTCAAGTGTGATCCTATTATAACAGTTAATAATCTTTACTGGCATAACCTTTAAATTATGAATTTTATAAATTTTAAGTGATTTTGATGATATTTTCAATTTTTGAAATTATATTTAAAGTTGGTGTGTTTGTGTTGTGTGTGTGGGTGCGTGTGTGTGTGTGTGTGTGTGTGTGTGTGTGTGTGTGTGGTGTTTCAGGGACTTGTGGACTTTAGTGGACAGTTTTCAGGAGTACGTTCTCATCTTCTACACCACATGGGGCTCAGAAATTGTAAGCAGGTATAGTGGCATGAGCTTTTGTCCACTGAGCCATCTGAATGTCTCCGATGGAAATAGTTTTTAATGGAAATAACTTTCAGGTAAAGGCCATTGAATATGAGATTTAGTGAAGGCTAGAGAAGAGTGTTATGCATAGAGAGAGTGGATTATCATCAATACTGTCTATTGCCTCCATATTTGATAGCTGACTGTGGGTTATCTACATTCCTTTCTGTTTTGTATTTCCTTTTAGTTAAGTCTCATTGTTTTCCTTCAGAGTCATATCCTTCCTGAATTTGATTACTAGAGGACCAAAAATAAGAGAGTTTTACAAGAAAACTCCCTGTTTACCCAAATGGATATACAAGGAATGGTGCTTTTGCCTTGGGAACCTGTGATGCTGTTTTTCCCTCCACTGTATTCTAGAGGATTCTTACATGTAAAAGTCAGTTGTCTGAATAAGCAGGTTAGTAGTCAATAATATTAGTGATGATTTAGTAGTCAAAATTAAAGGGAGACATCCTATACATTCAGAGCCAATGTAAGCCTGTGGCTTTAGGAACCTTAAAGTTTTCTCTCTAACATCTCTACAATATTGCTTAGATGCTTGAAAGGGGTGACAGAAGAAAATGATACAGGTTTGGCAAATTGCTATGTGCAGTTTCATAAGCAATGAACAAAAAACATAGGAATTTTCACCCATCTTTGGGCAGATGGTGAATGCAACAGCAGAGATTTCAAATATAGATGTAGCACATATATACTGCAAACAGCTGTAATAGCTAAAATACATGCCCGAAGACTTAGTCATTCTGGATTTTCCCCAATACATGCTAGCATTCAAAAATAGACATTTTTCTACAATTGCTGCAGAATTATTTGGAATAGGCAAGTGAATTACGATATAGAGACTTTGCTGTGTCCTGAGAAGGCTGGATTTTGAGTTCTCCTCAATAACTGGTTGATTATCAGAACTCTTATTTGTGATTTGATGTGTGTAACTCACAGGCACAAATAACTTCTTGTTTAGTTTTTAACTGAGTTATCTGAAACAATTGTTTAAAGTGCTTGCCAACAGCAAGTGGAACTATTACATTATTAGTGAAAAAAAGTCTGAGAATTAATTTTTTTCTTAAAAATGTTTTTTTTTTATTTTGGTTTTTTTCAAGACAGGGTTTCTCTATATAGCCCTGGCTGTCCAGGAGCTCACTCTGTAGACCAGGCTGGCCTCGAACTCAGAAATCCGCCTGCCTCTGCCTCCCGGAGTGCTGGGATTAAAGGTGTGCACCACCACTGCCTGGCAAAAATGTTTTTATATAATACATTTTGATAAGGTTTTTCTGTCTCCTCCAACTCCTCCCAATTTTCCCACCTCTCTACCCATGATGGTTCTAAATCCCTACCTGACAATGAAGATATGTCACAGAGAGATTCTGGGTATTCTAAATTTGGTATCTTAATACCCATGTCTAGATATTCTCATGCAAATCAAGTTTTATGAGCCAATTATTATTTATACAACACAGATTTATTAAATAGTATTAACATATTCCTAAAGATGTCTGGGTGATTCAAATAGTAAATCTATCAGTATTATCAATATTTTAAATGTAGAATCATCTCACTCTTAATATATGCTTATTGATGAGAATTGCTGTTAGAATTTAGTGTAAAAATTAGAGTAGGACCATTTGTGACTGTCAGTGAACTAGCACGCAATGTTATGAAGGTGTTGGGCACACTTCATGCTTTGGAAGTACAACCCCAAAATGCCACACACCACCACTGTACTGTATGTGAATATTTGCACCCATGGGGTGGTCAAGTCCTGCTTCTGGTACTTTGTGTCACAGTTGAAGAAGATGAAGTCATTTAGGGATATTGTGAACTGCGGGCAGGTGTTTGAGAAATCACCTCTGCATGTGAAGAACTTCAGCATCTGGCTGTGCTACGACTCCCACATTGGCACATACAATATGTACCTAGAGTACTGGGACCTGACCACCGATGGCACAGTCACACAGTGCTACCTTTACATGGGTGCCAACACCATGCCCATGCACACTCTATCCAGATGGTGAAGGTGGAAGAGATTGGAGCTGGCAAGAGCCACTGTCCAGCTGTCAAAAAGTCTCACAATTCTAAGATCAAATTCCCATTGCCCCACCTTGTATTGTGGTGTCAGCACAAGCCATGCTTCACCATCAAGAGACCCAACACCTTCTCCTAGACACAGAGACCCACTGGATAAAAACTTCAGACTGTCAAAAAATTTGGAGTAGAATGCAAACACTAGCATAGTCTCAAAAAACTAGACTAATGAAAATATAACATTTTTATCAAATGAATGTATCTTTATTATTATAAAATTATTTTCATAAATTTCAGTAGGTTTATTATATATATATGTATATATATGTATACACACAACACACACACACACACATATATATATATATGTATGTATATATATATATGTATACACACACACAAAGACATTACAGCAATCTATTTTTAGAGTATATACTAATTTTGTTTGGTGTCAGGAAATTTGAAGTGATATTTCCTATAGGGTATCTTGAGTGAGCAGCATAAAGGCATTGAGGCAGACATTGTATCACCAGCACTACCACCCACAGGTGACTTCTTTTTATGCCAAGAAATGAGAGAGAGCTTGGGTATTACCTTCTGTGGAGTATTAGGGTTCTCTAGAAGAACAGATCTTATAGAATGGGTATAGCCATTTGAAAGATCCATACCATATACAGTTATCAAACCCAGACATTATTGTGGATGCCAACAATGCTTGCTGGCAGGAGCCTGATATAGCTGTCTCCTGAGAGGCTCTACCAGAGCCTTACAAATACAGAGGGAGATGCTCTCAGCCAACCATTGGACTGAGCACAAGGTCCCCAATAGAAGGGCTAGAGAAAGGACCAAAGGAGTTGAAGGGCTTTGCAATGCCATTGGAGGAACAACTATATGATCCAACCAGCCCCCCCCCAGAGCTCCCAGGGACCAAACCACGAACAAAAGAGTATACGCAGAGGCACCCATGGCTCCAGCTGCATATGTAGCAGAGAATGGCCTTGTTGGCCATCAATGAGAAGGGAGGCTCTTGGTCCTGTGAAGGCTCATTGCTCCAGTGTAGGGGAATGCCAGGACAGGGAAACAGGAGTGGGTGGGTTTTTGAGCAGGGGGAAGGAGAATGGGATAGGGGGTTCAGAAGGGAAAATGAGGAAAGGGTATAGCATTTGAAATGTAAATAAAGAAAATATCTAATAAAAAAAGAGAAGCATGTCTTAAAAGTTCAAATCATTTAATTAAGAAAAAATAGTCCCTTCCCAAGTAAACCTAGGAGGTACAGTTTTAGTTTTAAGTTAGTTCCATATGTAGTCAAGTTGACAACCAAGAACAGCCATCTCAGACCACATTGTGGCACATAACCTTACCACCAACAGGCACGCTGTAGCTTCTCTCGGAACTGCCACACCCCTCCTGCTTTGGTTCTCCCTTCAGCCTGTCAGCTAAAGCTTCATCCTGTATCCCTCAGCATGGTCCAGTCGCAGCGGTCAAAGATTTGATTATTTTAACCTTCAGGACTTTTCCGAAGTTTATCCTATTTATATTATTAATTACTTTAAATATAATTTATTTACCTTATTAATTACTTTAAATTTTTAAATAAAAATGTTAAAATAACACAAAATAGTAAAATGTGCTATTAATGTGGTAACTGTAATATTTGGTACTCTAGTATAATGTTTGAAATAGCTTAAACATGTCCATATTCCCAGTTATTGTTTCCTTGTGATAGAAGCATTCATCATCATTTTCTTAGCTTTTAAAATTACATAGTATGTAATTATTACCCATAATCACACTACTGTTTAGTAGCATACTAAATACTGTTAATATAAAGGCTAACAATGAAAACTCCTATGAGAACTATAATATCTCATACAGAGCTCTTTATGTAGGGAAACAGACTGTGAACAACGTAGGGTGTAAGGATGACTTTTGTGCATTTCTTCAGTTGCTATGTTCTATCTTGTAAGCAGTTCCCCCTTCAAGATATTTGGAGCAGGAAGATGGTATGGAAAGGAAGCACAGTAAGAAAAATTAGGAGTTAAGATGTCTTCTCTTTTACCATCTCACTTTATTCTTCTTTGTATTAACAAATCTAACTCTTACACAGAGACATTCAAACAGTAAGAATAGCATCATTTTCTAAATCTTAGGTTCCCTGAGGCTGAGTGGATCTCTTTCTGTTGGAAGGCCATGAGTCATTTAAGAAAGTGGTTAGGGCAGGGGTCAGGAGAAGGAGGAATGGGATAAGGAACTGTGGGAGGGCAGACAAGGAGGAGGTAGCTTCTGGACTGTAAATAAAAGTAATAACAAAAAAAGAAAGAAAAGGAGAACATGATTTCCAGGGAAGGGGCAAAAGTAGGCATGGGAAGGACTAGAGGAAGGAAAGGCAAAGATGATGATGTAATCATGACAAAAATACATTTAAGGAATATACATTTATATAAGCATTGATAGCTACATAAACAAAGACAAGTTAACAAATGGAAAAATGATAGTGAACTGAAATATTTCATGTGATAACTGATTTACAACTTTTTAATTTTTATTTATATGATGATAAGGTAAAACCTAAGAATGTCAACTACTGTTGAAAATTCTGTAGGGTCCTTGCATTTCTGCACTCCAAACATTCCTAGCAAACTCAAGAAGGACAGAGAAAGCTAGGCAAAGCTTTAGATTCACATTTGACAGTGGATCTTCAGTTATATTAACATTTGAAAGGCAGAGGCACCATGGGAAAGTTGTTAAGTGTGACTCAGAGATCTCCACAGTCCAGAAAGTCCACAGTACATGCTCCTGGGAAAATGCTACATGGTATGAGAGAATAGACCTGGAGTGATTGCCTGTTCTGGTGACTCAGTAGTGGACTGGTGTCTTTAGGCCAGAGAGCAGAGTGCAGATAACTCACCTGAAGGCAAAGTGAAGGGAGATAGCAACTGCACTGGATAAAGGTTGTTGTTTAAGTGGATGTCATCATAGTCCAAGATAGTGAGTTGCTTTCACTGAGGTAACTTATGTACTTATTCAAAGAACGTTTATGAAATATGATTTACCCTGTAAGTATAGTTACAAGCATGGTTAGAAATTTCTGGGCCCAAAGCAGAGTAAGGACTTTAAATTACCTCAATTTTTTCCATCAACATTTAGAACCTATGAGATGCTCAGTGAATAAAAATAAAGAAGACTAGAAAGATAAGTGGAGAATTTGAGTTGGGATTTTGATGGGTATTGCGTTGAATCTGTATATTGCTTTTGGAAAAATGGCCATTTTAACTATATTAATCCTGCCGATTCATGAGCATGGGAGGTTTTTCCATTTTTTTGAGGTCTTCTTCTATTTCCTTCTTCAGAGTCTTGAAGTTCTTGTCATATAGATATTTCACATGTTTGGTAAGAGTCACCCCAAGGTACTTTATACTGTTTGTGGCTATTGTGAAGGGTGTCATTTCCCTAATTTCTTTCTCAGCCTGCTTATCCTTTGAGTATAGGAAGGCTACTGATTTGCTTGAGTTGATTGTATAACCTGCCACTTTGCTGAAGTTGTTTATCAGCTGTAGAAGTTCTCTGGTGGAGTTTTTTGGGTCACTTCAGTATACTATCAACAGATGGAACATTTCACCCTAAATTCAAATTGATCCATCCTTGTCTCCTTGTACTAAGCTCAACTCCAAATGGATCAAGGACCTCCACATAAAGCCAGACACTCTGAAGCTAATAGAAAAGAAACTGGGGAAGACCCTTGAGGACATCGGTACAGGGGGAAAGTTCCTGAACAGAACACCAATAGTGCATTCTCTAAGATCAAGAATTGATAAATGGGACCTCATAAAATTACAAAGTTTCTGTAAAGCAAAGGACACCATCAAAAGGACAAATCGGCAACCAGCAAATTGGGAAAAGATCTTCACCAACCCTACATCAGATAGAGGGCTAATATCCAATATATACAAAGAACTCAAGAAGTTAGACCGCAGAAAACCAAATAACCCTATTAAAAATGGGGTACAGAGTTAAACAAAGAATTCTCACCTGAAGAACTTCGGATGGTGGAGAAACATCTTAAAAAATGCTCAACTTCATTAGTCATCAGGGAAATGCAAATCAAAACAACCCTGAGATTTCACCTTACACCAGTCAGGATGGCTAAGATTAAAAACTCAGGAGACAGCAGGTGTTGGCAAGGATGTGGAGAAAGAGGTACACTCCTCCACTGCTGTTAAGGTTGCAAATTGGTACAACCACTCTGGAAATCAGTCTGGTGGTTCCTCAGAAAACTGGGCACGTCACTTCCAAAAGATCCTGCTATACCATTCCTGGGCATATACCCAGAGGATTCCCCAGCATGTAATAAGGGTATATGCTCCACTATGTTCATAGCAGCCGTATCTATAATAGCCAGAAGCTGGAAAGAACTCAGGTATACATCAACAGAAGAATGGATGCAAAAAATGTGGTATATATACATAATGGAGTACTATTCAGCCTTTAGAAACAATGAATTCATGAAATTCTTAGGCAAATGGATGGAGCTGGAGAACATCATACTAAGTGAGGTAATCCAGTATCAGAAGATCAATCATGGTATTCACTCACTAATAAGTGGATATTAGCCTGGAAAACTGGAATACCCAAAACATAATCCACACATCAAATGAGGTACAAGAAGAATGGAGGAGTGGTCCCTGGTTCTGGAAAGACTCAGTGTAGCAGTATAAGGAAAACCAGAACAGGGAAGTGGGAAGGGGTGGGTGGGAGAACAGGGAGAGGGAAGAGGGCTTATGTGACTTTCAGGGAGTGGGGGGGCAGAAAAGGGGAAATCAATTGAAATGTAGACAAAAAATATATCGTATAAAAAACAATAAAAAAGAAATGCAAAAAAGAAAGATAAGTGGAAATTATATACAAATAAAAATCAAATGCATTCTATATTGTTGGAATACTAACATCTACCACTGAATCAAATAATATCTAGTAGTCATATGTGTTATACTTAAACAGCACGCACACGCACACACACACACACACACACACACACACGATTATAATGTGATTACATTTCTCCATTTCCTTTCATTGTTATTTATTGTGACCTGTTCCTAACAAGTTCGTATATTTGAGCATGTGATCTCCAGTTGGTGGTGGTGGGACTCACTGGAAGAAATATTCTGTTAGGAATGGTCTTTGTCATTTCTCAAGCTCACTTTCTGTTCTCTGCTTCCTGCCTACAGCTAAAATGTAACCTGATGCCTCATGACTCTGTTACCATTGTAATCTTCCCTTCCCACTTTGAGCCTAAATCAAATTCTTCTCTGAAGTCATTTTTTTCCCTGAGAAATTTGATCACAACAGTAAGAGACACACCATAGAAAAGAACTCAATACCAGGAAGGTGGCAGCTACTTCTTAGTCTGTGACAAGACTTATAAATGGATTATATAACTCATGGCTAATGTGGATAGATGTTCACTTTCATTATAAGCGAATTTAGAGTGATATAAACATGACTTTTGCATCACATAAAAAGTATAATATTTTCAGATCTTCTAAAAGGACAAATATTCTTGACTATGGGCAGGTGCGTCAACACTCAGACAGGGTGAGGGTGAGGATTGTTCATCTCTGATGCTATCTACCAGAATTAGTATTAGGTAGTATTAGTATTAGATAGGATAACATAGCTAAAATCGACATGTACAATTCTATTTAGGAAAAAAGGTTTGTATTCATCTAGGCCACCTAGACAGAACAGAGTAATCAAATTTCTTGGATGATTCCTGTGATTTTTCACATTTTTTACATTTTTATAGACAAATTTATATAATGAAAAAATGTGTTTGGAGAAGAGCATATGGCCTAGCATGTTCCTTTCCCCAAGGACGGTAACTAAAGAGGCAATTTTCATGTTACTCAGTGACATAAAGGCAATGGAGGTCTTGATTCTTTGGTTCTACCATGACCACGACAGCATGGAAGAACATTGGAGAACACAGGAAATGCTGGGAAGAGAACAGAGGAAACAGGAAGAGAAAATAATTCTAAATGCTTTCTAAGGCACTCCTGATAACAATGTCTTCATTGATTTGACAATTATGACACGTTAGAATGAGCAGTTCCTTGTTCAGCCTAATTTTCCCACTGGTCATCAACATGACTGACGTCTATATTAGGAATTTTCCTGATGTTTTTGTTAAATATATATATTTTAAGAACTATTTCTCCAATGTAGGTCTTTTTTATAAAATGTCTGAGATATAAGCTGGTGTCTCATACATGTCTGTTTTGTAGTGTCTGTGATGAAATTGCAGAATTGCCCAGAGTACTGACTTCTTAATTTCCTTAGAAGCATTAATTTGTCTCACATTTTTTCTCTTCAACCTATGAACAGTTCTGTTAAAATAGAAACTGTCTCTATCTTGCCTCATGAATTATCTGTAATCATCTGTCAGTGTGCATAGTAAAAGTAGGATGTTATTTAATCATTGAAATGTTACTATTCTATTTATCTTTTTATGATGTTTACCTTGACTATCAGTTTCACAGGATTAAGAGATGTTATATGGATCAGTAGAGCCCACCCATGGCTGTGTCTGAGAGGTTATTTCCAGGGTCAATCAGAACAGGGAAGCTCTGACTTAATAAAATAGTGGTGCATTCAGTGCATTATGACATTGTTAGGAAGTGGTGAGTGGAGACCAATCATTAAGGGCAGCCAAGCAGGAAGCTGTGCCTTGGAGGTACACATTGATCCAGTCTCTTTCTGCACTCCTCTCTCTTTTTGCTCTCCTATGATGTAAGCTTCTCTTCCATGCAATCATGGGCAGAGACATCTGACACCATGAGCCCAAATAAAATACATCCTTCACAAAATGTATTTTGATCATGTAAAACAAAAGCAAGTAATCTGTAATTTTGGAACTTTCTGTTTTTTTAAAATTTATTTATTCACTTTGCAACCCCATATCTGCCCTTTCTCTCCTCCTAGTACCCCATCATGCAAGTCCCCTTTCTCATTCCACCTTCCTTTTCTTAAAAGAGAAGAGGAAGCCCTCCTCTGGGTGTCACCCCTTACCCCAGCACACCAAGTCACAACAGGACTAGGCGCATCCTCTCCCACTGAGGCCAGACAAGGTGATCCATTTAGGGGCACAGGATCCACAGGTAGTGGGGCTATAGGCTCAGACAATAGCCCCACTCCAGTTGTTGGGGGAACCACATGAAGAACAAGCTTCTCTTCTGCTACATATGGAACCTTGTAATTTTAATCTGATTCTTATTAATGTGTTCTTCCAATACATGTGCTGTCACAGGGCCATCTATGGATCATTAATATCAATGATTTTATACTTATCATTTTTCTTTCTGTTCTCTGCTGTTGATAGTGTATTTAGACTATCACAGTTGGTTATTGGAACAGTGAAAGTTGTTTATTGTCCTTGATTGTCCAATTACTATTCTAAGACTCTAATACTTTATATTGAATTCAGTTTAAAACATTCTATCTACTGTTTATGAGATGTTGTTTATAGGATAACATGAATGTAAATGATGCTATCAAGAGTGGATAAATTTTATGAAGTAGTTAAGAGCACTATCTGATTTTACAGAGATCCAGTGTTCCCAGAATCCACATGTATGCTCACAATTGTCTATAACTGTAGTTTGAAGAGATCCTATGACTCCTCTCTCCCCTGCTGTCACTGAAAACATATAAAGTATGTACATGCATGCAAGCAAGCAACACACTCACACAATAGAAAAGTAAATGAATGAATGTATAAATAAATGAATAGATAGAAGACAGGCAGACAGACAGATAGATAGACAGGCAGACAGGAAGATAAAAGTGTTGTTTGGAAGAAAATGTATTTTTGCAGCAAAAGTTACATAACATATATTTTCTTAACAGAGCTGAAAGGTTATTTTTGTAATTTTCTATACTAATTTCTTTTTGCAGGATTTGAAATAATTCTGTTTGGATCCAAAGTGTTTTGATTACAAAATATTATTATTATGTGCATCAATTAAAATTATTTTACATTACATATTTTGTATATTTATATATTAAATTTATATTACATATTTTAAATATTATGTCGCATGGTATATTACAAGTAATATATCGCAAATATTACAAATATTTGTCTGATTATATGCATCTACACCCTAAATCTCAAATTAGAAAAAGTATTCACTTTCATAAATTATACTAAGATAAACCATTGCTGCTAAATGTTTTTCAGATGCTTTATAAAACAACCAAAAATGAATGAAAGAAAACATAGGAATGTGAGCTAATCCATTAAAAGGTGTGATTTATATTAAGTTACAACGAAGACTGAACTTGCTATTCAGGAATCATTCTATGTTTTTATCCCAGAAGTAATTTACTCATTTTAAATATGAGAGGATATTTTAAATTGCATCCAGGCCTGAACATGTTTCTTTCTTTTTTAAAAATTCACCACCATGCCCTGTAGCTAGAAGATGGAAGATGGGAAGATGGAAAGAGTAATTTCCGTGATGTGTTTTCTGAAGTGGAGGTTGAAATGTGGCAGCTTAATAACAGCACTTAATGTGGAGTTTTCTATCCACATCCCAAATTTCCATTTTACCACAGTTAAGTAAAATTGTAATGGTAGCAAGTTATTGATGATAAAAAATTGAAATGAGTTTCCTAGTTATGCTTCCTAAATATTTTACCATCATATAGTCTATCTAATGAATATTTTATACAAATCCTAGTTTTAGATTAAACATTTCATAGCAAAAATATGTTACATTCTTGAGTAGGGTTGGTCTATACATAGGATAGAATGGAAAACTAAGAAACATATATAGATATCACAATAAACGATTTTAAGAACAGAGAAATTTAATTAATGAAGCAATGATTGCAAACTTGGCCATTTATAAATCCATTATCGTGTGTTTACTAATGAAATACATGATTTCTCTCTGTGAGGAACATACTTTAAGTTTGGGCCCAAGAGTGAAATCTCTATTTCCCTGTGCAGAGAAGAGTAAGCAACAAGCATTTTGTTAAGTGATGAAGGATGGTAATGCAGGTCGTTCCACATAGACTTGGAAGGACACAGGTCACAGAGCTGAAGCGAAGCCAGTGTAGGTCACAGAAGCAGCTCTATTTGAGAGAAGAAAGAAACCAGACTCCTTGAATATAGAATTAAAAAAAACCCAGAATCTAAAGTGAGATATGAGCAATTATCATATTTTTAAAGGGGAAATATTAAAGCAATGCATTCTCAGTACAAGAAAATGACACACCAATGTAGATCAAGGCAGAACAAAACAAATGCAAACAAAGACTTAGTTTAAGTTGAAGAATCAAGACCAACTCAAATCAAGGCTGTTCTTTACTAGAATAAAGCATGTTTTTCAGGTCTCTCTGAATAGAGGTAGTTATTTTACAAAGCCATGCTTTTGTTATATTTAGTTTTACATAGCTGCTCAATGAGCAATTATTTTAAACAATGCTTTTTTGCATAAAGGGATTTCAGTTAATGTCCAATACTTCATAAGTCCTTGAGTTTAGTAGCTTCCTTGAAGGGATAGAGCTATAGCACAGATAGCTCACTTGTCTAATATATACAAAGCCTGGATTCATTCCTCAGTATCTCCAACAGTTAGTCAGTTAGTAACAACCTGTAGCCCTGTGGATGTGCAATGGGCCCACATGTCTGTAGCAATTTTTAACAAATCTGAATTAAATCTCAGTTACCAAGGGAAGAGTTCTTAGCATTTAATTTCATTTATTGTTTCTGTCTAGATGCATGGAAGTTACCATTTAACTATTTGACATTGAAACTTTAAGCAAAATATATTTATTGAGTAAAATAAAAATTTGATCAGTCTTTCATTCATAAAAATCTTGAAGGGAAGGCAGACTTCTGTACTCCATAATTATGGTTCCTATGAAAGCAGAGAAGCACAGTCAACATATTGAAAGAAACTTGATTTTGACCTTGACTCTTTGAGATCACACAGTCCTTTATGGTTTCCTTAATACTTTTCCAGGATGAAATATGGCGGAGTAGAGTGGGGCCTCATGTCAGCTACTAAGGGAATTTGTCACGTACATGGCTTGTCTCAACTGCTCAGCTCCTTACCTATGCTTTGTGTTTAGAGACCCAATAAAGTTTCAAACTTGATATTACATGTATATACCCATATTTAGAATTCTTTAGTTGCATTTCTATTTTTTAAACTTATTTTGGTTTTTTGATGAATTTTTGTCTCACATTTTTACTTGATCTTAATCATATTGACCTCATATGTTCACCTGTATTAACTCACATTTCTTTATTTCCATTACACCATTTTACCAAATTTGGAATGCCCCTCACACTGAATTATTTCATTCATGCATAAACACTGTATATATTTCCTTTGTGCTCTTTCATCTAATAAATGACAGGTAATTTCATGAAGTGTCTGCCATGATGTTTGACTAACAAAGTTATTTCATTTATTTTTCTGCCTAGATATATCCTGCATAATGATCAAATTTCACAAAGCACAGATAGACATAAATAGAAAATGTGTATGCATCCTATTTCCATAATCCAGTTGTATGTACTTTACAAAGACAATTTATGTTGTAGAATTATGTGCTATTGTCTTTATTGCACATATAATTTTCTGAAGCTGTTTCTATTGTCTATTTATAAACTACCAAATTGTCTTTGTATTATCTATCTATCTATCTATCTATCTATCTATCTATCTATCTATCTATCTATCTATCTATCTGTCTATCTATCTATCTACAGCTATCATCTATTTTCTATCATGTGTCTGTCTTCCTAGCTATGATGATTTCTTTTTTTCTTTTTTAAAATCAGATATTTTATTTGTTTACATTTCAAATGTTATCCCCTTTCCCAGTTTCCCCCCTGCAAATCCCATCCTGCCTCACCACCCTAGCATTCCTCCACAATGGGGGCATCAAGCCTTCATAGAACCAAGGACCTCACCTCCCCTTGATGCCAGACAAGGCCCCTTCAACTCCTTCAGTCCTTTCCCTAACTTCTCCATTGGGGTCCTTGTGCTTAGTCCAGTGGTTGGCTGTGAGCATCCACATCTGTATTGGTCAGGATCTGGCAGAGCCTCTCAGGAGACTGTCTGCAAGCACTTCTTGGCATAACCAAGTATCTGGGTCTCGTGTCTGTATGTGGGATGGATCCTCAGGTGGGAGAGTCTCTGGATGGCCTTTACTTTAGTCTCTTCCCCTCTTTACCCCTGTATTTCCTTTGGACAGGAGCAATTCCAGATTAAAACAAGACCAGTTTTAAGAAATCATTACCATGATTTCCATGATAATGAATTATAAAGGCTGGTCTTGAACTTGCTTCTGGTCAGTTTAACATATTTTAGAAGTTATTCCTCATCAGCTTATAATGTCTGCTATTAAGTGCACATAGTATTCTCTTACGTTGATATATTTAAATTATTTATGGATTTCCTATTGCTCCTCAGAAATGTTGCAGGTTATAATCTGTATTAAAATAATGAGAGTGAATATTCTTGTACATGTAATTTGTGGCTTTGGTGTTTTAAGCTATGAAGTTAGAAATTCCATTTATATTAGCTTATTCTTAATTTTCTCTTTTCCTTTCAGATTTTGGCATTTAGAAAGTTTCCATGATAGGATTAATTGCACTTTACATTATTTTATGTAATAATAATCCCTACAATTCCTAGTTTTAGATTTACATTTAAATAGGTTTACTCCTAAAAAGACATTCACTGCCACTACTTGTCACCTTACTCCTCAGTTAGCTAAAGTTGTTTTTAATGCTTCAAAGGTGTGAACCTGTTCACATTCAGTGTTTGCATTCTGATGTGAAATATCCCTTACAGATTCAGTGATTAAACTCTTGGTTCCCCAATAGTAGTGCCATTTGGACAGTTTTAGATCTTTTAGAAGGTGAGTAAAGATCTTTTCCCAATTTGTTGGTTGCCATTTTGTCCAATTGACTTTGTCCTTTGCCTTACAGAAGCTTTGTGGTTTTATGAGGTCCCATTTGTCTATTCTTGTTCTAAGAGCATAAGCCATTGGTGTTCTGTTCAGGAACTTTTCCCTTGTGCCCATATGTTCAAGATTCATCCTCACTTTCTCCTCTATAAGCTTCAGTGAGTCTGGTATTATGTGTAGATCCTTGATCCACTTGGACTTGAGCTTTGCACAAGGAGATAAGAATGGGTCGATTTGCACTTTTCTACATGCAGACCTACAGTTGATCCAGCACCATTTGTTAAAAAACAACCCTGAGATTTCACCTTATACCAGTCAGAATGGCTAAGATTAAAAATTCAGGAGACAGCAGGTGTTGGAGAGGGTGTGGAGAAAAAGGAACACTCCTCCACTGCTGGTGGGGTTGCAAATTGGTACAACCACTCTGGAAATCAGTCTGGCGGTTCCTCCGAAAACTGGGCACCTCACTTCCAGAAGATCCTGCTATACCACTCCTGGGCATATACCCAGAGGATTCCCCACCATGTAATAAGGATACATGCTCTACTATGTTCATAGCAGCCCTATTTCTAATTGCCAGATGCTGGAAAGAACCCAGGTATCCTTCAACAGAAGAGTGGATGCAAAAAATGTGGTATATCTACACAATGGAGCCATTATCTACACAATTCAGCCATTAGAAACAATGAATTCATGAAATTCTTAGGCAAATGGATGGAGCTAGAAAACATCATACTAAGTGAGGTAACCCAGACTCAAAAGGTGACTCATGGTATGCACTCACTAATAAGTGGATATTAACCTAGAAAACTGGAATACCCCAAACATAATCCATACATCAAATGAGGTACAAGAAGAAAGGAGGAGTGGCCCCTTGTTCTGGAAAGACTCAGTGAAGAAGTATAGGGCAAAACCAGAACAGGGAAGTGAGAAGGGGTGGGTGGGAGGACAGGGGGAGAGAAGGGGGCTTATGGGACTTTCGGGGAGTCGGGGGCTAGAAAAGGGGAAATCATTTGAAATGTAAATAAAAAGCATATCGAATAAAAAAAATAGTTAAGAACACTGACTGCTCTTCAAAAGGTCCTGAGTTCAATTCCCAGCTGCCGAATAGTGGCTCACAACCATGTATAGTAGGATCTAATGCCCTCTTCTGGTGTGTCTGAAGACAGCTACTGTGTACTTACATATAATAATAAATAAATCGTTAAAAAAATGCTGTCTTTTTTCCACTGGATGTTTTTAGCTCCTTTGTCAAATATCAAGTGACTGTGTGGGTTCTTTTCTGGGTCTTCAATTCTATTTCATTGATCTTCCTGCCTGTCTGAATACCAATATCAAACAGTTTTATCCACTATTGCTCTGTAATAGAGCTTGAGGTCAGGGATGGTGATTCCCCCAGAAGATCTTTTGCTGTGGAGAATAGTTTTTGCTATCCTAGATCTCAAGAAGTTAGTCTCTAGAGAGTCAAATATCCCTATTAAAAATGGGGTACAGAGCTAAACAGGGAATTCTCAACTGAGGAAACTCAAATGGTTCTAAAGCACCTAAAGAAATGTTCAGCATTCTTAGTTATCAGGGAAATGCAAATCAAAACAACACTGAGATTCCATGCCAAACCAGTCAGAATAACTAAGATGAAAAACTCAGGGGACAGCAGATGCTGGAGAGGATGTGGGGTAAAAGGAACACTTTTCCATTGTTGGCGACATTGCAAGCTGTAAAACCACTCTGGAAATCAGTTAGGCAATTCCTCAGAAAATTAGACATAGCACACTACCTGAGGACCCAGCTATACCCCTCCTGGGCTTATACCCAGAAGATGCTCCTACATGCAATAAGGACACATGCTCCACTATGTTCATAGCTGCCTTATTAATAATAGCCAGAAGCTGCAAAGAACCCAGATGTCCTTCAACAGGGGAATGGATACAGAAAATGTGGTATATATACACAATGGAGCTTTAAAATTTAATTCATCTTTAAAAACAATGAATTCATGAAATTCTTATGCAAATGTATGGAACTAGAAAGTGTCATCCTGAGTGAGGTAACTCAGTCACAAAAGAATGCACATGGTCTGTACTCACTGATAAGTGGATGTTGGCCCAAAAGCTCAAAATAAACAAATTACAATTCACCCAGCACAGGAAGCTCAAGAAGAAGGAGAACTTAAGTGAGGGTGCTTTGGTTCCTCTGAAAAGGGGAACAAAATACTCACAGGAGCAATAAGGGAGACAAAGTGTGGGGCAGAGGCTGAAGTAAAAGCCACCCAGAGGCTGCCCTACCTGGGGGTTCATCCTATAAACAGTCACCAAACGCAGACACTACTATGGACAACAAGAAGTGTATACCAAAAGGAGCATGCCATGGTTGTCTCTGGAGAGGCCTTGCCAGAGCCTTAAGTATACAGAGACAGATGCTAGCAGCTAACCATTAAACTGGGTGTGGTGTCCCCAATGGAGGACCTAGAGAGTGGTCTGAAGGAGCTGAAGGGGTTTACAGCCCCATGAGAAGAACAATGATTTCAGCCACCCAGATGCCCCAGGACTCCCAGGGACTAAACCATCAACCAAGGGGTACACATGGTTCCAGCCAAAAATGTGGCAAAAGATTGCCTGTTGGGTATCAGTGGAAGGAGTGGTCCTTAGTCAGGCTCAATAGATGCCCCAACAAAAGGAAATCCAGGGGTGGGGAGGTGGGAGTGTGTCGGGTGGGGTGGAGGGGCATATACATGGAGGCAGGATGTGGGAGGAGGGATTGGGGGGTCTTTGGGTAGGGGGGGAAATCAGGAAAGGTTTTACTATTGGTGAAGTAAATGAGGATGATATCCAATGAATAATAATAAAAAAAGGCGAGGCTTGGCTGGAAGAAGTGGGGTCTGTAGACCAACCATTAGAGTGTCATGTGTAGGTCCTGTTTACTTTCCTCCATTTCATTCCTTGTTTATGGAGAAGGAACAAGTCTTAGACTTAGCTCCTGCCATCATGAGCACCCCCTATCATTATGGGCCCTGCCACCTTACAACATGATTCCAAATAAACCTCTCTTCCTTTTAACTTAGTCAGGTATTTGATCTCTGCAATGAGTAAAGCCATGGACAGATTTAGTTCCCTGTGTTACCTTTACACTTGAACAACAGCTTAGGTGGTGGGTTAATTTTCAGATCATGCTCTGTCAATCTTTTCTGAAGACTTAATTGCCACACAGGATTTTATCATTGACCTTTGTAATAGAGGCGTCTCAGGGCATTCCTATTTGCCCATAATGAATTGATATTTCATTATGATGTACAAAGATTATTTCACTATTTTTGCTAACAAGTCTGTGTGCCTTTGCTTTGATTTTAACCATTCCTTGATTCTTTAAAAAAAAGCAGAGTGAATCTTTGAAATTGTAAGTTTAAAATCTTACTTGAATCTAGACTTGTTTCTGGATGTTTTCTATAAATTTGGTCCTCTATATCACTTACCACGTTTGTTAGATATTTGAGCACTTCTTTTATTTTTCTTATCTAAATTAATTTTTTAATTTAATTACTCATTTTCCATTTTGCTTCTTTTTATATAGATTTTGCAGCTGTTTGCTGTCTGCAAATTGGCCTTCAATCCGCTGATAAGTTTAATATTTCTTCTCCATTCTAAATTGTGCTTGCTGGTATATTTTAAATTTACTTATTTTATGTTATGTATGAGTAATCAAGTGTATTTATGAGTACCATGTTTACATGAGCTTGTGGACATCATAAAAGGCTTTCTGATTTTATAGAACTAGAATTATAGATAGTTTGGGGCCACCATGTGGCTAGGAATTAAACCAGGAACTCTGGAGAAGCAGGAAGCTTCTTACCCACTCTTTGCCACTGAGACATCATTTAGCAGGTCAGGTAGTAATGTCTTTGAAGGCTTCAGTGTATAGGCATCTCCCTAGGGAATGGTAATGGGGTACACAAAGGGGGGAGGGCCTGAGGTTGTGTGTTTTTATGTCTCTGCTTTGATATTTGTTTCTGGCAATGGCTACTTCACTTAGGTTCTAAATTTCCTTCCTAAATTTTATCTGAATAAAAACATTTTAAAACAAATTAAGCTGTACTATTTACTTGTAACATGTGTTTTCAACTTTAGATAAGTTATTTTTCTTTAAATCGGATGAGTAATAAAGTAAAAGTCTTTTGATAATCACTTTTCTGCTATGCTTTTTTTTCATTTTTTGTTGTTGTTGGTACAAGTATACAGGAGCATTTATGATATATACTTTTATTGGTCATATTTTAAATAATTTTGACTCTCTGTGTGTATATGTATGCCTGTATGTGTGCATGCCTCTGTGTGTAAATGTGTACATAGGCATCTGTAAAGGTCAAGGACTGTTTGTATCCCTGTGAACTGCCCTGTGTGGATGATGGGAGCTGAACTTGGGTCCTCTGAAAGAGTAGGGAGTGCTCTAAACACTGACTCATGTCCCAGCACACATTGCTCATGTTCAAATGCAATTAATTCTTCCTTATCTAGCTGTTTACATTTCCATGCTATTTTCTTGGTGAAAACAAACAAACAAACAAACACATATGTACCAAGATAAATAAGTAGATACATACATAAGTGAATGAATATGAATGAATAAATAAATATGCTAGTCTTAGGTTGGCATATTATAGTCAGTATTTCTAGCATAGCTTAAGGCCTCTGTGTAACATATGCATTTGTTTTACATTTAAAAATGATCAAAACCAGGGAGACGAAGACAGCAGTTACAGAGACACTGTGAGACTTACAACGCATAAAATATTTACTCCCCAGTTATGATCTTTTATTGGAAATAGTTTCTTCTCTCACAATACATTCCATCCACAATTTCCCTCCTACACTCTTCTCAGCCCTCCCCAACTTCCCTGTGTCCCCAGATGCAGCCCCTTCCATTTTCTTTCAAAAATGAGCTGGACTCTAAGAAAAATCAACCAAACATAACAAAGCAAAATACAATTAAGACAAGAAGGCAAAAGCCCTCATATTGAGACTGGTCAAGACAATCCAATAGGAGACAAAGAATCCTAATAATAGGAAAAAGAGAGAGATATACCTACTCCCACTGTTCGGAGTCAGCTTAGTGTTTTGCTCTCCCTATGAATTGAAATAATATGCTAGTGGATTTTCTAGCTTTTATAGAGCTTAGCATTGCAAAGAACTCCCACCCCCATCAATTGTTTTCCTACAGTTCATTTCAGATCTAGTCTGCATGCTTCAAACGGGTATGTAAGTGTGTGTGTGTGTGTGTGTGTGTGTGTGTGTGCATGTTTCTGTATTTTTAGAGGCAAGGAGGAGGAGAAGAAGGAGAGAGAGCTTGCTTAATTTTATACTCCCTACTCCTGCAGGCAGTGTTATGTTTGCTTGGGAAATTGTCTTGCTACCAGACATGCCATTTCTGCCAGAGAGATTGTTCATTTCCTTTAGAAATTCTGTTCCTGTTTTGCAGAATTGGGCTCTGTTGCTTTCCCCTGAAGCCTGTAACTGTGGCATCGCTAGCTCTGTGTGTTCTTCCTGCACTGAGTTCTGGCTTCCACTGTTGCCTTTCACCAGTGTTATTCTGATAGCAATTAATTTACATTTACAGATGACTTGACTTGATGGCATCTAGTGCCACAATGGTAGATACTGAATATCTACTTCTTGCTCTATTTATATTTATATGACTGTTTAAAAGAGAAGAAAACACACTATTTCTTATTCTCAAAAACAAATACCCTCTTTTAGTAAACATGAGTAGGACTTTATCTTGGAATATGTTACCAGGAACCTTGTAGAAATAAACATAGTAAAATGAAATAGTAAAGATGATAGAAATATAATATCATCACTGTGAATGAACAGTAAATTCTCATGAGACAGTATCATAAATGTCTAACCAGCACACAGTGTTACTATGATTGCAGTCCATGGAAAATCCACTGGAGTTCTCTCTGCTTGACTAATTAAGCTCCACATAATGATGTAAGCAACCATATGGATAACTTAAGAACTATGTGAAGGACTTGAATTTTTTAAAGACTGAGGATAAAGATACTTTTCAGTAATTTAGCAAACCCCCAGTATTTACTCCATGGAAGGCTCTATACTAAGTGAAAACTCATTTCTAACTTTAACTCCATATGGACCATTTACATTCTACCTACTCGAAACAAGAGGGATGGCTTCACCTAGAGATGTAACTGATAGAAAGTGATTGAGAGTGGGAAGTAAAAAGAAAATTCCAATCTACTGAGTCCCTGGCTTTCTGAAGTAATGAAGGCCATGTGGATTAATGAGATTGTGAAACTATTACAACTATTAAGTTTTCTTTTTAGGCTCTTGACATGTATAGTGAAAAATTAAGCAAGTTAGACAAGTCTATTTGAAAGTGCAAATGAATAAGGATGTGATTAAGTTCACATTGGAGTGTGTTTTAGTTGTTCTTCACACATATTAACCTACACAGTGAAGCTAAAATTCGTTTCAATTTCAGATTGTGGATCTTCCTTTAAATCTTCTGGGCTTAACTTAATTCCCCACATTTCACTGCTACAACATGTTTCCAATATAATTAAAAATAAGTTTTTTTTCTGTGTTCTCTATCCTCTTCTCATTTTCTTCCAGGACATGAACTCTTCTAAAAATTTGCATAGTAACATTTACTCTCTTTTATGCTCTAGGAAGAAATATAATTAAAAAGGTGAAAGACATTGAGCCAATGGTCCAGAATGCACTAATTCATAATGGTGTGTTAGCATTCTGATTAAAAGAAAATATCTAATGGAACTGGAGGAAATTTTCATGCTCACCCTTCTCATTATATGTATGGTGAGTTCTGAGATTCAGGCAATGTTGCTGTAGAAAGGCTATCATAAGTGAATGTTGCTTAGGAAGCTATTCAACGGGAGTTTTAAACAGCTGTTCCCTGGCTTCATTAAGACTCATTATGAGTTGTCATGTAATAGAGAACTTATATTTTTTGATGATCTCTGCATACCAGTAAAGATAAAAGTATGTCTTAAGGCAGAACTAAAAAGAACAGAAGTTGGTACATATTAAAAATAGATTACTAAAATGCCCTAGTTAGTTGGCACAGACCTTAAAAGCCCAGTACAATCATTCAGATTTAAAGGGAAAGATAAAAAGTGACTAAACTCACTGAGCTTTTAATACATCAATGGTTATATTTTAGGGGAAAAAAACCCTCCACTCCTTTATATGAAAGGTACCTGGGGGCCCAAGGATTGATCTGTTTTTCTTCTTCTGGGATTCACAGAGTTGGCATGGCCATGCCCGCGAGGGTCATCCTGATGGCTTTTCTAATTGTTCCCTATCTTCAAGGGCAGGTGGAGTTACATCCACCCTCCACGCATCACACCCCAGACACCTTCCTCCTACTTCACAAAGCAAAAGGCTATCTCAGCTCTTGGTCAAAGCTGAAGGTCATTGACATAGCTAGTTCTGTATCAACAGGGATCTTCAGGATTAATACTTACATTAGAAAGAGCCATGAGAATGTATGTGGAGGAACAGAAATCCAGAAAATCAAGTTTTGAAGCTCCTTTTGCATAGTAAGCATAATGATTAAAAAAAACCCTTTAATTTTTTAAACTTAGATTATTATCACTAAATTTAGGAAGAACTTTAAATGGCTGCCTTTTTATTTTTTTTAATTCTTCATGAAGGATAAGAAGACACTAGAGGAGGGAGGGAGGCATGAAATATTGATCTAGCAGTTGTTCTTACTGTTTTTTCAGAGGCCTGGAGTTCACTTTCCAATCACCAAGTTTTTCTGTTGAAAAGTGCCTGTAACTCCCAGCTCTAGAGATCTGACATTTCTTTGACCAAATTGTTACGGACAAACATGCACACACATACCCACACTCAATCTAAACTAAAAACTAGAAAGAAAATCTTCACCAAGCCCTCATATACAATGTTACTATTGCTGTTACTTTGCAGTTGTAGGATAATAGATTCTGATTAATGGTGGTGAACTTATATGGTCAATAGTTACCATTCTACTATCAAATACCAGGGACCAAGAGGTTCCCAGGACACAACATGGAGGACATTAGCAGAAATACCCACAAGGGGGAGACAGAACCTGTAGAGACCATATCCAGTGGATAGGCCTGGCCTCCGATTGAGGGATGGGGCCACCCATCTACCTCAAAAGTATTAATCCAGAATTTCTCCTGTCAAAAAGAAATGAAGGGACAAAGAGTGGAACAGATACCGAAGGAAAGGGCATCCAGGGACTGCCCCACCTGGGGTTCCATCCCATTTACAACCACAAAACCCAGACACTATTGCTGATGACAAGAAATGCTGACACCAATACTCTTCAAACTATTCCACAAAATAGAAACAGAAGGAACACTACCCAATTCCTTCTACGAAGCCACAATTACGCTGATACCAAAGCCACACAAAGATCCAACAAAGAAAGAGAACTTCAGACCAATTTCCCTTATGAACATCGATGCAAAAATACTCAACAAAATTCTTGCCAACCGAATCCAAGAACACATCAAAACGATCATCCACCATGATCAAGTAGGCTTTATCCTGGGAATGCAGGGTTGGTTCAATATACGGAAATCCATCAATACAATCCACTACATAAACAAACTCAAAGAACAAAACCACATGGTCATTTCATTGGATGCTGAAAAAGCATTTGACAAAATTCAGCATCCTTTCATGCTTAAAGTCTTGGAGAGAACAGGAATTCAAGGCCCATACCTAAACATAGTAAAAGCAATATACAGCAAACCGGTAGCCAGCATCAAACTAAATGGAGAGAAACTTGAAGCAATCCCACTGAAATCAGGGACCAGACAAGGCTGCCCCCTTTCTCCTTATCTTTTCAATATTGTACTTGAGGTACTAGCTCGGGCAATTCGACAACATAAGGAGGTCAAAGGGATACAAATTGGAAAGGAGGAAGTCAATCTATCATTATTTGCAGACGACATGATCGTCTACCTAAGTGACCCAAAGAACTCCACTAGAGAGCTCCTACAGTTGATAAACAACTTCAGCAAAGTGGCAGGTTACAAAATCAACTCAAGCAAATCAGTGGCCTTCCTATACTCAAAGGATAAGCAGGCTGAGAAAGAAATTAGGGAAATGACCCCCTTCACAATAGCCACAAACAGTATAAAGTATCTTGGGGTGACTCTTACCAAACATGCGAAAGATCTGTATGGCAAGAACTTCAAGACTCTGAAGAAGGAAATGGAAGAAGACCTCAAAAAATGGGAAAACCTCCCATGCTCATGGATCGGTAGAATCAATATAGTTAAAATGGCCATTTTGCCTAAAGCACTATACAGATTCAATGCAATACCCATCAAAATCCCAACTCAATTCTTCACAGAGTTAGAAAGAGCAATTATCAAATTCATCTGGAACAACAAAAAACCCAGGATAGCTAAAACTATTCTCAGCAACAAAAGAAAATCTGGGGGAATCAGTATCCCTGACCTCAAGCAATACTACAGAGCAATAGTGTTAAAAACTGCATGGTATTGGTACAGTAACAGGCAGGAGGATCAATGGAACAGGTTTGAAGATCCAGAAATGAACCCACACACCTATGGCCACTTGATCCTCGACAAAGAGGCTGAAAACATCCAATGGAAAAAAGATAGCCTTTTCAACAAATGGTGCTGGTTCAACTGGAGGTCAGCATGCAGAAGAATGCGAATTGATCCATCCTTGTCTCCTTGTACTAAGCTCAAATCCAAATGGATCAAGGACCTCCACATAAAGCCAGACACTCTGAAGCTAATAGAAAAGAAACTGGGGAAGACCCTTGAGGACATCGGTACAGGGAGAAAGTTTCTGAACAGAACACCAATAGCGTATGCTCTAAGAGCAAGAATTGACAAATGGGACCTCATAAGGTTACAGAGTTTCTGTAAGGCAAAGGACACCATCAAGAGGACAGATCGGCAACCAACAAATTGGGAAAAGATCTTCACCAATCCTACATCAGATAGAGGGCTAATATCCAATATATATAAAGAACTCAAGAAGTTAGACTCCAGAAAACCGAACAACCCTATTAAAAAATGGGGTACAGAGTTAAACAAAGAATTCTCACCTGAAGAACTTCGGATGGCGGAGAAGCATCTTAAAAAATGCTCCACTTCATTAGTCATTAGGGAAATGCAAATCAAAACAACCCTAAGATTTCATCTTACACCAGTCAGAATGGCTAAGATTAAAAATTCAGGAGACAGCAGGTGTTGGAGAGGGTGCGGAGAAAGAGGAACACTCCTCCACTGCTGGTGGGGTTGCAAATTGGTACAACCACTCTGGAAATCAGTCTGGCGGTTCCTCCGAAAACTGGGCACCTCACTTCCAGAAGATCCTGCTATACCACTCCTGGGCATATACCCAGAGGATTCCCCACCATGTAATAAGGATACATGCTCTACTATGTTCATAGCAGCCCTATTTATAATTGCCAGATGCTGGAAAGAACCCAGGTATCCCTCAACAGAAGAGTGGATACAAAAAATGTGGTATATCTACACAATGGAGTACTATTCAGCCATCAGAAACAATGAATTCATGAAATTCTTAGGCAAATGGATGGAGCTAGAGAACATCATACTAAGTGAGGTAACCCAGACTCAAAAGGTGAATCATGGTATGCACTCACTAATAAGTGGTTATTAACCTAGAAAACTGGAATACCCAAAACATAATCCACACATCAAATGAGATACAAGAAGAAAGCAGGAGTGGTCCCTGGTTCTGGAAAGACTCAGTGAAACAGTATTTGGCAAAACCAGAACGGGGAACTGGGAAGGGGTGGGAGGGAGGACAGGGGAAGAGAAGGGGGCTTACGGGACTTTCGGGGAGTGGGGGGGGCTAGAAAAGGGGAAATCATTTGAAATGTAAATAAATTATATCAAATAAAAAAAAGAAAAAAAAAGAAAAGTAAATATCCTCAAATGTGAATCAAATCATACGATATGAATAATATCCCCTTTACATAAGATTAGTATGAAAGGAGGAGAGATGATGTTAGGTGATAGAACTGTTCCTGTTAAAACAGCAAGGCAAATAGAACAAGATCCAGTCAGGAAAAAACATAGCATGTGAGCAGGTCTTAGCAAGGTTTCTTTTCAAAATATTATTGACAGTATCTGTCTATAAAGATCCAGGTACAGGTTAAAATGCATATACTTAACTTTAGATCTAGTGATGCGCACCTGTAATGCCAGTGTGGGTGAGACAAGGTCTTTAGCAATAGGAACTTACCTTATACCTCTGGGAGTAATCAAGGGAAATAGAAAGAGCTTCAGTGTTTTAAGAACCCCTTGACAACTCTAACCAAAAATTCAAAAGAGAGCTTCACTAGCCTGGTATCAAGGTCTTTGACTCTTTGAGGGAGCATTCCCAGACATATGAGAAAATTCTAATTAAACTTATATGTATGTTTGCCCAGAGATGTACCTGTAATCAAAGAAATATCTTTATGCAAAAATGAGACTAGTAGAGAAACCATAACCAATCAAAATACAGAGTTTAGGATTCCAGTCCCAGTGGATACATCTATAAAACTGCACCTAAAATTCAGGAAATAATACAGGAGAGGAGGCAGAAAGATTGTATGATCCAGAGGATCAGGATGTTTGTTGTGAAATTATGTCTCCTAGGACTGTCAAAGTATCATTCATTAAGTCTCACCAACATGAGCTGGACAGGACAATAACAACAGACATATGAAGATGTATGGAGTAAAGACCCTAAGTCCTCAACTCTACAGATAGAAATATTGTCAAGTAAGAAATGCTTACCAGGAAAGGTCACACAAATTGGTTATCCAAAAGCAAATGGTCAGCTATTTATACAAACATATCTGTATCCATATCTATGTGTGTATGCATAAAAATGTTCTAATATATGAGTAAAATATAAACCTTTGAGTACATAAGTTATATGGTTATGTTTAGAAATATGTATATATATATACATGTGTGTGTGTGTGTGTGTGTGTGTGTGCATGTGCAAACAATTAATGAAAAAGAAATTATGGGTTTGAAAGAGTGTAGGAATATATAGGAGTTTGGTGTTTGGAGGGGTTTTAAAAATAAGAGTGATAATAAAAAAGGACTCATTAGTATGCCAATGTACATCATGATTTCTAAAGGAAATCATTATAGCTATTCCACAATATTATCCGTCCTGCCCACTGTCTTTAGATTATAAAAGAAGTGTCCTATAGAATATACCCTGGCAAAAAGTCTGATGTCACCCATGATTTTATGACAAAATTTACTCACAGTAATACTCATATATAAAAGTAACATGCTTAGAATACTCTCTAGTGAAAATACAGGCAATAAATTGTACTCTTGATACTGAGTGAAATGATACAGATAGGAAATGAGACATGCTACTGTGAATGCCCTAAGATAGACTACATTCACATAATATGCATCTCATACCTTTTCCTTTTGACCTCAAGGATTATCAAATGGAAGTTTGAATTTCATTGGAAATAAAAAATAGGACTTGTCATGCAGAGAAATAAAGCTGAATTGAATCAGAAGGCAAAATAATAGCTCTTTCATCAGAGAAACCATGGTCATGATACAAAAGAAAGTCAAATCATTTCATTTCATTTAAAGCAGCAAAAGTTCTTTATAACATTTTAGGGATGATGATTGCAAAAGTATTTAATGGTAGATCATGACCTCTAACATCTGCATCCCATTTTACCTTAGCCAAGCCCTTTCTGTTTTAATCCATTCTTATTTTAGTAGCTGCATGGGGAATAGAATCCTTTCTGAAAACTGATTGCATGGTATTGTCATCACAGCATGCTTGTCATCTTTCGTGGGGAGAACAGGTCATTCACACTTTGTTAAATCCTTAGAAACACAGAGAAATTCAGCATAAAACTAAGGTGGTACTATCCATTACAAGATAGTACTAGAGTCTGCACAGTAAAATTAAATTGCCTGTCATCTTTTCACATGCTGAGCTAGTCACAGACTTTCCCTTACTGTTAGAAGTACTGTATATTTAGCAGTCTTCCTTAAAATGAAAATTATTTTAAAGTAATTACAAAACAAAAGACTGCAGAAAATTATGAGATATGTCTGCTTTGTTTTCAGAGCTTATAATCATAATCAGTTCCATCTTAACTCACAATTCTTTCCTGAAAACAGATTAACCAAAATCAATTCAACTCCTTCCTACTACTTTCACTATAGCTAAGTGTGTGGCAATGTGTCCTCATGGAACAGACAAGCTTGCAAGATCAGATTTCAGAACACCTAGGGTGAGCCCTAGATCATTTACTAACTGGTTACTTTGCCTGCCCAATTCATATAGCCTCTTTGACCTGTATACTCATCTATTAAATGTGGATCGTAACTCTGGCACTATAGTCCCCTCAGGATTATAAAATAACAGCTATAAAAGCTTCCTTTGAAGCTGTCTAAAAGCTCTTTGCTGTTGAGAGGATGGACAGAGCTGGAAGTCTGTTGTAAAACAGAACATTGGATTTTCTGCAAGGGATAAGATTAAACCTAAATAATGATGCTACCATTTTTCACTTTAATCAGTCTGGGCGAATTTATAAGAGAAGGTAAAGTAGGACATTTATATCCTTCTGGAATAAGACTTTGAAACATTAAGTAAGCAACCAAAACTAGTTAATGATCTTTATGTCCTTAAATTATTGACAGTTATTATTGTTAATAGCAAGATATTAGTCTAAAGATGATTGAATATTAAATACCAATAATGCAATTTTCAGCCAAAGACTAGTAAATCTTAATAGTGGACAGAATAAAAAAAATAGAGTTAAAATGACTGTGAATTGGGATACAATCATAAATATTCAGTGTCATCTTGATTGGGCTAATAAATACCCTGATTATTAGGTAAAGTAACTTTGGGTATTTTCATGAAAGTGTCACCAGAAGATATTGACATAAGAATTAGTAAATAGGAGGATAATTGTTGTTACCTGTGGTGGTTGACATCATCCAACCCATGAAGAGCCAAACCAGCACAAAATTTGGCAAAACATGGTCTCTTTTGCTCTTGAACTGAGGCATCCATCTTTCTCTCTCTTAGGGAATTAACATAGTACTCCTCATCCTGGAGATTTCAGATTCAGTCTAGGACTTACATCACTGGTGCTGCTGATGCTCAAGCCTTCAATCACAGTTTGCAACTCAATCATTGGTTTCCAACTTGCAAAGAACTTAGCTGCATATTCATATGGATTCTTCCATTTAATTAGTAATTTCTATTAGTCTGCATGTTTGATGGGAGAAGTGTTTGTGTATATGTGGCAATTGCATTTGTATGTGTTTGCATACAAAATTTGTGTGTGTGTGTGTGTTTGTGTGTGTGCGTGCATGTAATGTAGAGACCAGAGATCAGGATCAATGTCTTTCTCACTTGTTCACCATCTTATTTTTAAGGAATGATCACTTACTGAACATGGAATTGCATAAATATCTGATTGACAAACTCCAGTGAGATATTTTTGTCAGGTCCCAGAGGACCTTGAGCTGGACCTGACCTGATTACCTCCTCCATGAGGACTATTTTACATGGTACCTGAAGGCACCACACTAGCTTCCAATGGAAGGAAGCAACCAATAGTCATACCCAGCTACGGTGCTCATGAACCAAAACAATAATCAGTGTTGCTTGATAACCCTAAGGGTACACTATTGACATACATACCTTGAAAGTAACCAACAGCACCATAATTTGACTTAAGGCCACTAAACAAGTGGTAAACAATGCTTCAGTCTAGAAATCTAGTCAACTATCAAAGGCTAATCAAATTGTGGATATTAGAGCAGAACCTGCAACCACTACTTTACTAAACCAGAATAATTCTAATTATATTTTAATATATTTGTCCTTATAAATATATATAGGATAGGTACTTTCATTCAAATTTATCTAACACATCAATTTAAGATCCATTTTATTCTATCACAAATATTTCATGGTTTCCAATAAAGACTGGACATTCCTTTCTTCTTCTTTTTTTAACTATAGAAATATTGTAAAGAGAACCATATATGTTGTGTAAAAATTCTTACCAGTGTTGAACTTATGCTTTAGAGGTATACAAGGTCAATAAAGAAAATAATTAATAATGTTCTGTTAGCTCCTGGAAAATGTGGTTGAATTAAATATGGGGAATTGAAAGAAGTGGAAGAATAAAAATGGAGAATGTTTACTTGACATTGAAAGCTGCTTTGTATTTGTCAGGCTCTGGCAGAGCCTCTCAGGAGACAGCTATATCAGGCTCCTGTCAGCAAGTGCTTGTTGGCATACACAATAGTGTTTGGATTTGGTGACTGTATATAGGATGGATCCCCAGGTGGGGCAGTCTCTGGATGGCCTTTCCTTCAGTCTCTGCTCCTCACTTTGCCTCTGTATCTCCACCCACAGAGATTTTGTTCCCCCTTCTAAGAAGGGCCAAAATATCCACATTTTGGTCTTCTTTCTTCTTGAGCTTTCTTTGGTCTGTGAATTGTATGGATGCCCCAGTATAGGGGAATGCTAGGACAAGGAAGCGGGAGTGGGTGGGTTGATGAGCAGGGAGAGGGGGGAATGGAATAGGGTATTTTTGAAGGGGATATCAGGAAAGAGGATAACATTTGAAATGTAAATGAAGAAAATATCTAATAAAAAAATTCATTTATTAAAAAAAAAGGAAAGAAAGTGCTTTGTGCTCACTTTGAAAGTCCTCATGGTCCCAGCATTCTAAAAAACCCACAACAGGCTCCAGTGAATCCAATGCTTTATCAACCTTAGGTCACTTCTCATTCTAGATTCATGCTTTGTATTTCATTACATACTACTTATTTTTACTCCATTCAATTGTATTTTTTCTAAATTTACTACCAGTATCTGTGATGTGCAAATGAGTAGTTATATAGCACTTGAAAATTTTAAAAATAACTTTAGTATCTCAAAGATCAAGACGGTTAACCAAATTTAGAATAATAGCCACTAGATGTCGGTGTTACTACTGGATATCACAGATGATCTTAGACCTTAGCAAGCTTGTGTGACCTAGATATTTCACAGCATAAATAGATACTAAAATATCTTCCTAATCTATTAAGTTGGGTGCCTCTGGATGAATTTTACAAGCATTTTCTAGATGTTAAAAGGAAACTATCTATCTATCTATCTATCTATCTATCTATCTATCTATCTATCTATCTATCTATCTTTCTATCTAATCTATCATATATAATCTATAAAATTGAGTAAAAATATTTCATAAAAGTTAATAATATTGTCTTATTTACCTATTCGTCAAGTTAAAATGTATCTTTCTGGGACTGTAGCTCAGGTTGTAGAGTATAATTTTTGCTGCATAAAACCCTGGGATCAATCCCTGAACTTCAAACCAGGCATGGTGATGTGTACTTGTTATTCCAGCACTCAGAAGTGAGTGATGATAGTAACAAACAAACCTACAAACTCTATAAACAAACAAACAAATAAGTTTTTTGAACCTATATTTTATAGCATTTACTTACTATTGCTTAATAAAGTCAAGAAATGTCTATTGAGCATCAATGTCTTATGTGCTCCATGAGATGCCAAAAAGATAATTTAGTAAACTATTTTCTTTCAAAATAAGGGCAGCTAATAACATAATTCAGTAGGAGAAATCTAAGTTTAGACACAAGGATGAGAAACAGTGTATGTGGGAGGAGATCAATTGAAGTTGAAGAGCGACATAAGCAGATCTGTAGACAGCTTTGAGGTGGCAGAGAGGCTGAGGCCTGAGCTGCAGGGTGACAAGCATAGAGGCAGGAAGGGCTTCTGCAAGAAGTAAAGGTGTTAGCAGCTACTTATATTAACTTATTTTATAGAAAAAAATTAAAAGAAATTAGGTAGCAACCTTTTCATTGTCCCCCATAAAACGCACAAAGCTGCATGTGTATTGAACCATTTCCCTTTCATCCCTGTACCACATATATCAGATACACTTCTTATCTCATGCAAGGCTAATACATTCTCATTCTTGTCACAAGCCTCAGTGTTCTTTATCCTGAAAAGATCTGATTATAGGGAATTCTGAGCTCTCACTATTTTCTTCTTTTGACCACTATTCAGAACAGAATTCATGAATCCACTTGTGCTTTATTGTCTCTAGCCAAACAACAACAACAACAACAACAATAACAACAACAACAACAACAAGAACTTATGAAACCCTGATCCACCAGACTTCCTTCACTCAAAAACTCTTCCAACTGCCAGTGAATCAGTATCAATGGCATTTGTCAATCATTCACTCTGCTTATGGCAATGTGCCTCTGCTCATTAGCTGCCCCTAATACCATTCATAAGATAGCATCATAGAGTCAAATACAAGGGAGCCTGCAGCTTTTGTTTCAATGTCATAACATTTATCACTTTTAAACATTTCCTACCGACTGAGATACCATCTTTCCACATTTTTTTTTTTGGTTTCCTTTTTTACTTTTGACTAATATCTGGCAATTCCTCCACCAAATTATCTTCTTATGCATCCTTCAGACGCACCATTTCTTCTGTTTTCCTGCTGTGCATTTTCCAAACCAATAGTATTCTACTGTTGGAGTCATCTTTATGAATATACCAACTACTATACAGTGAAATTTTATTTGTTTCATTCCTAGTTCCTCCAAATTCAATATGATGAACATCAATGCATCATGTTTATTGTAAAATGTGCTTTATCATTGATACATTTTATCTTTCCTAGTGCTCAAATCAGAAAGGTTGGCAAAATGTTGGATGTTTTTCCCATTTGTAATTACTTTCAATAAGTACTCTTAAACTTGTTTGTAGGAGTCTATTAATATATGTCAGGCATTTAGGCTGTGAATGTTAACCAAAGAACCCCATGCCTGACTCCATTGTGTTGAAGTTTCAGGAGGAATAGGACAGCAAAGACAACAAGTCATATACAATGTGCTGTGCTGATGTTTTGAAAAGTAAACTGAGAAAAGAGTAGTGGGGACCTGATGTTAGATTTTCAGGGAATTGATAGTCAAACCTCAAGGATGGTAATAGTAATGGATCAGTTATGTGAAAACTGAAGAATGAATGTTTTAGACTGAGTAGACAATAAAGGTAGAAGTGTTGAAGGAGAAGGATAGTTTCAGGGGCCCATAAACACAGAAAACTGTTCAGATCTGCTATATAGTTAATGTTGCTCTTCCAGACTCCATCCCTTACCCCTGGCTCCATCTCTCTCTAGACCTTGTTCAGTGTATTTGTTTTGCACTGGATATTCTTTGTCTCCATTATGCTTAAACCTGTATGACTTCAGCTGCTCTTTTTCTTCTATGTAGGGAATGACTCCCTACACTCATCTCATCCTATTAGTTCATGTTCACTGCTCTGACCTTCCAAGGAGGTCTTCATTGCATGGAAGGTAAACTGTTGCTTCCTGACATGGTCCAGTGCTAAGTCTCTGTGCATCTCTTTTATAACTAATGGAAAGTTGTCTTATATCCTGTCATTATTCCATGGCAGACTCTAGGCTTGGGAAGACTAGGGACCTTGCACTCTTTTAGCTCTTCTGTGTGAGTACTATTCTGTTTGATCAGGAGCTACCTGTCTTAGTCAGGGTTTCTATTCCTGCACAAACATCATGACCAAGAAGCAAGTTGAGGAGGAAAGGGTTTATTCAGCTTACATTTCTGCATTGCTGTTGATCACAAAAGGAAGTCAGGACTGGAACTTAAGCAGGATTGGAAGCAGGAGCTGATGGAGAGGCCATGGAGAGATGTTCCTTACTGGCTTGCTTCCCCTGGCTTGCTCAGCCTGCTCTCTTATAGAACCCAAGAACAGCAGCCCAAAGATGGTACCACCCACAAGGGGCCCTCCCCCCTTGATCACTAATTGAGAAAATGCCCCATAGCTGGATCTCATGGAAACACTTCCCCAACTGAAGCTCCTTTCTCTGTGATAACTCCAGCCTGTGTCAAGTTGACACACAAAACCAGCCAGTACACTACCAATAAGAACTGGATACACGACTGCATTAATGGATAAAATAAAATATATCCTGAATGTTGAAATACAGCCAGACATTAGCATTATGACCAGCTAATCCCCCAGCTGGTCACTCATGTTCATAAACTAGTTTATATGAGAAAGTTTTGTTAAATCAATTGGGGGAATTCTAGGTTTGTGTTCAGAGGAAAACAATCATTATCCATATTATTTTATATTTAAAGTCAATATAAAACTAATTCCTTTAACCATTCAATTCCAGTCTCATCTCTGATGTTCTTCCTAACAGAAAATCTTCTACCTGCTTCACTGACCACCCCATGGCCTGGAGAGAAATTGTGTCTCCAGTACAATCTACTTGTTGCAGTCCCAGGGATCTCCATATCTAACAACACTGGTGTTGTTCATCATTTCCTCTATGTGGAAGTACCTTTTCTGACTTCTTAGCTCTCTGCACACTACCCCACTTTTTATTCCTCTGTGGGATTAACCTTAACTTTCTAAACGTAAAGGGTTGGAGAGACATGGGGCTCAATCCTAGCCTCATCCATCTCTGTATTTTTTAATCCAATTTTAAGGCTTTCCAAAGCACCTAGCCCTTATGGCAGTGATTCTCAACCTTTCTAAAGCTGTGACCATTTAATACAGTTCCTTATGTTGTGCCATCATCTAACCATAAAATTATTTTGTTGCTGTTTTATGACTGTAATTTTGCTACTGTTATGGTTTATAATGTAAGTATCTGATTATGCAGAATATCTGATACACAACCTCAAAAGAGGTTGTGAGCCACAGGTTGAGAACCTGTGCTTTAGGATGTTCTAGTCTTATATTTATAGTCCTATCTCAGGCCTGAAGTCCAGATTTTCCCATTCAATTTTCAACTGGACATCTGCACCCACATGCTAATTAGACATCTCAAAACTAACACATCAAAAATTGAACTTTGGATTTTCCTCACAAAATCTGCTCCTCCAGAAGTCTTTCTACACTTTGTAAATGCAGTTCATTCTGCCAATTGTTCAATGTAAATATCTCAGTCTTTCTTCATCTCTCTCTTGCTTTTTCATTCTGCTTGGCATCTATTCCAGTTCTAATCACTGTGACTGTGAAGTAATTTAGAACTCAGAAATTCCTTACCACCTGAATTTTGGTCCTTCTGATTCCATGCTACAGCATTTGTCACTTACCAGGTTGTTTTATTCCTATATCCACTCCATCCATGCTGTGACTCTGTCTCCATGTGACCTTCCTCAGCCTTACTTTCTCAGCACTTAGGAAACTGCGCCAAGCTAGTGTGAGGTTTCTTTTAACACATTAAGCAGGCTCACGCTACCAGTACTTTATAGATTCTTTGTCTCCCACTTCTATAATTCTGTGTCTTATCTGAGAGTCCTTCTTTCAAACTTCTTTAAACACAGAGTCTTCTATCACTGTTTCCTATCTACTTATCTCTCTCTCTCTTCTTTAGGTAGCAGATGCACAAGTGAATTCAATCATAATCCTGAGTAGGAATAGAACTCAAATAATATGAACCTAATTTAGAGCACCCACTTTGTTTTCTACTGCTTGTCTCAAATGAAGCAGAAAACCAGAAACTTCTTCTAAGCATGCACACTGCTTTTCAGACAGCACACTGCCCTCTGATGAGCTGCTTGCATGAAAGGATTCATGTTTTCTCCTTTTGTTAAAGATCAAAACCTTTCTGTGTTTTCTCATGCCCTTGTCCTGTGGTTTTCTATGATTATTCAGACTTAAGCCCAGGATCTGGCTCCTTATTCTTTCAGCCCGGAGCTCCCTCGCAGCTTTGTGTATAGAATTAGGCATGCTGGTTTCTTAGTTTTTCAGGTAGTGCAGTTTTTACGAAAATACATTTGTAAAAGAATTTACCTTGCTCCTGAACATTATAGCATTTTCAAAAACACACAATATAGCAAAAAGTATTTGTCAAGACTCCATTGTCATTTCCCAGTACCCCTCTGCACCATGTACCAGCTGGTGCACTTTGGGTGAATGGCTGGGTAATGGCTCCATTCCCAGGGAGAAGGAAATGAATGAAAATCTAAGCAACTTTTTGTTTGTTTGTTTGTTTTATTTTTAAGTGCAATTAAGTTCCATTTAAGAAGACACTCTGTTCAGTTTCAAGCTGTTGTCTTGGGCCTACAGTTGTATCTAGTGCATTGTGTGCATGTTAAAAATTAAATGTGCTGAATTAAAGAGGTGGTTAAATGACTATGCATAATTGTGATTTCTGGAAGAAGGCTTGGACACTGTATGAAGACCAGAATTTTAACCTTCATCAGAGTAAGACTGTCACAGCCTCCATGATTTCCTTAGTAAAATGGGGGCAATGTTACCTCAGAGGACAGCTGAGCACATTAGATGATGTGATATCAACCATGTCACACTTAGCAGGTCCTTGATAAGAAGTATCCTGTCAGGCTCCATGGAAGCACCCCCCCCCATGTCTATGGTTGGTCATTACATTAAATTTGCTTATTCTAGGCTAGAAACCTTGAGCAGGTTCTATCGTCTTGTCACTAAGTTTCTTCTTTTGCTTAAGGAATATCAACACATGAATAAGTTTTGTGGATAAAGAATACAGCATCAGAGAAAATCATCAAAATGCAAACATACAAAACAAACATACAAAGCCAACCAGAACCTATCTTGTATATCATTATTTGGTAAAATTGCTGAATTTCCAGTATACAGTATTCGTGATGGTATGGGGTGGCTACATTACTCAGTGTACTTCAGGTTCCTTGGAAAGCTAACTTTCTTGGCATATTCCCAGCCTTTCTTATTTTTGGAAGTCATCTTTCCTCTCCTTTTCAAATCCAGGTGTAGGGTGGAACTGCTCTAAATTGATCAAAATTAAAGAAAAAAAATCTTCAAAAACAATTATGGAACAACATTAAAAAAAACATCATTTTTAAATAAAGAATGTTGGAACTGAGATGGCAACTGGACAGAAATAATTACTTTTTTTGGGTCATTTCTTTGGTTACTTTTGGATTTTGTCTCAGGTTTAATGACCTTTCCGCAGGGGTAACCCTCTTTGGGGAGAAGGTAGCTGTCTTTGATGGATCTAGATATTTAGCAGCAGTCTTCACTTCTTACCTGTCAGATGCCAGTAACAGTCTTCCAGAATTGTCTTCAGATATTGTCAGGTAATCTCTAGGTATGCTGATAAGGAGTAAATAGTTACCAATTAAGACAGATGGCCGCTGGGTGCGCAGGTTGGAATGCAGTGATATTCTCTGTTAAGTGGTCATCCTCCCATCCAACCACTCAGCTAGGCCAAACCTGTGGCAAACTCCAGAATTGCTCACAGCTTCTCTTGCTCCAATTGCTGGATGGCAGACAATTCACCAGAGATGAGTGTAGGATAATCTAAGCTCCTGTGTCTCTAACAACGTTTACCATTGACATTTCAGGATAATTGCAAACAATATGTTTTGTTCTTCAATTGTGTGTGCATTTGGACAATAAGCTATATGATAGACTTAAACTAGACCCTAGAGTCTGGCCACTAAAGAGGAGATAAATAAACATATGGACTCTATCCTTCCTCTACTGGTATAGAGTGTTTTAATAGTGACAATGGATCTTTATATAACATTAGAACTGCTTATAAGTGTGAAGATGCAAAGAAAGTTGCTACAGAGTGATGGAATGGGTTGAGTGGTTATGAATGCCACCTTGAGGGTTTTGAGATTGAAATGCTGCCCACAATAAATACTCATCCTCAGTCAGGTATTTTAATACTTCATCCCCAGCTAATAATGCTGTTTGGAGGGATTGTAGAGCCTTTGTGATGTGATACTCAGGGAGGTGGATCACTATGGGAAAGGCTTGAACATTACAGCTGTCTCTGATACTGACCAAGAGTTTCTGCTTCCTTATCATAATGTGAAAAAGATACTCTCCCTTGTTACTGACACCTGGTAGAGATGTTCTTGTTGGTGTGCCTCTCTGACCGGTAGCCTCTTAGACTGTCAGGGAAAATATAGCTTCCCTCCCTTAAATTGCAAGTCTCCATCAGTGCCTCCCTCAGAATTAGGGGAACCCCACAAAAGAGGGAGAGGAGAGTTTGTAGGAGTCAGTGGATATAAATTACATGGTCTACTGAGTCAACTAAGCAGGGATCACAAACATGGTAGAGGTAAGCATGCATGGAACTGCACCAGGCCTTCTGTTTACCTGTTAGCTCATATGTGTTCCTGTGAAACTCCAGAGACTGGGAGTAGAGGGTATCTCTGACTCTTGCCTGTTCTTGGGACTCTTTTCCTCCTATTTATTTGCCTTATCCTGCTTCTATATGAGGGAATTTGCCTTGTCTTATTGTATCCCATTTTGTAGTGTTTAGTTCTTGTCTTTTGTAGGCAGGCTTTTTTCTGAAGGGAGATGGAGGGGGAGAGGATCTGGGAAGAGAGGGGGAGGGGCTGGAATGAATGGTGTAGGGGAAACTGTGGTTCGAATGTATTGCATGAGAGAATAATCTATTTTCAAGTATATATATATATATATATATATATATATATATATATATATATATATTGCTAATTCCTAATTCTGAGGGAGGGACTGATAGAGACTTGCAATTTAAGGGGTGGAAGCTATATTTTCCATGACAGTCTAAGAGGCTATCAGTCAGAGAGACACACCAACAAGAACAGCTCTACCAGGTGTCAGTAACAAGAGAGAGTATCTTTTTTGCACTATGATAAGGAAGCAGAAATTTCTTATTATATTATATATCTTTATAATATCTATATATCTGTATCTATCTATCTATATATTACTTGAAGATAGATTCTTCTCTCATGAATATATATATTTCTACCAGGTTTTTGGTCACAGTGACAAGAAATCACTGCTAGAAATGGAGGTCAAAGGATGCACATAGGGATCTACCTCAGGCTCTTGCTCTGCTACATTCAAGCAAAAAGAGCAAAAACCTTCAGTAATTTTATTTATGTATCATGCAGGTAAAACTGCTAGACTAACTTGGAATTTTTGTTGACTTATGAATAAACTTTAATAAGCAAAATCTTAAAATGGTCTATGCTATGCCACATATGCATAATTTCACTCAGACAATGGGAGCTGTGCTTGTGCATGGTTTTGCAATCCTATTTATTTGATTAACTGTATTCCTTAGTATTTCCATATCAGCACATGTAGAATGACTGTTTTCTTTTTGAGATCATAATATGATTACAACACTCCCTGTACACCCTTTTCTCCCTCCAAACTCCCACTAACCTTCCCTGCTCCTTCAAATTCATGGACTCATTTTTCATTAACTGATGGTTTATGCATACCTTAAATATATATCCTTAAATATAACTGGCTTTGTCAGTACTGCATTACTTGTATGTGCATTTTCAGGGCTGACCGTTTGGGACTGCACATTTGTTTTTACTTAACTAGAGAGGGCCTTTTCTCCCACTCCATGCCTTTCTCTGTTGACTACAGCTCTTTCTGTGGGTGTAAGGAAACCTTGGGAAAGAGGGGGCAGATTTTAAGAGCTGCAGGTTTACTGTGAAATAGTGTCTCCTAATAATGTCAGCAAACTTGATTTTCTAAATAATGTTTTTATAAATTATTTGAAATTTACACAGATGCATGCCATGTACCTGAATCATATCCACTGCCAGTCCCATTCCTCCAACTCCCTTGAGCTACCCTTGCGCATCATCTGCCCAGCTTCACGTCTTCTTTCTCCCCATCTCTGTCTCTCAGCAACTGGGCTAGAATCGAATTACGGGCCAACAAGTGGACATCATTTTACCCCAGAGTCCACAAAGGAAGATTAGGTGGTTTTAAGAGTACTGTCCATGTTTCTAATGAGACCTAGCAGGTAATTAGCCTGAAAAGCATTCTAACCAAGTAGTGTGGGCAATTAAGGCTGTCCTGCAAAGGGAAAGGATGCCTCCTGCGATAAGGAGAATGGTCTGTGCAGTGTATGCCACTCTCTGAGCTGCTCCCATTGTCAGGCGTTCTGAAGCTCTTTGTTCTTTCTCGTAAAGCCCATAGCTTCAAACCAGGTCTTATTTGAAATCTGTCAAGCAAGGTTTTAGCCATAACACTAGTCTTATCTTTTCAAAAGGATTGGATCAAAGTAGCTTAGTTTTCATCTGAGTTTAGCAGGGAAAATGGCCCATGGCTGTCACTCTGTAATGAGTGCTTTCCCAGGTGACCAACACTAAAGGAATTCAGGGATATTCTGCCTTTGTGTTTGCTGTCATCATCAGACTTGCTCTCCTATATATGTGTGTATGTATGTATGTACGTACGTATGTATGTATGTATGCATACATGCATGGATGTATGTATTGGATTCTTTATAAAAGCATATATAAGTTAGTATATAATTCACCATTTCACCTGTGAAAAGATCTTAATGAGAGTTAAGTACTTCCTCAAACTAGGTCAAAATCAAGGTCCCACTCATGATATCACCCGCCCTTTTTTGATATTTTTGAGACAGGGTTTCTCTGTGTAGCCCTGGCTGTCCTGGAACTCACTCTGTAGACTAGACTGGCCTCAAACTCAGAAATCCACCTGCCTCTGCCTCCCAAGTGCCGGGATTAAAGGCATGCGCCACCACTGCCTGGCATGACACCACATCCTTAAACATCAAACCCTGTTTCAAAGATGCAAAGTATTGTAGAAATTGGTCACTCATGTTCCAGACAGACTATGTAGCTAGAAACTAAGCTGTGAAAGGACCTAGGTTTGAATCCTTATAACCCAGGAATTTCTGGATACAGCAGTGTGCTTCTGTAGTCCCAAGGCTTCTACAGTGAGATTGAGGTTAGGGTGGAGCATGAAGAATCCCTGAAAACTCAGGTACCAGCTAGCCTGGTGTATGCAGCAACAAACAAAGTGGAAGATCATGACCAACCACCATGGCCGTCCTCTGATATCCACACACACACTGTAAATATGGGCCAGCACTCACATACAAATACATACTTCAAATACAGCTTAAAATACATTTAAATGTTTTGATTAGACAGAATCATTTTATGTCACATTTATTTGATAAATCATTTTTCTATAAAATTATGGATAGATACATAACAATATAAACTAGATGTGTTTCAAAGTCAAAGATTCTGGATGGTTCCAAGGGTTGCATCATGAGCAACTGGAATTTTGAAATATGTTCTGACTGTAAGATTAAAGGTCGAAAGGTCCTACATGCTAAAATTCTGAAATTCTGAGGGTCTTAATGTTAATCTTGAATGTCTTATTGTTAGAAACCTAAGTGGAGATGTTAAATATAGAGTTAGATGTGAAAATCTAGGAGTTGAAAGAGTTTGGACACAAAGGAGTAAATCCAGGAGACATTAGCTTACAGATGATATTCAGAATCATGAGCTGAGTGAACTAGATCACAACCACATTGAGTTTGGAAAGAGATTAGGAAAAGCAAAGGAAAGGGGTAAGGCTCTGTTATCCTGGATCATCTGTGTGGGGCTCTGTGTTCAGAACAAAAGCAAGGTAACTACATTCCGTGCTGAGGTAGGAAATATAGTTGGGGGGGGGGGCAGGGGTGAGGGTGAATATTATCAAGCATTGAATTAAACCTTCAAAGAATTAATAAACCATATTTTAAAGTTACATGCATTATCCTCTGTGTATCTGCCCCCACAAGTGGTGTGTGTGTGTGTGTTTCTGTGTGTTTCTGTGTGTGTGAAGATTATAAAATAATACATTTTCATATGGCCTTTTCAAATATCTGCTGTGTTAGTTATTCCTCCTGACCCTCCTCTGACCAACAGTTCTTCTCTTCACCTCTACCCCTCTCCTAATTATTCTCCCCTTTCCATTATATGATTTTATAAATGTCTAATTCTCAAAATACAAAGTCATAAACATCCTTAACATAGCAATATATGGATTATAAAGCTAAAGCTAGAAAATCATGCTCACAGTTAAGGAAAGGGATAAGTTACCTGGATGCTGTTTGCCGTCTTTTCCTAGGAGGAGCTGTAAAGTGATGCCGCTCTGTTAGTGTTAGTGTGGTACTATGCAACACTGAAACACAAAAGTGTTTAACTCTCTTTAACCTAAAAAAATGGCTATTGCATGTGGTTGAGTCTAATATATGCAATATGTAAGCATGAAGTTATATACACTTATTATAGCAAGATTACTCAAATAAAAATAAATTAAATAGATACAAGATCTTGTTTGTAGAAATAAGCTTCCTAGAAAATACAGCTTATGAATCTCTTGTTTTAAGAGGAAGAAAAAACTCAATGCAGAGCAGCTCAAGTAGTGGCTAGATTTATACTTCTTTCCCATGCTCAGTTTCACCTAAGTCTTTATTAAAAACAGAAACATTTCAACATCTCACTATGGAATAATGCATATGCATACTTGTTTGCAAAAATTGAAAACAATATACAATGTACAAAGAGAAACACAAAAGTTACTTTCACATATTTATGGCTGCCTGCATATTCGCAAGTGTAGCATCAAGAGGAGAATATTTAAATTTCCATGAGTGCACATGTAAGGGATTTTGGGTGTCATCTTCTGTTACTTTCCACCTTGTTTCCTAGAGAAAGGGTCTTTTACTGAGCCAGCAGCTCACTGTTTCTGCTAGGCTGGCTTTACAATAGTCTTGGGCATTCTGGGTATCTCTCGTCAATGCTGTGGTTACAGGGACACACAGTCATCTCCAGGTTTTTATAAGAGCTGGAAATCTGAACTCATCCTTCTGTTTTCACAGCAAGGGCTCTTATCCACCAAGGAACCTTCATAGCTGTGTCTTCACTCTCCTTCCCACAAATTCAACTGCTGGTCTCAGAGGTGCCCTGTGTAAAATGCTTCCTGTCTTCTTTCAGTTCACCAGTCTGTGTTTGTCTATACAGATAATCAAATCTTCCATTCACTTCAATTTCATCTTCTTTATAAACAAATGGGAAACTAATAAGCACTTTTCAGTGAGTTTTTCAATTAGTGATACATTTTTATAGCTCTCTATGTTAACACATACAGCTTAGCTTAACTTGTGCTACTTGTATTCAATAGTAATACTATTTTCTAATTCATCCAAAGCCTGTCTAATTTTGAATTTATACATAGAATCAAGTAATAATAATAATAATAATAATAATAATAATAAATAATAATAATTCAAGGATCAAGGTAAGAGTTGAATATATTAGTATGTGTAAAATATGCATGAGAGTACTCAGCTATCTAACATTCAATAATGCCATTCTTGCTTTTAAACCAAAATCTGATGACTATAAAGTATGGGAAGTTATTCTTATTTATTGTGTCATTTAGGCTTTTTGCCATGGTGATAATTCCTCAGGAAAATGATTTAGAAGGAGAAAAGATTTAGTTTGGTCCAGTTTCATAGGTATATCTTTGGTCAGCTTTGTTCATCAGCTCTGGAACTGGTGAAGCAGAACGTCTTGACAGATAGATGAGAAAAACAATTGAGTAGCTCTTGGCAACCGAAAAGTAGATAGGAGGGCAGAGGGAGACTTGGGACAGCGTACAGCATTGAAGATATGGCCTAGTGATTCAAGTAAGAACCAAGTAAGCTACTCTTTCCCATACTTCCCATAACCTTCCAACCAGCCATAAAGTTATGAACTCAGCAGCAGATTATTAACTTCTTATATCAGATTCTCCCCAGCCAAACCAGCTCATAGTGACTGTATCTATGAGCTGGGAAACCAGGCTTCAAACACAGGAGCCTGTTAATGACCTTAACATTTTCTCTTCCAGATTTATAATCATTTTTATTATTCATTCATCTTCCATCTTGTTTTAGTTGCCTAGCTGTGAGCACATATCTTTTATAACTAACCTTGTTTGGTTTGGGAAAATCATTTTCTGTAGAAAAAAATTCTTTTTTTAAAATATTTTATATAGAATATACTTCTATCAGTGCTTTGCCCTCTCTGAACTCCTTCCAGATCCTTGTTACGTCTACTCACCCCACTTCATGACTTCATGTTCTCTCTCTTCAAAATAAAATAACAAAACCAAAGGCTAACAGAAACAAATAAAATAAAAATACCAAAATGAAATAAAATAAAATTCACACACACACACACACATGCATGCGTGCACACACGTGCACATGTGCACACACACACACACACACACACACACACAGAGAGGAGTGTTAATCAGAGTCTATTTTGTGTTGGCCAACTAATCACAGGCATGGGGGCTGGGATGGAGTATAATTGATATACCTAGTAATACTCCATTAATAAAAATTGATTTTTCCTTTCCTAGAAGTTATCAATTGCAAATAGCTTCTTTGTTAAGGGTGGTATTCAGCATTCATTTTAGTTTTTCAGTGGTAGGTTTTGTCTTTTGAACTTGTGTGTTGTGCTGTCACAGTCTGTGAGTTCACATATGTATCATCCCTTTTGCACCTGAAAGATACTGCATTCTACTCCAAACCAAAGACGTATTTGCAGTTGATACCTAGTAGGAAATGGAAACTCAGCTGTCTCCAATGTGAAACTTGAGCATATCAACTACACTTCAGAGAATGTCTCACTCTCAGGAGTAGTTGGTCAACAAAATTGGACTCCATCATCTTTTGGTGTGCTTTTTGGGTTTTGTGTGTGTGTGTGTGTGTGTGTGTGTGTGTTTAGATGTCTGTCCTGTCTTATTTTTTTGTTTTGATTTTTTGAAAAATAAACCCTTTTGAGAGAGAAGAGAAGGAAAGAAAGGGACACACACACACACACACACACACAGAGAGAGAGAGAGAGAGAGAGAGAGAGAGAGAGAGAGAGAGAGAGAGAGAGAGAATTGAGCCCTGTATCCTGAATATTATGAGTAACTTACAACTTACACAATTGGTGAAATGTTATTAAATGAACTGAGGGCTTAGTGGAATATTCTCTCAAGATAACGCCATTTCCTAGCACCACATGATCTTCAACTCTATAGGAGTTAACGTTTCCCATCATACATCCTTGGCAGTATTCAGAGTTTTGGATGTTGTGTATACTGTATTTGGGATTATTCCCCTAATTATGTGACATCATTTCCATCTTTTATTGAAGCCTAGCAAAGGAGAGAAGTCTTCCTGAGATCTAAGATACTGTTCCAACTGTCTTTCCACTTAAAATCTGACCCTGTAGGCACAGTGGTGTGCTCTATGGGGAATATTAGCCAGATATTGTTGCACATTTTTCTATGTAACCAATGGAAGAAGATGATTTCAGAAAAAATGCACTGTTTGAAAAGCCACTTCTGGGAGACTATTGAGCCTTTGTAGTGACTGTCATATACCAATACACAAAGCATCCATTAGTTGGGGATTACTTGGTCAGAGAATGTTTGTCATTTCAACACTCATAAAGTCACCAAGATACATGGGAATTTGCTGGATGCCTGAAATAATTTATAGGGATCGTTTTTCAAACAGTTTCGTTGGGCAGGTTTATAATTAATTTCCTAATGACAATGACAACTCATGGGACATTCTCTTCAGTTATATCCTCTCTCTCTCTCTCTCTCTCTCTCTCTCTCTCTCCTCTCTCTCTCTCTCTCTCTCTCTCTCTCTCTTGGTCTAGCTCAGTGTATATATCTATTTCTACCTCAATATCTATGTTTATGATATCTTCTCTGTCTCTCTCTTTGTATGTATACATATATACATTATCTGACTTTCTTCTTCTTGATTTATGATTATATTATAAGAATTATATATAATGATTACAAATACAATGATTTTATATATATAAAGGAATGTATATGGAGAGATAGAAATAGACAGAGAGATAGAGATAGAGATAGCTAGCTAGCTAGCTAGATAGATAGATAGATAGACATTGAAATTGGACCAGTTTATTTATTTGTTGTCAGGTTCACATGTTAGTGTGAGCCAATACCCAACTCAATAGTAGCTCTAAGAGTTATCAATGAGATGCAAACATTTCATTAATGAGAACAGTGAGGAATGTAACTTCATTTCTTTCAGATGGAGAAAAAGTATCCTGAAGTAAGATCTATATCTATATGGATTCCTGTGTGACAAGCGCATTGCTTGACTTATTTGCCCAGAATATATAAGCTATCATATTCATACCAAATAATGTTTCCTTCTTATTTCTATATAGTGTATCAGTTGAAAATAAAAAAATTAAAATATGAGGTAAAGGTTTTTAGGACAATGATATTTTGTAATAAATAAAAATTATGTTAGCCTCAAATTTTGGTGTTCATAAATAAGATTTTACTTAAAAGGTATTATGTTTTAGAGAATCTTTCTTTTTTTTCCAGAAATAATTTGGGAGTTGATGGTTTCAAAAGAGACTAAATAGATCAAAAACTATAAAATGTTTACTATAATTACTCCTATCTGTCCCCATTGCACTTAACAGCCCCTCCTCTTTATCACTTGTTTAGTCTTGTGAGCCATGCATTCAGCCAGCACCACCTTTGTCACCATTGAATTGGAATTATCTGTTGGAGCTTCTGGAGTCATCAGTACATACATGACAGAATAAACACTCCTCTCTTTCTCTTAAATCTATCAGTAGCCAAATCAGGCTGCCTTTTAAATATTTGCACTTATGCCTGTAGACAAATACTCTTTCCGCCTTAATCAGGTAATCTTTTCTTTTACAATGAATGATAGTAAATGCAGAAACTCACTCTGTGCATGGTGTGAGAAGTAGTGATGGCTAGATGGTGCATTATCTTAAGGCTCTGAGAATACTGCAGAAGAGGGGTAAAATGAATGTGAGAGCTATATGATAGAGAAAGGGATTGTGAAATGCCATCTTGTGGGAATGACACAGCCACTGGCATCATGAACTCACATGAACTCATTGCAATCAGGAGCACCTGTTCTGGGTCTTCAGGAGAATGTGCTAATTAAAAGTCAGCAAGGCAAGGATGGAAGAAGCAGTCAGGGTCCCTATCTTTCACTGTTGAGCTATGTGGACTCTTATATGGAAAGTTTATAGACCTGTTAGATAGGAGCTTAGAAGAAGAATTAATTGACTATTATAGACTGTAAACATGTTTAAATAAGACACCGAGATAGTCTTTTGGCTGAAGCTCTGGCTCTTTATGTCTCAGAGAATACCTGATGAGCAGAAGCCACTGCAGAAGAGGCTTGAGCAAGTCAATGGGGTGAGCCCATCTGAGAGAGGTCATCTAACCTCTGTATTTAGCCCATGTTTTCCTTAAGGACCAGAACTGAAGAGCTGCATATGCTGGTAAACACAATACCGATGATTAACCAATGAAGGAAGAAGTTATTCCTATCCACAGTTTGGGGCATCCACATGGTGTCTGGGAAACCTAGGAGGGAGAACAATAGCTAGCCCATGGGCTCATGCCTCTAATGGCCCACCTTCTTTCTATTAGGAAGCATTTTCTAGCCAGTATCACATGGACATCTAGATATCATTTACAATCCAAACAATAAAACAAAAGTGGTACTGATAGAGGATGCTTATATATAATAGCAGTTTGCAGTTCATGATCCAGGTCATTTCTGTTTCATCTCTTCGTTCCTGGAGAGTGTATAAAATGTGGACTGCCAGAAAGTTATTGCTCTCTAAAACTGATATTTTTATTAGGATACCTTAAAGATCTGTTTTATTGGTTTTCTTGGTATATTTTTCCTCAAATAACTGTGTCTTCTAGGGCTATCACTACAATCTTCCATATGTAGTAAGAACTATTTCCTTATTATCTATTATCTTTACATCCGTAAAAGAGGACACATTGATAATTTTCCTCATTAAACAAAAATAAATCCCTTCAAAGGATCAAGCAGTTCTTCAGTCCCACTGTAGATCAATCCTGTTTGGGAAGAGTGAGTAGTATAGGGTGTACATAAGCACAGGAATTTCAAACCAGAAAATAAAGTTGGGGAACAAACGGGAGTTAAAAATGAGACCAGAATTATGTGTGAGACACATAGCAGGAGTCAGTACAAGCTAAAGACAAGGACCAATAGTTCAAGTCAAGACTCAGGGATGCTGAAGGCACCTTTTCTTTTCTGGCGTATTTACTTTGGAGGAAAATTATGTGATGAGGCATCAGAATGTGCTAGCTGGAAGTTGCAGAGAGCTGGAATGGCCACTAGGGCACTCTACATGAGGGATAAGATGGAGGTTTCCCCAAAGCCTTCATATTACTCCCTCTCTTCATGGGATCTAGTGGCCCCCTTTGCCTTAGTCATCCTAGGCTCTTCTATAAGCAAGCCGTGCATGGAGCTTTCTCTTATCCATTTCCACAGGTGTGAAGCGTGTGTAGAGAAAGGCAACGCAGCATTGACACTGAATGCTAAGTGCAGAGGATAATTGACTGTTAATAATAAGTAAAGTGGAAATGCTCTAAATTGACTTCTTATCACTGTTAATTATCATTCCGAGTAAAAGGTGAAATAATTCTTGACCTTCCCACACAGATATGGAATTTTTTGAGAGGGGAATAACATATGTGCTAATTAAAGTTACTTATTTTTATAAAAATCAGGTAATTCCCATCATATCTCAGCTCTCTATATAAAACGTAGGAGACCATAGTCACATATATAAGCTAAAGGAAATATTTAGAAAAGTCCAGTTGCCATGAATAAATGGTGTAGCTTGGAGACTTTTTAACTAATTATTAATATATTTATTTATATCGCAGCCATAAATGCAGGCAGAGCTAGGTTACTTTAATTTGTCAAGAGCAACACATGGACAGGATGCAAAAATCAAGTAGCATCAAACATGTTAATTAAACTCATATAAACACATAAAATAAATATGTGAAGTATTAATGTATTTTGTGACATGGTATCAGAGAGTTTGAAAAAACAGCTATTAGCCTCATTAAATATGATTCCAAAACATAGTTTCAGTAACCCTTGCTATAACAAAAATATACTGTTTGTAGATGGCTTCAGAGAAAATGTAAAAGTAGAATCTGATATATAGTGAGCCATTGGTGAGCCATTATATTTGAGCAGGTACTTTACTAGGCTTAATGAGAGAGTGAATATTGAAGATGTTTATGTGTTAAGAAGACACAGCCACAATGAAAGAGAGCAAGACAAGTCTTACTGATTTGTTGAGCCTTAAATAAAATTTTAATACAGTTTAAAGACACGAGTAAAAACACTGGTATTATGGAATGTTAAAATTAGAGCCACAAGTTAATGAGAATAAAACTCTAGGGGAAATGTATGACATTTCTACATTAACACTGATGATCCCAGGGTTGTAAGGACACTATAAATAGTCATGGTTGGCTGGTTACTTAAAAGCTTTGGATACAAATCATTATTTATGTACCAACTACATGATATAAAATCAGAATCCAGTTGTTACAAGTGAAAGAGAATTTAGGGTTAGTTGTAACAAAGTAGGTTTTAATACTGACCTTCAATATTTCACTTTTTTTTGGCCTACTTGAGAAAAACTTAAGGACATACATAACAGATAGTGATTTTTGGCTCTTTTGTAAGTAAGCATTCAGTTATTTAGTACCCGTGAGATGGCCGAAAAGGTAGTCTGACAATCTGAGTTAAGTCCCTTCCCTAAAAGTCTAATGATAGAAAGAGAAGATAGAACTCTATGTGGTGTGCTCTTGTCTCCCCTCACACACCAGGGTATACATGTCCTCTGCCACCAGCAATAAATAAATAAATACATGTAAAAATGAATATAAAAGTATTTAGAGCCAGAACAAGATTTATCCCACACTTTATAAGTTTGGTAGTTGTAGACAAGATTCCATTCCTACCGTAAAGATAGAGCTGACTGATAAGCCTATATAAATAATTATCCTTTATATAGTCATCATTAGAATGCTCATGAGTGGGAACTAACATTTTCTATTCTGACCAAGTTTCATATCTGTACTTAGTCATGCAATCCATTTCTACAAGAGACTATTGATAGAAAAGTCTATGAAGAAAACTGTATTTTCTGTTACAACATTATATTGTTAGTTTGTTCCCATCCAGTGCAAACATATGACAAGGTGTCACTGTTTCTCTGTGGAGATATGACTTGTGTTGAAGTTCCATCGGCACTCAAAGCATGCTGCTCTGCAGAAGATTTCACAAACTGAAATGATACTGTCAGGCAAACTGCCCCAAGGGATTACTTAATGCATTTTGTGTTTTCTGTCAGCTAATCAAGTACTGCAAGTGAAGGTGTGGGGATGAGTACCCTGTCCCCTAGAATAGCGTGGCCATCTTGCCATATGCAACATCAGAAGTTAGTTACCACCACAGGTGCACCTACCCTCAGATAATTTTCTGATCTTCTGTATCTTTTTAGACTAAGTATCAGCTTCAATGACATGAACATTTTCAGTACTCAGAAATCTTCAAGTTACAATGACAGAGGTAAATATGGATGCTTAATTGAAGAAGGTGAATAATAAAAGACCCATTACCAAACTCTTCTAAAAAATACTTGCTGTATTTAACAAAACAATGTCTAGTAACAAAATGTCATAGTTTCCTTTCCTGGAAGTATGAGTATGGCAAAGCAGTAAGGCATTACAAATTAAGGAAATGTTCAGAACTGGAAAAAATTCATTCATTGGTATACATTTGCCATAAGCAAAAAAATGATGAAAAATGGTCTGCTCATCTTTATCTGTGAGTGTCACTACCAAGGACCACATGTTAAAGTCTGACTCCTTACTGTGGAAAAAAGTTGACTTATTTAAGACTTAAAAATAGATAAAGAAATAAACATTAAAAATAACACAAACTGAGGGAATTCTGGAAATGAAAAACTTAGGAATTTGAACAAGAACTGTAGATGCAAGCTTCCCTAACAGAATACAAGAGATGGAAGAGAGAATCCTGGACATTGAAGATATGACAGACGAAATGTATACATCAGCAAGAGAAAAATGCTAAATCCACAAATTTCTCACACAATATATCAAAAAATCCAGAAGATCATGAAAATACTAAACCAAAACTATAATAGGAACAAAGGGAGAAGCTTCCCAGCTCAAATGTACAGAAAATATTTTTATAAATATTTTTATAAAATCATAGAAAAAATTCCTAATGTAAAGAAGGAGATGTCTATAAAGGTACAAGAAGCTTACAGAATACCAAATTGACTATAACAAAAAAGGAAGTCTCACCACATAATAATCAGACCAAAACATAAAGAACAAGGAAAGAATATAGAAAGCTTCAAGGGAAAAAGACATATAAAGGCAGTCATGTTAGAATTGCACCTGACTCCTCAATGGAGACTAAGAATGGCTTGGACAGACAACAGACAGCTGCAAACTCTAAACGAGCATAGATGTTAGCCCAGAATACTATACTCAGCAAAAGTTTTAATTACCATATATAGAGAAAATAGGATATTCTATTATAAAATGGAATTTAAACAACATCTGTCTACAAATCCAGCCCTTTGGAAGGTTCTAAAAAGAATACTATAACCTAACACATCAGCAAAACCAAAAGAAGGGAAACACACACAAACACACACACACACACACACACACACACACGCACTCACACACGCACTCACACACGCACTCATACACGCACTCACACACATACACAATACAATAAACATTACCATCACCACTGTACCAACACCATCGTGACCAGCATTACTACCAATAAAACAGAAGTCATCAATCATTGGCTATTTGTACCTCTCAATATCAATGATCCTACTCTCTAATAAAAGATAGACTAACATAATGGGTGTAAAGATAGTATGTATACTTTCGTTGCTTCCAAGAAACATACCTCAACATGAAGGATAGACATTAACTTCAGAGTGAAAGGTTGGAAAAAGATATTCTAAGCAAATGGACCTAAGAATCAAGCTGGTGTAGCCATTTTAACATGTTAACAAAATAACCTCCTAATCAAAACAAATCAAAGGAGATGGTAAAGGACACTGAATATTCACTTAAGGAAAAATTCACCATGATGACATTTCAATTCTTAACATCTATGCTCCAAACACAGGGGTAAGCAAGTTTATAAAAGGAATGTTACTACAGCTTAAATCACATATTGGACCTCATACATTGATAGTAGGAGACCTCAATACCCCACTCTTATGGATGCACAGGTTGTCCAGACAAAAATTAAACAGAGAAATAATAGTGGAAGCAGGTGTTATAAAATTAATGGACCTAACAGATATTTATAGAACATGTCATCTAAACAAGTATGAATGCACTGTCTTTTTAGCATCTTAAAGAACTTTCTCCAAAATTGACTATATGTTTGCCCATAAAGCAAGCCTGAACAGAGAGAATAACAGTAAAATCCACCCCTGTATCCTATCAGATCACCATGAATTATAGCTGGACTTCAACAACAACAGCACAATGAAAAGTCTACAAACTCTTGGAAACTGAATAGCACCCTATCCAATGAATAATGGGTCAAGATAGAAATAAAGAAGATAAAGAGTTTCGAGAATCCATTGGAAGTGAAGGAACCACATACACAAACTTATAGACACAATGAAAACAGTACCAAGAGGAAAGTTCATAGCACTAAGTGCCTACATAGAGAAATTGGAGCTATCTCATACTATGACTTAAAAATATATTTGAAAGCTCTAGAACCAAAAGACGCAACCACACCCAAGAGAAATAGAAGGCAGAAAATAATCAAATTCAGAACTGAAATCAATAAAATAGAAGAAACAAAGTATATAACAATAAATCAATGAAATAAAGAGTTGGTTCTTTGAGAAAATTAGCAAGATAGACAAATCTTTAACTAACTAAAAGACAGAGAGAGCATATTCAAATGAGCAAGATCAGAAATGAGAATGGAGCGTATCAGTAGACATAGAGGAAATACAGAGAATCGTAAGGACATGCATTAAAAGCCTATGCTCCACCAAACTGGAAAAACTAAATGAATGAATTATTTTCTTGTTAGATACTACATAACAAACTTAAATCAAGATCAGATAAAGAATTTAAATAGACCTATATATAATCCCTAGTGAAATAGAATCATTTACTAAAATTCTTCCAACCATAACAAAACAAAACAAACAAAATACCCACCCCCACCAAAAAAACAAACCAAGGGACAAATAGTTTTAGCACAGAATTCTACCAGACTTTCAAAGAAGAGTTAACACAAATATTCCTTTAATTATTACAGCAAATAGATACAGAATGGGCATTCATTTTTTAAGGCCACACTCTCTGATGCCCAAACTACACGAAGACTCAATAAAGAAAGAAAATGGAACCAATTTTCCTTATGAACATAGATGCAAAAAGAATGCTCAATAAAATCCTTGCAAATCAAACCCAAGAACCTATCAAATAGATCATCCATGGAGATCTCTGGCCCAGCCAGGTACAAGGGTTCAGGCAAAAGGGAGAGAATGCAAGAGGGACAGGGAATCTCTTCCATTGCCTCTACTGCTGCAGCTGCCTCCACCTCCCTCTCTGACAATCTTGTCACCTCAGTTCCTTCATGATGCTTTGTTGTAAGTTGACTGGGCTGAGCTGGCAAAAGGTCAGCTAGCCAGCAAGGAGTGCAGGGGAACTTCTTGTGGCATTTCAGGAGAGCAAACCCCTTCCCAAGTGGCATTGATATAGTTTTTATGACAGAAGCTCTCAGAACATGGAGTAGTTATCCCACACCTTTATGCTTTCTGGATAGGATTTTTAAGTACAGTTTTGGAGTGGGTCAGGATCTGACAGCAGGTACTTTCTATTGGCTTGGTCTGAGAGCTTGGGGATAACTTATCTATATGTGGGAGGGCTTAATGTATTGTTCCTACATGACTGATGGCTACACACCTCTCTACCAGGGCTTGTGGGGAGCTTTAGCTACATGAAAAGTGCCCGGTGCCCAGGAGTGTGGAAAAAAACACATTTTGTCCCTTCAGGGTGATGGGGATTTCTAGCCTTGGCTGGACCAGGAACAAGGTTGCCTTTTGCAGACTACCACCCCATGAAGTAGGCTTCATCCGGGACATTCAGGGATAGTTTAATATATATAATCAGTATATGCAATCCACCATAAAAACAAACTTGAAAAAAAACCCACATGATCATTTTAGATTGAGAAAAAGCCTTTAACAAAATCTAACATTCCTTCATGATAAAAGTCCTTAAGAGACATACAAGGTCCATACCTAAATAAAATAAAGGCAATTTACAGCAAGCTTGTAGCCAACATCAAATTAAATGGAGAGAAACACAAAACAATTTCATTAAAATCCTGAATAATACAAAGCTGGTCACTCTCTTTATATACCTTCAGTAAAGTAATTGAAGTTTTAGCTAGAACAATAACACAATTATGGTGATCAAAGAAATATAATTTGGAAAGGATGATGTCACAATATCCTTATTTGAAGATAATATAACAGTATATTTATGTGACCTTAAAAAGGCCACAAGGTAACTCCTACAGCTGATAAACACTCTAAGTGGATTCAAGTGGAAATTTCTGGTTTCTTTGGAGACTCAGTTGTGCCATAGGATGCTTTTCTGAAAACTGTCCTAAGAGATTATGAGAGGATGTTTTAGCTGAAGAAGACACATGGGGGGATTGGTAAGAACAGACATGCAGTGTTTTTCTGGAGGTTGCCTGAAAAACAAGGGCATGTGATGATTTTTTAATTGTTGTTTTATTTATTTATACTTCAAATATTGTCCCACTTCCTGGTCTTTCCTCCACAACCCCCCCTTCAATCACCCATCCCCCTTGCCTCTAAGAGGGTGCTCCCCCAACCACCCACCTACTCCTGCATCACTGTTCTAGTATCCCCCTATGCTGGGGCATTGAGCCTCCTCAGGAACAAGGGCCTCCCCTTCCTCTGGTGGGAGATGAGGCAGTCCTTCTTACATGTGTAGCTAGAGTCATGGACCATTCCATGTATACTCTTTGGTTATGGTAGTTTAGTCCCTGGGTGACCTTGGGGGTTCAGTTAGTTGATACTGTTTTAATAGAATGGATGCTTGAGAGAACACATGATATTTAAGAATGATATAAATATAACCCAAAGGACAATGGATGATGTTGGATGGTATCGGTATGGCTTGCCATTCATTGTTGGTCATTGTTGGCCTTTGCTGAAGCTGGTCACTGGTCTTCACTGAGGACACTAGGTGGTGTTGGTATGATTTACCATTCTTTGATGGTTATCTTGTGTTGTTGACTTAGTCAATTTTTAAATGGTGTTTGCCAGTCCTGCAATTGTACATGTGTAAATGATGTTTGCGAGTAGCCTGAGCTGTGCCTGCTGATTTGTGTGACATGAACTGCTGATATCCTGACAACACAGATTGGATTTGCTACAAAGAAATATTTCTAAACAGGTATATATCCTCCTTTGCTTTATTACCCTCTTCTTTCCCCTACTTTGGGTGGATTGTGGGCTGGAAAGGGAGGTTAAAGGATTTAAGAACCTTTATTAAAAACAGTGGATGGATACAAGAGTAACTAAAAAAAATCAGTAGCTATTTCATTCATTCATATACATTCATTATTTTGAATAACAAATGGACTGAGAAAGAAATCAAGGAAACAATACCTTTCAAAATAACCTCAAATAAAGTAATATCCTGGGATAACTCTAACCAAGCAAGTGAAAGAGTTGTATGATAAAAACGTCAAGTCTTTGAAGAAAGAAATTGAAGAAGATATCAGAAGTTGGAAAGACCACCTATGCTCATAGATTAGTAGAATTAATCTAGTTAGAATGGCCATTTTACCTAAAGCAATATACAGATTCAATGCAATCCTCATCAAAATTCCAACATAATTCTTTATAGATCTTGAAAGGACAAGTTTTAACTTCATTTGAAAAAAAAAAACCAAAAACAAAAAACCAAAACTCTCTAAAAACCAAACAATGCCAACAACATCAACAACAAAAACAACCAAACAATAAACCAAACCAAAACAAAACAAAACAAAAAAGAAACAACAACAACAACAACAACAAAAATACAGGACAGCTAAAACAATCCTGAACAAAAAAAGAACTAGAGAAAGTATCACCATCCCTGATTTCACCTTGTACTACAAAGTCATAGTATTACAAACCACTTAATATTGGCATAAAACACACACATTGATCAATGGAATAAAATAAAAAGTCAAGACATTATACCTGTTGACACTTGATGCTTGATATTGATGCCAGAAATACACCTCAGGAAAAGAAAGCATCTTCAGCAAATGGTACTAGTCAACTGGGTATCTGTACATAGAATAATGCAAATAGATACATATTTATCACCCTGTACAAAACATAAGTACAAGTCAATCAAAGGCCTCAACATAAAACCAGATACACTGAACCTGATAGAAAAGAAAATGGGGAATATCCTTGAACCTCCTGGTACACAAGACAAGTTTATGAAAAAAAACAAACAAACAGGAACTAATATCAGGAACTAAGATCAACAATCAATAAACTGGTTCTCATGAAACCAAAAAGCTTCTACATGGCAAAGAACACTCTCACTCAGGCAAAGTGACAGGCTATATAATGGAAAAAGATTTTTACCAGCTGTATATCTGATAGAGGATTCATATTAGATATGTATACAAAACTCAAGAAACTAATTATAAAAAGATTAATCATTTTAAAAATGGAGTACAGATCCAAACAGAATTCTCAATAGTGGAATCTTGAATGACTGAAAAACACTTAAAGACATCCTTAGCTATTAGAGAAATTCAAATCAAAAATGCTTTAAGATTCTATCTTACACCAGTCAGAATGGCTAACATCCATAACAGAAGTTAGAGTCTGCTGGCAAAGATGTAGAACAAGAGGAACACTTAACCATTCATGATGTCATTTTTAACAGCTGAGAAATAATCCATTATGTAAATATAACACATCTTCTTCATCCATTCTTCTGTTGAAGGCCATGCAAGTCCTTTGTAGTTTTTAAGTGTTATGAATTGATCAACAATGAACTTGGTCAAGCAAGTGGCCTTGTGGTAGGATGGAACATCTTTTTGGTATATGCTCAAGAGTGGTAGAGTGAATATATAATGGTATAATGGATCTTGAAGTACATTAATATCCAACTTTATGAGTTGACACCACACTGATTTTCATAGTGGTTTTATAAGGTAGATCCAAACACTACTCATCTCAAGTAATTAATGAAATGATTCCAAGTGATATTCTGCTCATAGATCAATGCCTTGTCTAGTTGTGATCAGAGAGACTTCCTCTGGCAGCAGATGGGAGCAGATGCAGACACTCAAGGCTAGACATTATGTAGAGAGAGTCTAAATTGGAAGTATCCATTGTGATCCTCACCTTAGAGCTCATAGATTCCACAGTAGATGAGGCAAAAAGACTGTATGAATCATAGGGGCCCTAAAGCATTAGGAGACCAAAGCTCACATACTCAACTAAGCAGGGCACATAAGGGTTCACAGAGACTGAAGCTGCAAGCATGGGACCTATAGGAATCTGCCTTAGGTCCTCTGTATATGCTGTAGCTGTTAGCTTGGTGGTATTGTGTGACTCCTAACTGTAGGGGCAGGTATGTTCTTGACATCTTTTTTCTGCTCTTGGGATTGTTCTTGCTGTTGGGTTGCTTTGTTGTTCCTTGGTATGAGGTCTTCTGCCTTATCTTTTTGTATCTCTCTCTCCCTCTACCTCTCACACTCGTTCTCTCTCCCCTCCCCCCCCCCCCCCCCCGGTGTTCTTGTCTTTTGGAGACATTCTCTTTTCTGAAAGAAGATGGTGGGATAGTAGATTCACAGGAGAGAGTTGGAGAGAGCAGGGAGGAGTGGAAGGAGAGGAAATTGTGCAAGGGATGTATTGTTTCACAAAAGAAACTATTTATAATTTTAAAAAGTTGACTTCATACAGGAGAGTAGAATTTTAGTTATTGGAGATAGTAAAGGAAGGAGAAGGGGAAGGAGAAGGGGAAGATGGGGTGACAGATACAAGAGTATAGTTTGTATGTGATGCTTGATTACTTATCAAATATGCACATATGGGAAGCCCAAACAGGACTTAGTGAGTTATATAAAATGTAAATTTGGTGAAGTTTGGAGCTGAATATGTTAGGGGACCAACAGCAGGAGTTGGCAGGGGGAAATATTAGTGTCAATGATCATTAATTTTATCATTAAGTATATAATTCATTATATATTTGTATAATACGTCTAAAATAGAGAATACAAAACTTGAAAGAAAATGAAAAAATACAGTTAAGTAGAAGGAATTAGTTTTAGCATTGTATAGTACTTGTCTATAATACCCATCAACTGACTAACTATATTGTAAAGTAATGGTCAAGATGAATATTAACAAACACTTGTAATTATGTCTACCCACCATTATAACATAGTTATCTGAAATACTGCAACAGATAACCTAATCGTTTGGATGAGATGAGTCAAAGCATGCATGTATGATCTTGAGAAGCAATAAATCCACATTTCAGAAGTGAAGGTTTAGAAGGAACATGTCTGCTGTGATCAAGGTGACAGGGTTCACATGTACCAGCACTGTTTGCTCAAAGTCCTCACTGGGGATGAGTTTTCTTTCTTTCTTTCTTTCTTTTTTTACTTTAACTTTATTTTTTATTTTCTTTTCTATATTCTTTGTTTACATTCTGAATGCTTTTCCCAGTTTCCCCCTCCCCATCCATCTCATAAGCCCTCTTCCCTCCGCCCATTTCCCAATCACCCCCCTCCCATTTCTCTGTCCTTGTACTCCCCTACAATGCTGGATCAACTCTTTTCAGAACCAGGGCCCTCTCTTTCCCTCTTCTTGGGTATCATTTGATATGCTAATTGTGACTTGGGAATTCAGAGCTTCTGGGCTAATTAATATCCACTTATCAGTGATTGCACTCCATGTGTATTCTTTTGTGATTGGGTTACCTCACTTAGGATGAGATTTTCCATTTCCACCAATTTGTCTAAAAATTTCATGAATTCATTGTTTTTAATTGCTGAGTAGTATTCCATTGTGTAAATATACTACAATTTCTGTATCCATTCCTCCATTGAGGGACATCTGGGTTCTTTCCAGCTTCTGGCAATTATAAATAAGGCTGCTATGAACATAGTGGAGCATGTGTCCTTATTGCATGTCAGGGAATCCTCTGGGTATATGCCCAGGAGCGGTATAGCAGGGTACTATGGAACTGTCATGCCCAGTCTTCTGAGGAACCGCCAGACTGATTTCCAAAGTGCTTGTACCAACTTGCAATCCCACCAGCAGTGGAGGAGTGTTCCTCTTTTTCCACATCCTCGCCAACATCTGCTGTCTCCTGAGCTATTAACCTTAGCCATTCTGACTGGTGTGAGGTGAAATCTCAGGGTTGTTTTGATTTGCATTTCCCTAATGATTAATGATGTTGGACATTTCTTAAGGTGCTTCTCAGCCATCCAAAGTTCTTCAGGTGGAAATTCTTTGTTTAGCTCTGTACCCCATTTTTAATAGGTTATTTGGATTTCTGGATCACTTCTTGAGTTCTTTTTATATATTGGATATTAACCCTCTGTCTGATGTAGGGTTGGTGAAGAACTTTTCCCAATTTGTTGTTTGCCATTTTGTCCTTTTGACAGTGTCCTTTGCTTTACAGAAGCTTTGCAATTTTATGAGGTCCCATTGGTCAATTCTTGATCTTAGAGCATAAGCTATTGGTGTTCTGTTCAGGAACTTTTCCCTGTACCCACGTCCTCAATGGTATTCCCCAGTTTCTTTTCTATTAATTTCAGAGTGTCAGGTTTTATATGGAGGTCCTTGATCCACTTGAAGTTGAGCTTAGTACAAGGAGATAAGAATGGATCAACAGGCTATCTTTTTTTCCACTGGATGGTTTCAGTTCCTTTGTCGAAGATCAAGTGACCATAGGTGTGTGGATTCATTTTTGGGTCATCAATCCTATTCCATTGATCCACTTGCCTGTCATTGTACCAACACCATGCAGTTTTTATCACTATTGCTCTGTAGTAATGTTTGAGGTCTGGGATACTTATTCCCCTAGAAGCTCTTTTACTGTTGAGAATAGTTTTAGCTATCCTGGGTTTTTTGTTATTCCAGATGAATTTGAGAGTTGCTCTTTCTAACTCTATGAAGAACTGAGTTGTGATTTTGATGGGGGTTGCATTGAATCTGTAGATTGCTTTTGACAAGGTTGCCATTTTAACTATATTAATCCTGCCAATCCAGGAGCATTGAAGATTTTTCCATTTTCTGAGGTCTTCTTCGATTTCCTTCTTCAGAGATTTGAAATTCTTGTCATATAGTTCTTTCACTTGTTTGGTTAAAATCACACCAAGGTACTTTATGTTGTTTGTGGTGGGTGAAGGGTGTCATTTCCCTAATTTCTTTCTCAGTCTGCTTATCCTTTGAGTATAGGAAGGCTACTCATTTGCTTGAGTTGATTTTGTAATTAGCCACTTTGCTGAAGTTGTTTATCAGCTGTAGGAGTTCTCTGGTAGAGTTTTGTCGGTCACTTAAGTATAATATCATAGCATCTGCAAATAGTGATAATTTGACTTCTTCCTTTCCAATTTTTATCCCTTTGACCTCTTTATGTTGTCTAATTACTCTAGCTAGGACTTCAAGAACTATATTGAAAAGATATATAGAGAAGGGTCAGCCTTTTCTAGTCCATTATTTTAGTGGGATTGCTTCAAGTTTCTCTCCATTTAGTTTGATGTTGGCTACTGGTTTGCTCTATATTGCGTTTACTATGTTTAGACATGGGCCTTGAATTCCTGTTCTTTCCAAGACTTTTAAAATGAAAGGATGCTGAATTTTGTCAAATGATTTTTCAGCATCTAATGGAATGGCCATGTGTTTTTTTTTATTTGAGTTTGTTTATATAGTGGATTGCATTGATGGATTTCCATATATTGAACCATCCCTGCATCCCTGGGATGAAGCTTACTTGATCATGGTAAATAATGGTTTTGGTGTGTTCTTGGATTCGGTGGGCAAGGATTTTATTGAGTAATTTTACATCGATATTCATAAGGGAAATTGACCTGAAGTTCTCTTTCTTTCTTGGATCTTTGTGTGGTTTTTGGTATCAGCGTAATTGTGGCTTCATAGAACGAGTTGGGTAGTGTTCCTTCTCTTTTTATTTTGTGGAATAGTTTGAAGAGTATTGGTGTTAAGTCTTCTTTGAAGGTCTAATAGAATTCTGCAGTAAAATCATTCTGTGCTTTTTTTACATTGAAAGGCTTTCTATGACCCCTTGTATTTCTTTAGGGGTTATTGGACTGTTTAGATGATCTATTGGATCCTGATTTAATTTTGGTATTTGGTATCTGTCTAAGAAATTTTCCATTCCCTTCAGATTCTCCAGTTGTGTTGAGTATAGGCTTTTGTAGTAGGATCTGATAATTTTTTGAATTTCCTCAGTTTCTGTTGTTATATCTCCCTTTTCATTTCTAATTTTGTTAATCTGGATACTGTCTCTGTGTTTTTTGGTTAGTCTGGCTAAGGGTTTATCTATCTTGTTTTTTTCCCAAAGAACCAGCTCCTGGTTTTGTTGATTCTTTGTATGGTTCTCTTTGTTTCTCCTTGATTGATTTCAGCCCTGAGTTTGATGATTTCCGGTCTCCTCTTCCTGGGTGAAATAGCTTCTTTATTTCCAGGGCTTTCAGTTGGGCCCTTACGCTTCTAGTGTATCCTCTCTCCTGGTTGCACTCAGGGCTATGAGTTTTCCTCTTAGCACTGCTTTCATTGTGTCCCAGAGATTTGGGTATGTTGTGCCTTCATTTTCATTAAATTCTAAAAAGTCTTTGATTTCTAGATTTCTTCATTGAGTGGAGTATAGTTCAATTTCCACCTGTATGTGGGCTTTCTTTTGTTTTTTGTTGCTATTGAAGTCCACTTTTACTCCATAGTGATCTGATAGGACACATGGGATTATTTCAATCTTCTTATATTTGTTGAGGTCTGTCTTGTGACTTATTATATGGTCCATTTTGGAGAAGGTACCATGAGGTGCTGAGAAAAAGGTACATTCTTTTGCTTTAGGATTAAATGTTTTATCTATATCTATATCTATATCTATATCTATATCTATATCTATATCTATATCTATATCTATATCTATATCTATATCTATCTATATATCTATCTATCTATATCTATATCTATATCTATATCTATATCTATATCTATATCTATATCTATATCTATATCTATATATATGTTAAATCCAATTGGTCCAAAGTTTCAATTAGTTTCACTGTGTCCCTGTTTAATTTTTGTTTTCCTGATCATTGAGGAGAGTGGGGTGTTGAAGTCTCCCACAATTATTGTGTTAGGTGCAATGTGTGTTTTGAGCTTTAGTAAAGTTTCTTTAATAAATGAGAATGCCCTTGCATTTGTAGTATATTTGTTCAGGATTGAGAGTTCTTCTTGTTGTATTTTTTCCTTTGACCAGCAAGAAGTGTCCCTCAGTGTCTCTTTTGATGACCTTAGGTTGAAAGTCAATTTTATCTGATATTAGAATGGCAACTCCGGCTTGTTTCCTGAGACCATTTTCTTATAAAATTATCTTCCAGCCTTTTACTCTCTAGTTTTTGTCTTTGACACTGAGGTGTGTTTTCTGCATGCAGAAAAATGTAGGGTCCTGTTTAAGTATTGAGTCTGCTAGTCTATGTCTTTTTATTGGGGAATTGAGTCCATTGATGTTAATATATATTAAGGAATAGTGATTTTTGCTTCCTGTCCTTTTTGATGTTAATTTTATATTTTAGTGGTTATCTTCTTCTGCGTTTGTTGAAAGGAGGTTACTATTTTGCTTTTACCCGGGTATAGCTTCTCTTCTTGTATTGGTGTTTTCCCCCATTATCCTTTGTAGGGCTGGGTTTGTGGAAAGATATTGTATAAATTTGGTTTTGTCATGGAATATCTTGTTTTCTTCATCTAAGGTAATTGAGAGTTTTACTGGGTATAGTAGTCTTGGAGTCTTGGTTGACATTTGTGTTATCTTAGAATCTTCACGAGATCTCCCCAGGATCTTCTAGCTTTCATAGTCTCTGGTGAGAAGTCTGGTGTAATTCTGATAGGTATTCCTTTGTATGTTACTTGGCCTTTTCTCTTACTGCCCTAAGTATTCTTTCTTTGTTTAGTATATTTGGGGTTTTGATTATTAAGTGACGGGAGGTATTTCTGTTCTGGTCCAGTCTGTTTGGAGTTCTGTAGGCTACTTGTATATTCATGGGCATCTCTCTTTCTTTAGGTTAGGGACTTTTTCTTTCATAATTTTGTTGAAGACATTTGATGGCCCTTTAAGTTGTAAATCTTCATTCTCGCTATGCCTATAATCCTTAGGTTTGGTCTTCACATTGTGTCCTGGATTTACTGGATGTTTTGGGTTACAAGCTTTTTACATTTTGCATTTTCTTTGACTGTTGAGTCCATGGTTTCTGTGGTATCTTCGGTATCTGAAATTCTTTCTTCTATCTCTTGTATTCTGTTGTTGATATTTACATCTATGACCTCTGATTTCTTCCCAAGGTTTTCTATCTCCAAAGTTGTCTCCCTTTGTGATTTCTTACTTGTTTCTACTTCTGTTTTTAAATCCTGGATAGTTTTGCTCAGCTCCTGCGCTTGCTTGTTTGTGTTATTCAGACTTACTCACCAGGCTTTTCTGGGCACATCCTTACTGACATAACCATAACAATGTATAGCAGCTTTCTATGTGCATCCCATTTAATACAAGTGACTCAAAAACAATGGAAAACATACCCTTTCTCCTGAATATTTTCCTGTGTATATGTGTATGCTGTGTCCTTGTACATGGGTTACAGTCATGTGCAGGTGTGTGGACAGAGGTTGAAGATCAGCACCGTTCTCATCAGTTTCCAAAATTTAGCTCATCTGGGCAGCTTGTCCTATGGATCCTGACTGAGCACCAGAGTTACAGGTGGGCAGCCACACCCACCTGACATTCAAATGGATTAATTGAATAGGACCTTCATTTCTGTGTTTACAGAATAAGCACCTTAGCAACTGAGCTGACTCCCATCCCCCCAATTTGATCTGCTTCCATCACTCAATGGAGGGATTTTGTTAATATAGAGATTTTGATATTCAGAATTTCAGCATTCTAGGGTTTAATGTTTCACGATTGAGTTTAGAGACAGTAGGCTTTTTTGATTTTAAGCTTTATTGATTTTACACTAACGGTTTGAATCATTCAGGATTTGAACATTGAGGATACAATTTCCAGGACTATAGTGGTGGCCAAAACACATCTCCAGTCCTAAGCACACCATTATACATGTACTGTTATTAATGTTCAGGTATAAAGATATGATAATATCTTAAAATAAAAAATTAAAGTAAATTAAAATGGAATTCATATTTCCCCAGACAGAAAAAATGTAACTTCTTTGGGTCAGACTGCTTTTGTGACAAAGCAATTCCCATTTTCTCAGGTACATGCTTATTTATAAAGGTCTTTTGTTTTTAATTGAAAAGAGAAAACAGGGAAGTAAAAACACTTTATGATAAAATGAAAGATTTACATAGAAAATATTTCAGATAAACATGTTAAAATTGACAATTTTCATTGAAAATTAAAGAGTAAAGTAGTAGAAATGTAAAACATTGCTAAATTAATTGAAATATGGGATAGAAACATTTTATGATAGAATTGAAAATTTACGTGGAAAATATTTCTAATAAAAATTGTAGAAAAATGTAGAAAAACATGTTAGAATTGAAGATTATCATGGAAAATTTTATATAGATATAAAAATGGTAGGCATAAAAGTATTCCTAAGTTGATTGAAAGTGGAATTATAAACATTTTCTGATAAACTTGAAGATTTTCATGGAAAATATTTCTGATAAAATTGAAGAAATATGTAGAAAAACATATAAAAATTAAAGATTATCATGGAAATTATACAGATAAAATGGTATGCATAAAGATAATTCTAAGTTGATTGAAGGTCGAATTATAAACATTTTCAGATAAAATTTAAGATTTACATGGAAAATATTTCTGGTAAAATTCAAGAAATATATAGACAAGTTAAAATTGACTATTACATAGAAAATTTTACATATAAAATGATAGATAGAAAAACTTTCTAAATTAATTGAAGGTGGAATTAGAAACATTTGTGATAAAATCAAAGATTTACTTTGAAAACATTTCAGATAAAATAGATGAAGTATATAGAAAGACATTAAAATCAAAGATTATGATGAAAAATAATGCAGGTAAAATTGTAAACATAAAAAATTAATTAAAAGGCGAGTTACAAACATTTTCTGATAAAATTGAAGATTTACGAATGGATACAGAAAATGTGGTATATTTACACAATGGAATACTACTCAGCAATTAGAAGCAATGAATTCACAAAATTTTTAGGCAAATAGTTTGATCTGGAAAATATCATCCTAAGTGAGGTAACCCAATCCCAAAAGAATACACATGGAATGCAATCTATGATAAGTGACTGTAGTAGGCTGGAGAGAAAGGAGAGGCAAATTGATTTCAGGGTTAAGTGTGCAAGCCATAACAAGCCCAAATCTCCTCAAGGAAGTGATTTAGCAGTGTTCAATTTGGTTTGAACAAAGTAAACAGTAACACAAAAATTATAAAGCCGCATTATGCTGAACTCAAAGCTTATGTGCCATCGTCTAGTAATAATACATGCAGGTGGTTCTTTCTGATAGTACAACTCACATAGATATGATGCAGATCTGATTGGTCCATGTCGATATTGGTTCAATGCATTGTTTAAAACATACTGCTCAGCACTAGCAAAGTAATCATGTGCAAAATGTAAATCTTATGTAATGAATTTAAATTTTATGAGGTACGTAGTTCAGTTTGTATTTGACTCAGTTTTTTTTTAATTTAAGAACTATAAACAGGATAACATTATTGGTTTGATTTTATAGTTATTTATGATACATTATAATGAAAATCATAGGTTAGCACTATAAACAGATGTAATAAGCTAATAGCAGAATCCAAAATAACAAAATTACTAGTCATACCAGAAAGGATGTGTTCATTTACACATGAGTTAGGTATAATAGAATATCCTAATGCCTAAAATCTGATGTTGGTGAATATAATTTTCTACATTGTATGTGTCTGAAAAGTAAAATTATTTTGTCTTTCTGAATCACAGTTAATTCTTCTAGACTTGTACTGTAGAATTTTCTAAATAAAGGCTGAGAAAGTTTCAGAAATGTGAAGATTGATAGACAGCTGCACACATAGGAAAATCTATGAGGGTCTCACCCACCCAAGACATGATGACAGTACTCGTCTTCATAACGACCCACCAGTACTTGATAAAGTAGCATGCTAATCACAATCAAGAGTGTTTTTATATTTTTATTTTTATAGTTTTGCATTAATTTAGAGGAAATTTTTCCTTGATGTCTTTCTTGTCTATTTGAGAGATTAGATTGGTCTTAGTTATTTTCACCAGATCTGGTTTGTGAAATAGGTCCCTTTCTTTAATTTAAACAAAAATAAAAGACTGAGGCCAAAGGGTAAAGGACAATATTATTTAGATTTCCAATGGAATGAGAACAGACAAAGGGAAAACGATCTGGCATTAAAGGCTCACATCAATTGCAGTAATTAAGCTTTGCAGTGTCATTAGACATGATAACAATAATTTGTAGTCTTTCATGCCGCTTTACATGCTAAGCATACAGAACCACTAGATGTCAGGACCCTTACTATTTCTCATTGTTATAATTATTTTTTTCCTGCTAAGGAAATAATGGCTTTCAATTGTCATGAAATGGGGAGATATACAACACAAATTTGGATTCTCAACTGCAATGAAGCAAAGAGGGAGTGTTTCATGCTTTTTAACCATCTGTAAAATGTATGGCAGCAATAAAATGCTAACAAGACACAGAGGTGACTAGTTTCAAGAGTACAGTATTTAAATTTATAAAAGTTAATTTAGCATTATGCTAAATGAGAAGTTAATGTTCCTACAACTCAGCAACTGAGCTATGACATATTATGCCACAGGTTTGAGTTTAACCAAGAATATTCAAGTATTTGATTGTGAGAATCTGTCATTAATCAGTTCAAATTTCGTACTACCATGATTAGTGAGGAGAAAAACCCCTGGATGGGTACTTTGGATCTGCAGAGTTCACAGTATGGGGAATGAGAAAGTCTTAAGTAGCTTAATATTTCATTTCCACTAATCTAGTGAGCAGTGTTTACAAACAGTTATGTTTAGTTTTCTTTCTTGGTAATTCAATTGGTAACACTCTTCCTTCTAACTCAGAGATTGCAAATGTACCACCTTGTGTTTGAGAAGCAGCTTTGAGGCAGTTGAATTAGTCAACTCAATGGACATGAAGGAAGGCTACAAAGTATCTTTCTTTCTCAGGATCTGAATACAGTTTGGGTGTTAGGAAAGGAGAAGTAGCTCATTTTTATCTTCCTTCACTGAGATTTAGCTTGTATCTTGGCCTGGGTTAGGGTGCTGTGAAATTATTTTGTTTCATATAAAGATTTTTATTTGAGACTGACCGGCACTTGGAGGTGTGCTCTGCTCATTTGAATATGCTCTCTCTGTCTTTTAGTTAGTTAAAGATTTGTCTATCTTGCTAATTTTCTCAAAGAACCAACTCTTTATTTCATTGATTTATTGTTATATACTTTGTTTCTTCTATTTTATTGATTTCAGTTCTGAATTTGATTATTTTCTGCCTTCTATTTCTCTTTGTGGTTGCGTCTTTTGGTTCTAGAGCTTTCAAATATATTTTTAAGTCATAGTATGAGATAGCTCCAATTTCTCTATGTAGGCACTTAGAGATCTAACAAACAGTGCCAAGTATGCAGATATAGCCAAGGCTAACATCGCTTGGGTCTCAGCCTGTCAGGCCTTTGCCTGCACCCAGGGCCTAGGCAGCTCTGTGGGCAGTTTCTGTACACCAACCCTGTCAGGGGTCATTTGCTCTGCAGACTGACCAGCACTTGGAGGTGTGCTCTGCTATCTTGGCTCCCAGATGCCAGAGAAATCTAAAAGACAGCACCAGGTATGCAGACATAGCCCAAGGCTAACATCACTTGGGTCTCCTCAGCCTGTCAGGCTTTTGCCTGTACCCAGGGCCTGGCCAGCTCTGCTGGCCATTTGTGTCCCAATCCTGTCAGGGGTCATTTTCCCTGAAGAGTGGTCAGCACTTGGAAATGGTCCCTGCAGCATTCGCCATCTTAGCTCCCTGACAAAGCAGATGGGCAACACCAGCTTCACAGAGACAACCCGAGTATAGCATTGCTTGGGGCAAGACACACCAGAGCTCCAAGGGCACCCAAGAGGAGGGAAGCACATAAGCAATCTATGCTAGCAGTGTGGAAATAGCCTTACAGGCTCACAGGAGGTTCAAGAACCAGAGAGTGACATCAAGACCAACTAACACCAGGGATAACAAGATGGCAAAAGGCAAATGTAGGAATGTTACTATGAGAAATCAAGGCAATATGGCAGCATCTGAACCCAATTCTCCAACAACAGCAAGTCCTGGATGCCCCAACACACCAGAAAAACAAGATTTGGATTTAAAAATCACTGGTCATGATGCTGTTAGAGGAACACAAAAAGGACATAAATAAATCTCTTAAAGACATACAGGAGAACATGAATAAGTTAGAAGCCCTTAAAATGGAAAAACAAAAATCATTTAAAGAAATTCAGGAGTATAAGGGTCAACAGAGAAGCTAATAAAGAGGAAACACAAAAATCACTTAAAGAAATGCAGGAGAAATGAGTCAACAGGCAGAAGGCATGAAAGAGGTAACACAAAAATCTCTTAAAGAATTACAGGAAAACACAAACAAACAAGTGAAGGAACTGAGCAAAACCATCCAGGATCTAAAAACAGAAGTAGAAACAACTAAGAAATTGCGAAGGGAGACAAGTTTGGAGATAGAAAACCTTGGGAAGAAATCAGGGGCCATAGATGCAAATATCAACAACAGAATACAAGAGATAGGCAAAAGAATCTCAGATGCCAAGGATATCATAGAAACCATGGACTCAACAGTCAAAGAAAATGCAAAAATCAAAAAACTTGTAACTCAAAACATATAGGAAATCCAGGACACAATGAGAAGAACAAACCTAAGTATTATAGGTATAGATGAGAATGAAGATTTACAACTTAAGTTGTAAATATAATATTTACAATATTAATATTAATATTTATTTATTATTTGACATCAAATATCTTCTACAAAATTATGGAAGAAAACTCCTCTAAGCTAAAGAGAGTGATGCCCATGAATATACAAGAAGCCTACAGAGCTCCAAACAGACTGGACCAGAACAGAAATACCTCCTGTCACATAATAATCAAAACCCCAAATGTACTAAACAAAGAAAGAATATTAAAGGCAGTAAGAGAAAAGGCCAAGTAACATACAAAGGAAAACCTATCAGAATTACACCAGACTTCTCACCAGAGACCATGAAAGCTAGAAGATCCTGGGCAGATCTCATGCAGACTCTAAGAGAACACAAATGCCAGCCAAAACTACTATACCCAGCAAAACACTCAATCACCATAGATGGAGAAACCAAGATATTCTATGACAAAACCAAATTTACACAGCATCTTTCCAGAAACCCAGTCCTACAAATGATAATAGGTGGAAAACTCCAATACAAGGAGGGAAACTACACCCTGGAAAAAGCAAGATAGTAACCTTTAATCAAACCCAAAAGAAGATAACCACTCAAATATAAAAATAACATCAAAAAGGACAGGAAGTAATAATCACTATTCCTTAATATCTCTTAACATCAATGGACTCAATTCCCAAATAAAAATACATAGACCAACAGACTGAATACCTAAACAGGACCCTACATTTTGCTGCATACAGAAAACACACCTCAGTGTCAAAGACAAACACTACCTTCGAGTAAAAGGATGGAGGACAATTTTACAAGCAAATGGTCTCAGGAAACAAGCAAGAGTAGCCATTCTAATATCAGAAAAAAATTGAGTTTCAACCTAAAGACATCAAAGGAGACAGAGAAGGACACTTCTTGCTGGTCAAAGGAAAAATCCACAAAGAAGAACTCTCAATTCTGAACATCTATGCTCCAAATGCAAGGGCACACTCATTCGTAAAAGAAACTTTACTAAAGCTCAAAGCACACATTGCTCCTAACACAATAATTGTGGGTGACTTCAACACTCCACTCTCCTCAATGGACTGATCAGGAAAACAAACTAAACAGGGACACAGTGAAACTAATTGAAGCTATGGACCAATTGGATTTAACATATATATATATATATATATATATATATATATATATATATATATATATATAATATTTCATCCTAAAGCAAAATAATATACCTTTTTCTCAGCACCCTATGATACTTTCTCCAAAATTGACCATAAAATTGGTCACAAGACAGACCTCAACAAATATAAGAAGATCTAATAATTATAAGAATATTATAAGTTGTGGATGCTGACTTAAGACAGGTGGACAGGCTCAGGGTGCTGGGACACACATGAGCTATAGATACAACTAGTTCTCCTGCAATCTACTATGTTGAAAGACAATACCAACACTGCTTGGAGAGCTGTCTGGACAGTTCCTAAACTGATGTACATACAGAACTCATCTACCAAAGGCAGAGGCACCTTACAGGGATCAAGTAGAGTACAATGTATGACCATGTAACAGTTAGGTTATATATAATATTCAAAGATCTGAACACAAAAACCTTATTTTATCTAATTGTTTAATATTTCAACCTTGTCATCATTTAGTAAGTTAAATGCCAATAGGAATGAAAGAGGAACACTGCTCCACTGCTGGTGGGAGTATAAGATGGTACAACCACTCTGGAAATCAGTCTGGCGATTCCTCAGAAAACTGGGCATGACATTTCCAGAGTACCCTGCTATACCACTCCTGGGAATGTACCTAGAGGATTCCCCTACATGCAATAAGAACACATGCTCCACTATGTTCATAGCAGCCCTATTTATAATAGCCAGAAGCTGGAAAGAACCCAGATGTCCCTCAATAGAGGAATGGATACAGAAAATGTTGTATATTTACACAATGGAATACTACTCAGCAATTAAAAACAATGAATTCACGAAATTTGTAGGCAAATGGTTGGATCTGGAAAATATCATCCTAAATGAGGTAACCAAATCACAAAAGAATACACATGGAATGCAATCTCTGATAAGTGGATATTAATTAGCCCAGAAGCTCTGAATACCCAAAACACAATTACCATAACAAATGACTCCCATGAAGAAGTAAGGAGAGGGTCCTGATCCTGGAAAGGCTTGATTTAGCATTGAAGGGGATTATCAGGAAAGAGAAAAAGGAGAGAGGTGATTGGAGAATGAGTGGATAGAAGAAGGTTTATGGAACATATGGAGAGGGGGGAACTGGGAAAGGGGAAATCATTTGGAATGTAAACAAAGAATATAGAAAATAAAAATACATAATTAAATAAAAAAAGAATAATATAAGAAAATCTAAGAACTAATCCCATGCCTCCTATCAGATCACTTTGGAGTAAGAGTGGTCTTCAATAGCAACAAAAACAACAGAAAGCCCACATATACATGGAAGCTGAACAATACTGTACTCAGTGATACCTTGGCCAAAGAAGAAATAAAGAAATCAAAGACTTTTTAGAATTTAATGAAAATGAAGGCACAACATACCCAAATCTATGGGACACCATGAAAGCAGTGCTAAGAGGAAAACTCATAGCCCTGAGTGTCACAAAAACAAAACAAAACAAAACAAAACAAAACAAAACAAAACAAAAAAACTGGAGAGAACATACACTAGCAGCTTAATGGCACATCTAAAATCTCTGGAGCAAAAAGAAGATAGGAGTAGAAGGAGTAGAAGGCAGGAAATAATCAACCTCAGGGCCGAAATCAATCAAATGGAAACAAAGAGAACCATACAAAGAATCAACAAAACCAGGAGCTGGTTCTTTGAGAAAATCAACAAGATAGATAAACCCTTAGCCAGACTGACCAAAGGGCACAGAGACAGTTTCCAAATTAAAAAAATTAGAAATGAAAAGGGAGATATAACAACAGAAACTCTTCAAACTATTCCACAAAATAGAAACAGAAGGAACACTACCCAACTCCTTCTACAAAGCCATAATTACGCTGATACCAAAACCACACAAAGATCCAACAACGAGAACTTCAGACCAATTTCCCTTATGAACACTGATGCAAAAATACTCAATGAAATTCTTGCCAACCAAATCCAAGAACACATCAAGCGATCAAGTAGGCTTTATCCCAGGGATGCAGGGATGGTTCAATATATGGAAATCTATTAATGCAATCCACTTCATAAACAAACTCTAAGAAACATGGCCCCTGGTTCTGGAAAGGCTCATTGCAACAGTGAAGGGGAATTCCAGAGCAGGGAAGTGGAAAGGGGTAGATGGGTGAACAGGGTAAGGGAAGAGGGTTTATGGAACTTTTGGGGCTGGGGGGGAATCCAGGAAAGGGGAAATCATTTGAAATGTAAGTGAAGAATATATCGAAGAAAAAAATGAAGATATTTATTTTTTTGTTTTTCAGATTGGTTGAAATATTTCATTAGTTCTCTGAGAGATTCATGACAATATTTTGATAATATTCACCCTCCTCCCTTAATTCTTTTCAGATCCACAGCCTCTTCCACACCCTCTTCTACCTTACTTAGGTGTGCCTGTTTGCCTGTATGTGTGTGTGGTATGTGTGTGTGTGTGCACGCATGCGCGTGTGTCTGAGACATACTAATTTGTGCTACCTCAAATATTCTTGTGTGTGTGGTCTTTCACTGGGGAGTATTTGGCTTACTGGGTTACACTCTTAGAGAAATCTTTTTCTCCTTGGAACAGCTAACAATTGCCAATAGCTTCATGACTACAGGTTATATTGTGTGTCCACCTCTTTCCTCTATGCTAAGATTTGGTTGCTTAAGTTTAGATAAACTGATGCTGTCACTACCATTATTTGTTCATAGGTGCTGCTGCTGTGCTATGTCTAAAGGACACTGATTCCATATTTTATCTACCACTTCTGTCTCTTACCTGCAATCTGCCCCCTATTCCATAATGATCCTTGGGCCTTAGGACCAGTGTGTGTGACATGGTCATTTCATTAGATGCTGAAAAAGCATTTGACAAAATTCAGCATCCTTTCATGAGAAAAGTCTTGGAAGGAACAGGAATTCAAGGCCCATACATAAACATAGTCAAAGCAATATACAGCAAACCGATAGCCAACATCAAACTAAGTGTAGAGAAACTAGAAGCAATCCCACTAAAATCAGGGACTAGACAAGTCTGCCCCCTTTCCATATCTTTTCAATATAGTACTTGAAGTACTAGCTAGAGCAATTAGACAACATAAGAAGGCCAAAGGGATACAAATTGGAAAGGAAGAAGTCAAACTATCACTATTTGCAGATGCTATGATAGTATACTTAAGTGACCCCAAAAACTCCACCAGGGAACTCCTACAGCTGATAAACAACTTCAGCAAAGTGGCAGGTTATAAAATCAACTCAAGCAAATCAGTAGCCTTCTTATACTCAAAGGATAAGCAGGTTGAGAAAGAAATTAAGGAAATGACACCCTTTATATTAACCACAAACAATATACAGTATCTTGGTGTGACTCTAACCAAACAAGTGAAAGATCTGTCTGACAAGAACTTCAGGTCTCTGAAGTAGGAAATTGAAGAAGACCTCAGAAAATGGAAAAATCTTCCATGCTCATGGATTGGCAGGATGTTTTGGGTTACAAGCTTTTAGCATTTTGCATTTTCTTTGACTTTTGTTGAGTCAATGGTTTCTATGGCATCTTTAGGATCTGATATTCTTAATAAATAGTTCAATACAATGTCTATTTAGCAGCATAATTTTTGTAGGCTCTCCATTGGGGAAGATTTTTATTGTCTAATTCAGATATCCCTCTTGATATTTAAGCTACTGAGCTAGTTTCACAGTAGAGTCAACTTAAAGCTATGTAGTAATGCTAAAATAATAATAAATAATATAATATTCTGCCAAATTTCAAGTTTCCTCCAACTCATACTGATAACCTCCCTAAAAACATAGCTCTCAGTGCTATTAATTGTTTTCCAGTGAGTTTTTAAACTAAAAATTATGCTCTTCTTTCTTCTTTTAAATATTGTTTTATTTATTTGCTATCCAAATGTTGTTCTCCTTCCTGGAGTTCCCACCCTCCAGGAGTTCTTTACCCCATCTCCCCCTTCCCCACCGCCCCACTCCCAACCTTCCACCCCTCCACCCCCAGTCATCCACTCCCTTCATCCCTTCCCCTGCCTGCCTCATCATTTCCCTTCTCTGGGCATCAATTGTCTGCAGGATTAGGAACATCCTCTCCCACTGAAGCCAGACAAGGCTGTCCTCTGCTACTTGTGTGCTGGGGTCACAGACAGCCCATGTATGATCTTTGGTGGCTCAGTCTCAAGGAGTTCCCTGGAGTCTGGGTTAGTTGATACTGTTGGTCTTCCTATGGGGTTGCCATCCCCTTCAGTCCCTTCAATCCTTCCCCCAACTTTTCCACATAGGTTCCCAACAGCTTTTTATTTGTTAGACAATAACACTCCTTATCCATTTCTGATGAATTTCAGCTAGCTCCTTATATTTTGGGGGTGAATATCTGCACATTCACCTGCCTTGTTTCCACTTAAGTTTTATTGATACCTTGCTATTGATATGTATTTGGCTAGCACATAACTGATATATTAATGAGAAAGTTGAAATAACACAGAACTTATGGAGATGTTTGAAAGAAGAATCTGCAGGGATTCGTCTCTGGTTTTATTTGGAAGTGAGTCGCAGAATGAGCACTTGCATGGAGTGCCAGTATTATGTAGGAAGTGCCAGTATTATTATTGAAGGGTTATTGTAAAGAGAAGAAAACATGAATTGAGGTGAGCTTACTGAGTTTAAGGAGGTTCTGTTGCATTCAACATGCAGATACATACTTGAAGTTTAGGCAAAAGGGTCTAAATTTGCCTAAATTTGCCTCAGGGTCTAAATTTGCGATTCTCCTTTATATCAAGGACCTGAAGTCCTACCATTTGGAGAACTTGACCAGTTACAATGTATCATTAGTGAAAAACAGATCCTAAAGAACATCTTTGTTTCAAAAATGTAGGTAAAGTTATAGGCTATCACAAAGGGAGTTGCAAAGGAGAGATAAGTCAGATGAACTTGACAACACAAGTCTTCCTTCCTTTGCTTAAAGTCATACAATGTTAGAAGGGAAGATCCAAAGCCATCTGCACTTTGCTGGTTTAGTAGGGCATGGGTTGTAGGTTCTCCTCCAATCTCTGTGAATGTATGAGAACTGAGTAGTTAACTGGTACCAGTAGTTTCCAGCAGCAAATGAAACTTCCATCTCTTTAAAGGAATCTCAAGTTGGTAACCATCAAGGATTATGTACAGCTACTGCATTCATAGTTTTCTTGTCATACTGGTCATTCATGTGGTTGTTAGGCAACACAGCTGGGTAGGATTATTGGTTGCCTAGTCTTTGAAAGCTTCCATACCATCTTCTTGTACCATGAAAGCTAGTCCTCAGCAAAGGTTTATTCAGGTAAATTGCAGCTATGGAGTCTCTAGACTCTGAATCTGAAATGTATGATATTTTCAGCAATAGGCACTTAACTTTCACCTCTGAGATTAACCAAGGGTAGCAGCCTTAGCTTTATATTTTGGAATCTCTTACCCACAGCTCACAAAAGAGTTTCTCATTTCGCGTTTAGGGGTCTTTGGCTCTTCAAAGGAGCATTGTCACCCTGAATAATATTTGTTCTTTAAAACTATATATGTATATTTATACATGAGATTATGTGTATTCTTGGATTTTGTTTGTTTGCTTTTGTGTTTTGTTTATAAAACATACCCACAACTAAGACTCAGGAAACATTCTAGAATAGGGGCCACAAAGAGCCAGAGAATCTGAGTCTGTGAGATTGTGTCTTCAAGGAATGTTAGAAGCTACACTCATTAAGTCTCATCAACATGACTGCCCAGTTGCAAGCTTAATAAGAATGACAAAATAAAACATAGGAAACTTGAGGGAAAATCTATGTTGTCTCAACCCTACATAAAGAATGATAAGCTACTGAAGAGCACTAAGAGGGGGAGAAGTGTTTCCTCAGGGAAGAGCACATTAATTGTTTGCCCAGTACCAAATGATTAGCCCCAAATATAAACATACAGGTAACATTATGCAGAGTGAATATGTAATATCTAAGAACATTCATGAAAATACATATACATATACGAATGTAATAATAGTGAAAATGAAGCCATGAATTTGAAGGCAGCTGGTGAAAGTTATATGAGAGGGTTTGAAGGGAGGAAAGGGAAGGGAAAGGAAGAGAAGGGAAGGGTTAAATGTAATTATATTATAATAATAATAATGAAATTATAATAGAATGTCATGAAGAAAGAGGAAGAGGAGGAGGAGGAGCAGGAGCAGGAGGAAGAGGAGGAGGAGGAAGAGGAGGAGGAGGAGAAGAAATCAGAAGAAGAAGAAGAAGAAGAAGAAGAAGAAGAAGAAGAAGAAGAAGAAGAAGAAGAAGAAGAAGAAGAAGAAGAAGAAAAAGAAGAAGGAGGAGGAGGAGGAGGACAGTGTTGTTTTAGGACTACCAATCTGGCTTAATTGCCTGACTTCGTGGATGACATGTTAGAGAACTGTGTTGATGATTAGCTTTTCTTTGCAGGCTCATGACTTCAGTGATTCTCAATACACTCAAATATTTCAGGAGAGGAAACTGCCGATATGAGTAATGTCTAGGGACAATTAGATTGACCTATTCTCTACCAGAAACACATGGAGCTTCAATAGAGTGTGGGCACTTAGAGAATCGATAATTCTTTAAGGCTTTTGATTATCTTGTGAAAGATCTATATAACCTTTTTCTCCATTGACTTTTTTGAGTTGGTGAAGTGTTTCACTTTTCAGGCAATTATTTCTTCAATCAACCCAGGACACAGGATTAAAATGACTGATAGTGAAAAATCACAGAAAGAAGACACAGCTCAACACCAAAAAACCCACTGTTTTTGTGAAGTTGTCTTTCTGAACACGTGGGAAGGAGGCTACTTAAACATCTCCACACATTCTATTTTCTTTTCCACTCAGCAGCATATATTATTTTTAGAATTTCTCACATAATGATAAATTTATATTTGATAGCAGTGAAAAAAGTGGCAGAAAAAGCACACAGTTTGGGGAGTTACAAAGTATGTTAGATGCATTTTTGCTTCAATTCCTTATTATCTAAAATGATTTTGTACATATATTTTTAGTTTATATATATATATATATATGAAAATATACTTTTTTAGATTGTGAATTGTAGTGTTTTTATTGTATAAAAATGTTACTGCTATAATAGCAAATTATTAGCTTAATTATGGGAAATAAAGGCATTCATTATTTTTAAATATCATGAATCAACATCCAAGTATCAATTTTAGTACACTTTAAAATTATCTATGCATTTTTCATTTATTTCTTAAATTTTCATTCTCTGCTTGGCTAATTGACTTTCAAAATGTTTGCAAACCTAAAATTTACATATTTTCTCCATTTTTTTAAAGCAGACTTGATGCAATATTTATTATTGGACATGATTTGAAAGGTAGGGTATAGGAGAGTACTGTGGAAATCTTCAGGAATGCAGGGCTCTTCACTTGTCCAGAGGACCATGATTGGGGATGTATTTGACACCACAGCCATCAGGAATGAGCCGCTTCTCAGCAACCATGTCTTCAAATTCTTCTTCATTAAAGTTGGTGAAGCCCCATTCCTTTGAAATGTGGATCTTCTGGCCACCAGGGAACTTGAAGTTGGCTCTGCACACATGTTCCTTATTCTGCAATTTGGTGCATATGGACATAATAACCTGGTCAATGTGAACCCTGTCTACTGTGCCCTGCAGCTTCCCAAAGGCACCACGTATACATGTCTGTAGCCTAGCTCAAGGATAGCATTGTGGTCAGAGACTCGAGTATCAACTGTCAGAAAATTGTCTCCAAGGTCCCTTGAGGCAACCCATATGGACAATAGGCTACATACACCACCAAGGAGGCTGTTGTTTGCAACCATTGCACACCAAATTCCCCATGGGGAAAGGGACTTGGTTTGCTTAATTATGCACATTTTTTAAAATTTTTATTATTGCAATTTTCATCACTTCTCAAATTAAAGGAAGTAGGATGCATAGCTAGTAGAGAGTTGACACATCTTTAGGTTGTTTATTGGAAGATATTATACATTCAATACTGAATATCAAATGGAAAAAAAGGTATATGCATAACATAAAAATCCATATGTCCCTCAAAATATTTAAAACTTTATCAGCAATCTAAGTTCCAACAATGTGTTTAAAATGCCTTTAAGAGCACATTCTTATGGTGGTAAATCTGCTTTGGTAGGTAAAATGTTAAAAGAAGAAAAATAAACCGTTAGTTTTTTTAATAGTTCTGAAGGTATGATTATGATAAAATCCTTTCAGCAAAACTCTTTGATTAAAAAAATTATCATAGTTAGACAAATACAGGTAAGAATTCTGAAGCAAAGGAGAGCATATTTCTCAGCCTATACTGGCTCTGCTTCAAAAAGGAAGAAAAAGAAAAGGAAGAAAACAACAACAACAGCCACAACAACAGCAACAACGGGAGGAGAAGGAGGAGAAGGAGGAAGAGGAGGAGGAGGAGAAAGATTAGTTGTTGTCAGAAACAGCAGCACTAACAAGTTACCTTTGCCATGACAAGTCTATATTGTGGTGCGTGAACATCAGCCTCAAGTCCTCTGATATTAACTGAACTAATATTGTTGCTATAATTTCACTGGTGACCACCTGCCACTCAAGACTCAAGAAGGCTTGGAAAAATAAGCAATGTGTTCAAAATATTTGCTGTGCTTTAGCATTGGCTGTGTGCTCTTCTTACACAATTGTCAGTGTCTTGGTTCCTCTTTCTGAACAAGTGAGGGTGTACATGCTCCCTAGTGTACACGCAGAGGTCAGAGGATAACTTCAGGTGTAGACCCATGCCCTCTACCTCCTGTAAGACAGCGTCTCTTTGATATTTGCTGTTGATAACACTGGGGTAGCTGTCCCATTTCCAGTCTAGATTTCTAGATATTTTCCAGTCTCTATCAACAATCTTGAGATAGAAACACTGGGATGATAGATACATGCTGCTGTGAATAGCTTTATGTAGGTTCTGGGATCCAAATCTTCCTCTCTGTCATAGAGGTTTGAAATAGCTGGGGCTTAGGAATGCTTTGTTGACTCAGTGTTATCAGAGCTCATTTCTGTGCTTTTCTTGAGCACTGCTGTACTGGAAGTAGCCTCTAAGAGCCAGCCCTTACGTTTTCAAGAACCCTTGAACTGATTGTAAAACAAGGGGGAATGCTTGCAACGAAGTTTCATGAACTAACAATTTATATTTTAAAAAAGGTAATGATGTTGAAAATCATCATTCTCAAGCTATTATTGTGCACTTTGTTAGGATCTGTTGATGAGTTATAGAAACGCTCATAGAGACAAAAGACAGAGGCCTACAGATCCATCTAACTCCCATATCCAATTGATTTATCATAGATTCCAATGGTGCATAGGAAAATGCCAGGGTGCCTCCACAGGCATACTGGTTATTCCTGGACACCTTATACTGGTGGAAATTCCCTTAAATGAGACAAAATTTTATGAAGCTTTATTATTCCTGTAATGAGAAACTCCAGATGTCAGTTAGTGAGCAGCCTGGCTTTTCTCAAAAAAAGTGGTATTTAGTTTTCCTCTCAATGCCTTTTGTTTCTAAAGGAAACTTCCCCTGAGACTTCAGTGAAGTCTTGGTATTTTTCATTTCTAGAATCCCTGGGACATGTTCTTTTGCATCTGATATCACATGGGCCCTTTGAGGCTGTGTCGTTCCGGTGTAATGGTGTTTCACTGAACATTCTACAGAGCACGATGCTGAATGATACCACATTCCTGATCTTCATGACCTGAGTGGGGCCATTGCCACTCTGAGAATCGGCAAGTGCTGTGCACACAGGATCTGGTCTTACCTATTCAACTGTCTGATGACCAGTTTGCAGCATACTGTTGTAATATCTGAGAGTATACCATTATTGAGTTCTTTCTCTGAAAGAAATTAACCTAATGACTTAGAATATCTTAATATTATTTAGTTTTGTGTTTACTATTCATGGTCAACAACCTAGTCCACTTTGAGTCATGTTTCATGAGACAAAAGAAAAGAGACTAGAGATGATGTGATTAAAAAAGTAGAGATTGGAATTATTGTTGGGGCACTGTTATTCTCAGGTTTTGATTATAGTCTTTTATCTGGGGAAGCCGAAGAAAAAAATTAGAAAATAAAAGACAAATTTGACACGTTAGCTATAAGCTTTTGCATTAAAATAAGAAAATAATGTTCATATATCAGGAGAATTAGGTTACAAGCTGAAGCTTGCAAACCTCTTCACACAATCAAATGCACTTCCCAATAGGAATTAATGGTATTCTACTTATTTTCATTGAAATAAGGTTAGAGACTCCAGCTCTGGTAAAAATTTTAGCAACTGAATGCCCAATTGAATTAATTGAACTTTCCTGGGAAGGAGAATTCTAGTTATTGCTTTTCTATTTTTCTGAACTTGTTGCTATTAAATTACAATAGGCACTTAAAGCTGCCAGGAGCATTGGCCCTGGCACAAGAGTCCCCAGCCACTCTCTTCTCGCATAAGCTATGGAATGATAGTCTTCTTCCACTAAGGCACATTTAAAAACTAGAACCTTGAGCCTCTAAAAGGAATGAAAATGAAACAACAGTGGAAAACAAACAATAAGGGGGGGGCTCACTATGGAAAATATGAGATGCTTTGTTTCATAATACATTTTTCTTTTCCTATGGGATTCTTGTAAGAACTGAATACTGTCAAGCTTGTCTGACATGGCAAAGATAATTGCTAGCCTGGAAGAAGATTTATCAAAATAAGAAGGATGGGAATAATTGGGTATCAGACATCCACATGAAGAGAGATGTTACTAATCTCTTGCTGTTGAGGATGAGGGTGATATAAATGAAGGCATGGAAGGAGGCTCATTCCACACTTCTCAATGAGATGTCATTTGGGTAAGCTCTTTCCATCAGATAAGAATATGCTGAAGTGAGGATTTTCTCACTTGTCATCAACTGGTTGTCTGAAATAAATACTTTATTTCAAAAGGAAATGTGACTGAGAACTCCCGTTTGCCTTTCAAATGATCATTTCATTTTTATTTCCCACAGTTCAGCATTTTCTCTCTGAGAGTTACATTTCTGGTTAGAACAGGAATTGCCAAGTGGAATCAAATAGGAAAAGAACGACAAAGTTCTATATGTATCATTTCAAGCGATGTGTTAGACTGAGACATGCAATTCTGATCGTGTATTTTTGATAAGTCAGGAATTCTAAGAATAATAAAATTCTGAAAATCACAGGAAGTGTTTTCCTTGAGAGATTCTGTCTGTCTACTGAGTTGTATTCCACAAAGTGTGTGGGACCCCAAACATCTGTCATTGGAAATAAAAATCTGAACATCTATGTAGCTTGGTTTCATTCTGGATGTCTACATATTGCTTCTTCAAATAATTCATTGGCTGCTTAAAATGTGTTGTTTGTTAATATATAAGCTTGTCAGCTACTTTCTGACATAGTTATCTTCTCTCTTTATAGACAAGGAGATTGGTACTTGGATTCTTCAGTGGCTACACGGTTAATAAGCTGTGCAAAGGCAGAGCAGTCAACACAAGCACAGTAGTGGATTGTTTTAAAGACTCATAATGGCAAATGTCAGTGAGGAGTTATTTACTTGACAACAGAGTCCCCTTCAGTCCTCACCTCCTGAGCTCATCCTTCCCGAACTCAATGGCAAGGGGAACTGAGAGGTAGGGAAGCATGCTCTGGCTTTCTGTATTCTTAACAAACAGTGGGTGCAGAGAAGGAGTAAAGGAGACTTGGCCAAGAAAGGGAGGAAGAAATTCAAATCTGGGGAAACCTGGACAGCAGGAAATAAATCTACCAAACACTTGGAAATATAACCACAGATATTTTTGGGTGCCTATATCCTGAGGGAAGCAATGAGTGTGAGTGGATATTGTCAAGGATGTTTGTGTCTATTGGAAATAATGCTTCATGCGTTTCAAATTCTTAAGACTCTGTTACATAAGTGGGAAGACCCCAGCTATGTCCCATAATTTTGTAGGTTGCTTATATTAAATTCTACTTTAATTAGATTCAAAATTTAACTACATTTTGAGGAGTTTTGCATACTTGAATGTATTCATGACAATTTTTCAAAATCTTTAAGACACTAGAGAGCAGGTGCTTTTCAGGGTGAGATGGATGGACACCAGAGAAAATGGAGTAGGTGGCTTGAGGAAAATGGCCGTGGAATGGAGCAGTGGGAAAGAAAATATCCTGATTTGATCCTAAAGATCTCTCAGTAGCAGGTGACATAATTTTACAGAAGCATTGTGTCTGAGCCTACCGCACAGCCTTCAGGCAGATTACCCCATCCCCAAACACTGCCACCTTATTTGCTTCTCTTTCCATGGTTTAAGTTTTTATATACAAATCTCTTCCAACATTTTCATATGGCTTTTCTCATAGGAACTAAATGCGACTTACCAATAGAGGCAGTAGAAGAAGAGATTTTTTTTTTTAAGTCCTTGGGAACTTGTTAGAATTGACAGAAGGTAGGTGAAGGCAAAACAAAATTAAGCAAAACAAAACCAGAATTCTGCACATCTCAAAAGAAGGATAGCTGAAAAAGATGTACTAATATTCCCATTATTCTGTATTTAAAAATCTGATATGTAATTACATATGTAAATTAAGTAAAACGTGTTTTAGTTTGACTAATCATATACTTAATAGCAGATCTCAGAGTCCTAAAAGGAAAAGAGAGATGAAAAAAGATATGACAGTCTTATAGAAGGAAATGGACTGTGGGTTGTTTTCATCTCCACAGTGATGTCACCTTCAGAGATATATGCTGTCAGCCAAATGCACAATGAGATGGACCACCACCATCAAATATCCTGTGCCACATGAGGTTGGGAAACAAAGAAGCTACTGTTTCCTGAAATCAGAACACCCAGGAAGCTATAAAGCAATGTGACATTTCAAACAAATATTAAAATCCCAGGGTTTTCTTGCAAGTCCATTTTAGAAGTGTCCTTTTAAATATAAATTCTGAACTACTGATGCTTGCATATTATCCTACAATTTCTATTTTTGTTTTCTTGCACACTTGCATCTAAGTGCACGTGTGTGTGTGTGTGTGTTTGTGTGTGTGTGTGTACTCACCCACACACATGCATTGCACAGGTGTATGTTCATGCCCAAATCTTGAGTTTAATTTAGGAAGTCTTCTCAGGTCAGTTTCCACTAGGTTATTTTCAGAGGCAGGGTAGCTTGCTGAACCCAGAGTACATGGCCAGTTTCTGCCAGCCTAAAAAATTAGCATGTTTTGGAATCCTGCTCTTTCTATGCCATGTGCACTGGAATTCTTGGCAGTTTACCATGTCTATCTTTTACATAGAATTTGGTGATCCACACTCAGGTCTTCATGCCTGCATGGATAGTACTTTATATTCCCAGTCATTTGCCCAGCCTTGCTTTTGAATTTCGAAGGTTTTAGGAAAATGTAAAAAAAAAATTGGATTGGAGAAGTATAGGATGGAAATAGATTTTCATTTTAAGTAAAAAGTTGGTGTTTTATAAATTGCCCAATGAAAGAAAAATGAATTTAAGTTCAATATTTTGAGTGAGTATGAAACTGTGCCCATGTTCACACTACACAGCAGAAAGGCTTCCACAAGGTATATAAGTATGTCAACATATCTGTGAATGTTCTCACCACTGTGGCATTTAACAAGCAAAATGATTATAATTTAAAAGACTTAAATACACTCAGTAACAAAGGCACCAAAGCAGCCATTAACCTATTTTGACCTTTTCTAAAGAATCAAAAAGCAAGTTTTTTTGATAAGCAGCATATGATGAGATAATATTGTGAATATAATCATTATTTACTAATATTATGCTTTAAAATATAAATAAAAACCCAAACCCCAAAACATTGCAATAATAGTTATAAGCACAGTATCTTTAAACAATCACACTTCATATTTATTTTTCTGGGATTAATTGCTGAAGATAAATGATTTCTCAGTGAAAAGGCAGTTGACTTTACCATTATTTAACATCTGGTGCCATGAAGTGAGAAGATTGGACATTCATATTATCCTGTACACAATAAAAGTTGAAGGTAAAATCCTTCAATTTCATTAAAACACATTGAAGATGCTTTAAAACCTTCGACTAACTGAGATGGCAAACTTGATCAATTCTTAGGAAGATAAATGTGGCATCTCCTTTGTATTGTAAAATTATTTTAAATCATTTCAGGTGTAGGCTGGCGTGCATTTTCTCTGAAACATGTCAAGCAGAAAAGAACAGATACCAGTCTCTTTGATGAGAAATTAAGAAAAGGCTCTTGGGTGAATAACAAGGAGTGTTTATTTCAAAGAGAAAGAATAAAATAGAAAGGTTTCTCTGCTCTTGAGGTGGTAGAGAAATTGTTTTAACATTCCTCTGGCATAGATGCATGCCAGAAAGCTTATGTGTGTACTAAACATTATGAAAAGACAAATTTAAAGTATTGCTTTAGAGGAGGCTGGGTGCATACTACTCTTTCCACATATAGTTAGATTAGTAAATTAGGGACTGATCCAACAGTACACAATCTGTGTCAGTTTGAGTTTAAGATTAAGACTTTCTTCCTGCTGCTGTAACTGTCACCCAACCAACTATGGTTGTATCACGAACATCTCCTATACTCTAGGGTTTTCTGGAGAAATTTGTAAACAGAGTGGTAAGAGTCTTGACTCTAAACACAATAGATGTTCTGATTTTTATAACTCCATCTCTGCTTTCCCCCCGAGTGAACACAAAAATAGAAAGATTGAATTTGAGTTTCTGACTTTTCTTCATTAATTTGGTCTGGTAAGACTGAACTCCATTTCCCTCCAATAATCTGTTAAAGCAGTGTCAATTTCATCTTTCACACACCTGGCTTTAGAGGTGGAGTTTTTCTCCAGAATGGTTGAACGGCTCTTTGGAATCACACAGGGTAAAATTCCAGACTCATGCTGTCCCGTTGTTCATGCCTCCATTATGACCCATCCTGCTGAGCCGAGATTTCCACTTGCATTGTAGACCTGATGACATGCAGGTTCACTTTTTCATCTTAACGGGCTGAAGGAGGGGAGATGGGAAGCAATTTGGGGTTTGATGAGGTGCCTAGCTGACACTTAGGCCTGGGTTTATAAAATGTCCTGAAGCTAAATTCAGAAGAAATGGAGTTGATTTTTGGTAGGTTCCTGCTGCCTTTTGAATGCCACTTTATCTGCTGCTATTGGTTTTGATAGGATCATTATATAACCTGTTATTACTAAGTTCTGTAACCTTGGGCTGTCTATGACCCTGAACTTCCTTTTGATAACTGGTTCAGATGCATTTTACTCTTTCTATCTGGGGCAGACATGGGATAATATTCTCCATTAAGTTCTGCCCTATCAATTTGTACTAATTGCATTTAATTATAATTAAAGTTTATTTGGACCTAAATTAAGCTTTCACATTCCTAAGTGTACAGTTAGAGCAATGTATTAATGTTTAAATTGTAGAGGTTTGACAAAAGCTAACAAGAAGATGAATTCCTTGTCTCCTGGTAAGGTTTTCCTACCTTCCAGTCCCATCTCAGAGATGAATTATTGTTTAGAGGAAAGGATGAAATTGAATAACATTCAGACCAAAGAAGTTTCTTGGAAACCATGTATCTTCATTGACTTTTGATACTACCAAGGCTTAGCCTTACTGTTCTGTGGTAGCTTTGGCTTCCAGAGGTCATAAAAGTCTCCAAATATTCCAATCTAAATCCATCCGTGTTTCTGTTTAAATAGTCTTGAACTCACAATGACACTGTATGGAATGGGAACAGAGGATTCACAACATGACATAACAAACCTGGTTGAAATAATGACCAACCTAACTATGAATTAAAGCAACAATAGAAATTCTCACAGAGCTTCTTGATTTCTTAGTAAAGAGTTTGGAGTATATGGCATTTATGACGATGATAATATCAGATGGCTGGCAAGCCATGTTGGCTCTTACTGAGTTAGGATGGGAAAGATTAGCTTAGGGACTAATGGCAAGATATCCAGAATTGAATGAAGATAACTGAGTCTAACATAAAATGAGCAGCAAAGAGGGCCAAAGTTACCACTAAGTATCCCCAGGACCTTAGATTTCTAGCTTGTGCTTCACATTTTTATTCTATAAGGCTAAAATCAGAAGGCTACTATGTCAACAGTGTACAAATGGTTCAACTGGTTGGATGGATTTTAGGCAGAAGCTCTATGAATATCAATTAAAGTCAGTATATTATAATTCTTTTTTTTCTTGAGTGTCCAGCTTTCTTAAGTATTGCTAGTGTGGTTTTAATAGACACACACACACAATGAAATAAAATCATATCTTCTCTCCATTTTCCACCTTCCATTTCTATGATCCCTAAGCCACATTCCTGAAGAAGAATGATTCTCCCTGCCCAGCAGAAGTAAACTGCTAATAGCTTCTCAGTTAGCGGGAACTTTAAACTGAAGCATTTGTTGTATAGTATAATTGGTAGTCTAGGATTAGGGCTTCCAAGTAGAACTGTTCAGTACATAACTTTGTTTCTATCTCAGATATTCTCTAAAATTGTTACTCTTAGACAAGCCTATGCTAGCCTTATATGTGAGAAAGTCTACAGAAAGCAGTTTCCCCTTAAGAACAAGAAGGAATGATGTCTTAAAATGTTTCTAGGGAGATTTCCTTCAGGTCATGGGAGACAAGCTATATCACATAAATCCTTGAAGTGGATATGGGGTGAGATGTATATTGAATCAACCAGACCTACACCAAATTCTCACTGACACATGAGAAATGACACATTTAAAGGAGTGAGATGCTTATGCGACAGTAAAATACTGTCGATTCTTAAGAGCATAAAACCATTGCAAACTGCAACTTCTCATGTGCAGCCCTACCTCCTGGGCTGCATGCACCCTGGAAGTCAGGCTAACCAAGCATCTCCTAGCTGAAAGGGGGTAATATACGGCCTATACTATGTCCACCCCTTAAAAGGAAAGTTTGTTGAGTCATATTCTACCTGTATTAGAATGAAATCACTAAAAACCTTAAGTTTAATATGTTTTATAATCATCAATAAAATGACTTCCATGCTAAGATACAGTGTCTCCAGTTTACCCTTTGACTTCTGCACTCTGATTTTCCTCCCATTCCTGTTCCCTTTCCCTGTTTATAGTTAGCATTGAGTAATTAGAATCTTCTAGAATTGTATGTGGATAGAACTCCAGGCAAAGCATCATTCCTGTATGTCTGTCTTACATTTATAGGATGATTTAGAAGTTCACCTGTTTGTCATATCTACTAGTCCTTCCTATTTAGATTTGGCAGTTTAATGTATGTGTTGAATTTTGTATATCCATTAACTCAAGGAAGTTTTCTGTTTGTGTACATTTTGAATGGACTATTTTGAATACTCAGGTCATACCTTGGCTTTCTTTCCTTTGCGAAAACACTGATTTGTGCAAGGGTTTGAAATTCAGTAGATATTGGTTTAATTTGGAATAAACTCTGCACGGTTCTCCAGTGCGGTCCAATTTTACATTCTGATCAGCAATAAATGGCAGTTCAGAGTACCCCCTATTTTTGTCAATTCTTCCCACTATCAGATTTCTAAAATTTAAACACAGTAACATAAGTATGCTATCGATCAATATGGCTTTATTTTGCATTTCTCTAATGGCTTATGATTTGTAGTATCTTACCTGCATATTTGTCATTCAAACAGCTTTTTATGTAACACATCTGTTCTGATTATCATTCAACTGTCAATTTTTTGATTGAATTGTGCTAACTATCATCAGGAGAACTATCAACAGAAAGCTCATATTCATGTGGAAACTGAACAATTCTCTACTCAAAGATAACTTGGTCAGAGAAGAAATAAAGAAAGAAATTAAAGACTCTCTGAAATTTAATGAAAATATTGACACATCATACCTAAACTTATGGGACACAATAAAAATAATGCTAAGAGGAAAATCATAGCACTAAGTGGCCTGTTAAAGAAACTGGAGAGATGTTACACCAGCAATTTAACAACATACCTGAGAGCTCTGGAACAAAAAGAAGGAAACACAACCAAGAGGAGTAGAAGGCAGGAAATAATCAAACTCAGGGCCAAAAGCAACCAAATAGAAACAAAGAGAACAATACAAAGAATTAACAAAACCAGAAGGTGGTTCTTTGAGGAAATCAACAAGATAGACAAACCCCTAGCCAAAGTAACTAAAGGGCACAGAGGCAATATCCAAATTAACAATATCAGAAATGAAAAGGGAGGCATAACAGAAATGGAGAAAATTCAAAATATCAAATCCTACTACTAAAGCCTATACCCAACAAAACTGGAGAACCTAGGTGAAATGAATGGTTCTCTAGACAGATACCACATACCAACGTTAAATCAAAAGCAGGTAAACTAGCTAATCACTCAAATAAGGAAATAGAAGAAGGCATTAAAAACCTCCCAACCAAAAAAAAGCCCAGGCCCAGACGGATTTACTGCAGAATTCTACTAGACCTTCAAGAAGACCTGATACCAACATTCCTCAAATTATTCCATAAAATAGAAACAGGAGTAACACTATCTAATTCATTCTATGAAGCCACAATTACTCTGGTACCTAGGCCATACAAGGACCCTACCAAAAAAAAGAGAACTTCAGACCAATCTTGCTTATGAATATCAATGCAAAAATACTTTCAATAAAATTCTTGCAAACCAAATCCAAGTATACCTCAAAATCATCATTCACCTTGATAAAGTAGGCTTCATCCCAGGGATGCAAAGTTGGTTCAATATATGAAAATATTTTAACATAATCTAATATACAAACATACTCAGAGAAAAAAATTACATGATCATTTCCTTAGATGCAGAAAAATCATTTCACAAAATACAACACTCCTTCACGTTAAAAGTATTAGAGAGATCAAAAATTCAAGGCCCATGCCTAAACATAATAAAAGCAATATACAGCAATCCAATAGCCAATATCAAATTAACTGGAGAGATACTTGAAGCCATCCCACTAAAATTGGGGACAAGACAAGGATGTCCACTCTCTCCCTACCTATAGTTCTTGAAGTGCTAGTACTTGATAGTACTAGCTAGTACTCAATATAGTACTTGAAATGCTAGCTATAACAATAAGACAACAAAAAGAAATCAAGGGAATACAAACTGAAAAGGAAGAAATAAAGGCATCACTATTTGCAGATGATAAAATAGTATACATAAGCGACCCCAAAAATTCTTCCAGAGAACTTCCCCAGCTGATAAACAACTTCAGCAATGTGGCCAGATATAAAATTAACTAAAGTAAATCAGTAGCTTTCCTTTATATATATGATAAAAAGGCTGAGAAAGAAATTAGGGAAACAACTCCCTTCACAATAGCAACAAATAATATGAAGTATATTGTGGTAACTCTAACCAAACAAGTAAAGGATGTGTACCAAAACAACTTCAAGTCTCTCAAGAATGAAATCAAAGATCATAGAAAATGGACAGATCTCCCATGCTTATGGTTTGGCAAAATTCACATAGTAAAAATGGCCATCCTGTCAAAGACAATCTATAGATTCAATGCAATCCCCATCAAAATCTCAACACAATTCTTCAAAGACATAGAAAGGGCAATTCTCAAAATCATGTGGAAAGGCACAGAATAGTGAAAACAACTCTCTTCTTTTTTTCTTTTTTTTTGGGGGGGTATTTTTATTAGATATATACATTTCATATGTTATATACATTTCAAATATTGTCCCCTTTCCTGGTCCCCCCTCCCGAAAATCACCTAGCCCATCCCCTCCCCCTTCTCACCAACTCACCCACTCCCAATTCCCTGTCCTGGCATTCAACTATACTAGGGCATCTAGCCTTCTCAGTACCAAGGGCCTCTCCTCCCTTTGATGTCCAACAAGGCCATCCTCTGCTGCATATGCAGCTGGAGCCATGGGTCCCTCCATGTGTAGTCTTTGGTTGGCGGTTTAGTCCCTGGGAGCTCTGGGGGTACTGGGTGGTTCAAATTGTTGTTCCTCCTATGGTGCTACAAACTCCTTCAGCTCCTTGGGTCCTTTCTCTGGCTCCTCCACTGGGGACCCTGTGCTCCTTCAATGGTTGGCTGAGAGTGTCTCCCTCTGTATTTGTCAGGCACTGACAAAGCCTCCTGGGTGACAGCTATATCAGACTCCTGTCAGCAAACACTTGTTTACATTCACAATAGCATCTGGGTTTTGTAACTGTATATGGGATGGATCCCTAGGAGGGACAGTTTCTGGATGGCCTTTCCCTCAGTCTCTGCTCCACACTTTTTCTCTGTATCTCCTCTTGTGGAGTATTTTGTTCCCCCTTCTAAGTAGGATCAGAGTACTCATATCTTGTTCTTACTTATTCATGGCCTTCATTTGGTCTGTGAAATGTTCAATGTCCTTAGTGACTAGAGAAATGCAAATCAAAATGACCCTGAGATTATACCTTACACCAATCAGAATGGCTAAGATCAAAGTCTCAGGCAATAGCACATTTTGGGGAGGATGTGGAGAAAGAAGAACGCTTCCTCCTTCCTGGTGGTATTGCCAACTGAAACAACCACTCTGAAAATCAATCTGGAGGTTCCTCAGAAAATTCAAAATAGATCTATCTGAAGACCCAGCAACACCACGTGGGAATATACTCTAAAAATGTCCCACCATGCCATAGGGGCATGTGCTCCACTATGTTCATAGCGGCCTTATTTGTGATAGCCAGAAGCTGGAAAGACCCCAGATGTCCCATGACAGAAAAATGGATACAGAACATGTGGTTCTTTTACACAATGGAATATTACTCAGCTATTAAGAATGAGGACATCCTTAGTTTTGCAGACAAGTGTATGAAACTAATAAATATCATCCTGAATGAAGTAACCCAGACCCAAAAGGACATGCATGGTATATACTCACTAATAAGTGGATATTAGCCAAAAATAAAGTACAGAATACCCAAGATATAGGTCACAGAACTCAAAAAGGTCAACAACCTGAAGGGTCCAAGTGTGAATACCCCTGTTCCACTTGTGATGAAGAAGAAAGCAATCACAGGGAGTGAGGGAGGGACTTGGGAAGGAAAGGGGATCGGGGGACTGAGAGGGGAACATGATCTGGTATTGGGTGGGGCAAAATGACTGAAATCACTGAGGGAATGGAAACATGCAACCTCAGGAGGCAGGAGGTTAAGGGACCCTCCAGGATGTACCAGAGGCCTTCAAAGTAAGAGACTCGCAGGACTCAAAGGGAGGGACCTTATGTGAAATGCCCTACATGGGGGAGAGGGAATTAGTAGAGCACACCTCCATCAGAAAGACAGGACATCAAGTGTGGAATGGGATTGCCATCTCACAATCAAAACTCTGACCCATAATTATTCCTGTCTGAAAGAACTGTGGGGATGGAAATGGAGAGGAACCTGAGGAAAAGAAGGTCCAGCAACAGGCCTAAAGTGGGATTCAGCTCAAGGGGAGGTCCCAAGGCCTGACATTATTTCTGAGGCTATGGAGCACTCACAAAAAAGGGACAAATCATGACTGCCCTCCAAACGACCCAACAAGCAGCTGAAAGTGCCAGATGTAGACATTTGCACCAAACCAATGGACAGAAGCAACTGACCCCTATGTTTGAATTAAAGGAAAGCTGGAAGAAGCTGAGGGGGGGAGGCGACCCTGTAGGAGGACCAGCAGTCTCATTAATCTGGACCCCTGAGATTTCTCAAACACTGGACCACCAACCAGGTAGCACACACTAACTGATATGAGGCCCCCAACACATACACAGCAGAGGATTGCCAGTTCTGGGTTTAGTCAGAGAAGATGCACTTAACCCTTGAGAGACTGGAGGCCCCAGGGAGTTTAGAGGTCTGGTAGGTGGCGATGGGAGGTGGGGACATCCTTATGGAGACAGGGGTGGGGGGAAGGTGACATGGGATGTGGAACAGTGAAACAGGAGGGGAATAAAATCTGGAGTTTAAAATAAATTAATTAAAAAAAAAAGAAATTGTTACAGAAAACCACAGTGACTCAAAATGCAAAATTGTAGTCCTAGTTCCAAAAGATACATCTATTGCAACTCTTACACCTTAGTTTCAGGGAACTTCACAGAGGAGCAGGTAGAAAGATTCGAAGAGCCAGAGGATTTAGGGAGTTTTCTGTGAGATTTTGTACTATAGTAATGCCTGAAGCTATACACATACACTCATTAATATGACTTCCTAACTGTGAACTGAACAAGTACAACAATAGATAAGCCAAAGTGGATGGGGAAGGACCATGAAGCCTCAACCCTAGACAAAGGAACATACATAACCAAAGAGTGCTGAGAGCAGGAGAAAGTCTTCCCTAGGGACCAAAACTTCAATTGGTTATTCAATGCCAAATTATGAGCCCTGAAAACATGTATTCAGAATGAAAACCATATATATGTGTATATATCAGCAATTAATGATAAATAAGTTCATGAATTTGAAAAAGAGTGAGGGGCCTATATGGGAGGATTTGTATACAGTGTGCCTATGTCTCTTGTGGGCAGGCTATGTAGTAGACCTCCAGCAGGGAATCCCTATGATTATGTCTTCCCTGCATGATCCATCTTCTGGATGTGGATTTGCTATCTTTGTCCATCATACTGGTAACCCACCATCACATATGGACTTACCACATCCCTTGCATATCGTAAAGATGCCCTACATAGCACTGATGCCAGGTTATATCACAGCAATGCCTTGGCATTCATGAGCCTGACTTATTTCACTGTGCATCCTATTATGGTGATGCATCCCACTTTGAAGCACCGTCTTTTGTATTCTGCTATGCAGTGAGTCCTTGAGTAGAATTCATAACCCACAGTAAAAATTAATGGGACCTGCAGACTCTATCTAGATAGAATCACTGAGGTCCCAGAGCCCTTTGCAATGAAAGGAAGATTAATCTGCCCTGCACAAAGCCTGAATAGGAGAAGGACAGACCAGATAAAGAGATCAAGGGAAAAGGAAGCAGTTATGCCCAGTCATGGCCACAAACACAGACACGATGCCGTACAACATGTTTGCCATCCTTTTATTGGGTTGATATAAAAATATTCATCCTCCTCCCCATTACTGATAGTGACTTTATGTGGGACTTATTGTTTCAAGTTAATTTTAAAATTTCATTTTTCAGCTATATGAATAACAAGATAGAAGGATATTAAGTGGAGATGACTCAAAAAGTACTGGCTTGGTAGTGGGAGTGGAAAATTACTTGTTCTTTTAAGAGAATGTAGCTTTCATTTTACTAAGGAGGATTCCTCTGTGTAAGTTTGCTTACTTTTTTAAAAGCCAATTTTCATGTATGAATAGCATGTTTAAGTTAGGGATCAAACGAAATGGCATTAGTTGGACAGTTTAAATTTGCTTCTTTATGTTATATCCTCTATTTAGAGAACTTCACCACTCAAATATTATATGCTCTGCTTAGAGAATTACATCCCTCAGGGTTTTGGTTGGAGGCAAAGAATATAACTTAGAGTGAAAGTAAACACAGCATAAAACAAATAACCACCATCAAAAATTGTCGTCAGTATCCTACTTCCCTCTTCAGCTGAGTACAAGCATGTAATCAAACCTCAGCAGGTCAGAGGAAGCCAGTCTGACTTCTGAAAGAAGTGTTACTGTCTCGCATACACAAGATGAAAAAAAAATGTAAGCACACATTAACTGATTTCACCATGCATCCCATTATTGAAATGCAGCCCATCGTAAAATACCATCATTTTTATTTTCTATTGTATAGTGAATACTTGAATATAATTCATAATCCACAGTAAAAATTAGTGCAACCTGCAGATGTTATCTAGATTTGTATATACATGTATGGCACAGATATAGACATATATAAACATTCAGACATATATAGCACACATACATTTTTACACACATGTAGACATACCATGTGTAAAGATATACTCATATACATATATATGCATATATAATTACAAGACATGAATAAACAGACACACAAGTAGAAATGTATTCCCAGATGCAGACTCAAATAACACAAAAAATTATGTATGCATACATAAACATAAACATATATTCACATAAGTGCATGCACACAGGCATAGTACATATACACTTACACACATGTACACCTGTACATACACACAAACAAACCAAAAACAGCCAATCAAATAAGTGCAATGGCTGCAGAGACCCCTCAGGCTTGAAGAGAGAATGCAGCAATCTCACTGTTAGCAGTGGCACTCAAGAGTTCTGTGCAGTGACATTTCACATGTTAGGCAGACCTTGAAGAAAGAGAATCCCACCTGTGTCATATTTTGCATATGTTTTCTTCAATTCCCTTTAGTCTGACAGCCAGTAGAGGATATTTCTTTGGGGATGTATGCATGTGTATTTGTTTATTTGTTTTTCTCCAGTTGTGACATGACAGTAAACATGTCATCCTGGAGAAATGTCCATCCATGCTGATCTCTTGGATCTTTGCATTAGATACTGGTAGCTAGCAGTCTCAATGTTACAGATAAGGTTAACTTGATCAACTGAGTAACCAATTGATTGCTGCTTATTTTTCACTTAACTGCTCAGTAAAGGAATACTTTGAGAGCTTATAAATATCTTTTCAATTTTTCATCTTTTTTAGCTATTGATGAACTTTAATACAGACAGCCATAACCATAACCCTATTTCACTTTTAATTCTTGAGACCTGGTCAAGTCAATCTCGCTGAGACTTGGCTTCTGTCTTTAAAATGGAGATGGTCATAGAATTATAATGAAGTTGAAATGGCAACACTGGTTTAAAGCTGTGATAGGTATTTAACATGTATACATCTTCCTTTAGTATTACGACATAGTTAGGTTAGTCTATCATTCCATGTACATGCCTGTTGCTATACATTTGTCCTCCAAATTTTGAATCATATACAAGTAGAGCATTCAGAAAGATATATTAAAAATAAAATACTTAATAAATATAAAACTGTTAATGTTGTACAAAGCTCTGGGTTGACAGCATATATAGATCAGAGATCTAGAGGAACATTGGGTAGGAATCAGGAGAGTGTCACCAGCAAGGGCTCCTGGGAAGTGATTCAAGAACTAGTTTCTTGGGAGGGGAGATGAGAGAGAGGGAAGGGGGATGGGAGAGGGGATTTCAGGACTGGAAACCAGGAAAGGGGATGACATTTGAAATGTAAATAAATAAAATATTCAATAAAAGAAGACATTCAGGCAGAAAGACGAGCAGGGAGATAATCACAATGTCACTGAATACAAGGGAATATGATGGATATAATTGGAAAGGAAAGAATAGCTTGGAGGAACATTGGTTGAGTAACCAACACACAAACCTCTTTGTGTCTATACGTATATTCAAGTATATACAAAATGTATAGCTTATAAAATAGTGTTAACTGACAACTTTATAGTTCAATTAAAATATAAATATAAAAGGTTGGAGATGGTAAAAAAAGAAAACAAATGGGTTCATTACAGGTCTAAACTACTAGGATGGAGGCTTCACCAAGTATTTCAACTCATAAGAGGGTCACACATTCAGCTTTGACTCTCTTTGGTCATGTAGCAGATACATGCAGAGTTCCTGGCACTAATAAGCTACAGAAATAAAGGGGTGGAAGCAAGGAGGGTTTCTGGTAGAAACAGCTTTCCTGGAGTACTTGTCACCTTCCATGGGGCCGAGACTGGGCAGAGTCTTATCTAGAACTCTTGTTCTGGGTACTCAGCCACTCTGTGAGCTTTGTCTTCCCTTTCTATTTGAGGTGAGGAAGCGTAAGGATTTTTGTAGATGACTTAGCTTTTAGAGGAGAGTGCTACAGATGGGTTCTGAACCCACCTTCACTACTCCTGGTCTGCAGCAATTACATCACATCCAAGATCTTCATCTTTATGTGATATTTTATTGACAGAGTCTTCATTGAACACTTCATTTTGTCTCCAGTATATTGTTTAGCAGATGAATTATAGTTCTTCTATAGTAATTAATTATTACTGATATATTCAATAACCCTGAAGTACTTGGTTTGTTTCTTATTTACCAGAAAGCATCTGATGTCACAGAACTAAAAAAAAATTCAACTCTTAAATTAGGACATACTAACTTGTGAGTCTGTTTTGGACTGTCATGACTCAAAGTCATCCCTCCCCTCTAGTATGCAAGCACACACACACACACACACACACACACACATGGCATGATTTCTGACTAGAAAAATTTCATGGCAAAAGCTTTGGCTATCAATAGAAAATAGTATGAAAAATACTTAAATTTCACTTGTTTAATGCATCATCAGAAACCATTGGTTTCTCAGGGTTTCAGAAGATTGCCATTTTCTACAGGGAAACATTGATCAGGTATGAGGAGGAGAGGAGGTGAAATGTCCCTTTTGAATAATTTATACTACTATTCTCTTTTATTCCAAGATTATTATGGTGATTATTAATTTGTCACTCAAGGAAAATTGTTATTCATGTTTCTCTTTAGGGTCTAAAGCTCTTCGCTAATTCATAAGCAGCAAACTACACTAGTCTGCATTTCCACCTACACAGTGTCAGTAAGATTTCATTTTTGGCCTTGCAAATGGAAAGCACAGTTTCACTAATTGGCTGGATGAAACAGCAATTCTAATACCTTAGCTATTTGGTCAATCTCTTCTCATTTTTCTAAAGGTCAGGAATATATACACACAGCAAAGGTGTGTGTTTTTTTTTTTTTTTTTTTACATTAGGAGAATAGATAAGTTAAAGTAATAGTGTAGTTAGAAACCTTCATCCTAATGAAAAGCTTCTCATGAATAGTCCACACAGCCTTCAAACAGGAGCAACATTACCAGGATTTAAGGCAGTGATTTGTCCCTCCAGGATCCGTTTTATTATCTTTAACGTAATTGCTCTGGGAAGGATGAGAGTTTTAGATAAAACACTTACTACATTTCCCTGTGTAGACATCTGACAAACTCAATCCTTGTTTCCATTCTTAAAATTTGATTTATTTAGTTTACTTTTATGTTGATAGACAATCTTAGAGTTTACCTGAAAATAATCAATGATAACCTTGGTGCGAATTTGTGCTACAAAACAACTTTGTATCAAATCTCAATATTTAATTATCGAATCTCAATATTTGCATTGTTTAAAATATCATTTATTGACATGGGAATTTTGTGAAGTGACTGTGCAATATTATACATATATTTCCTGTGGGAATTTATTGGTGCTTGCTCCCACACGTCATTTCTTAGTCTCAAATTCCCTATTCTGTGCTATCAGGTGGTTTGACATCTTGATTCCACAATGTCTGACCCTCACATTTCTCAGCCTGAGAACCTTTATTGCCTCTTCATTCAGGCATTCTGATGTGTTTCCTGGGGACATATCAAAGGAATAGAAATGTAATTCCTAATTGTTCTCAGGCCAGCAGTTTATACCTCAAAGCATGATGTTTGATTACCTTTGCTTTCTGAACTTTGATATTTGTGGTGGTTTGAATATGTTTGGCTCAAGGAGGGGCACTATTAGGAGGTATGTACTTGTTGGAGTAGATGTAACTTTGTCAGACGAAGTGTGACAGTGTAGGGTTGGCTGTGAGACTCTCCTCCTAGCTCCTAGACAGTCTGCTCCTAACTTACTTTGGATGAAGATGTAGAACTCTCAGCTCCTCCTCTGCCCATGCCTGCCTAGATGCTGCCACACCCTCACCTTGGTGATAAATGGACTGAACCTGTGAACCTGTAAGCCAGCTCCAATGAAATGTTTTCCTTTTATAAGGTTTGCCTTGGTCACAGTGTCTCCTCACAGCAATAGAAACCCAAACGGAGACATTATTTGAAATAGTTTGTAGTACTCACAAAATTACCCAGGCCTGTGTGAACAAACGAGTTTAGATGTAGACTTGCTATCACCCCTCTGGTTGCAGCAGGCTTTATTCATTGCCTTCATGCTTTGCAGTGAACAAGGGTGTGGCATCTTGGGGTGATCCTGGCTTGTTCCTCAAACGTTAATCATGGGGGAAAATATTAAAACTCTTTCTAGTTACAATTCTTGGCACATTTTTTGGTGCATATCTGAATTTAATGCTAGATGTTTGAGTTTCTAGGACTTCTACAAAACTGCCACAAATCAAATCAAATAAACAGAAATGGACTTTTGGCAGAAGAGCAACCCATGATGAGGGAAGAAGCACCTTTGTTGTTGGAAAAGCACCCATTTCCTTTATCAAAGATGGCAGGCATTTGAAGTCATGATGTCCTCCTCCAGCAGGAGGAGAAGCAAGAGATCTCCTCTTTTCCTTTTGTAAAATTACCGATCCTGGGGTAAGGTTTGTGCATATGGATTTATCACCTGCCAGTATGATCACCTCCAAACATGTTACATTCAGAACTAATTTCAAGATATGAGCTTAGAGAGAGGCACACTCAGACATTGCCGCCCGGTATAATACATTTATTCCCCTTTCTCCATGAGCATCCTACTCATAGTCACTCACACTCATAGCCCCCACGTACGGTTACATGGGATCCAATGATTCAAAACTGTTATGCCAAAAACCTGGTTTTGTAAATTTGTTTTTTTTTAAATTATTTTCCTTAATTTTTTTCTTTTTTTGTTATTTAAGACAGGGTATTTTTGTTTAGCCTTGGCTATCCTGGAACTTACACAGTAGACCAGGCTGATCTCAAACTCTGAGACCTGCCTCCCTTTGCCTCCTGAGTGCTGAGATTAAAGATGTGAGCCACCACCTCCCAGCTTTTGCTTAATTTCTAAGTTAACAGAAAAGTATTGGTTTTAGTTATGCATTTTAATTCAAGCACATTGTTATGCTTGCATTTATTGGTCCTCTCTCCCACTGCCCTCCCCATCTACCCTGCCCACTGTTACTGCTGGAATTACCACCCGGAATACCACCATTCCAGTCACCTGGAATTACCTGGAGAACCTCCCCCATGTGTACTCAGCTATCTTCTCCTCTCCCGCCTCCTCATCCTTACGATCTCTCTCTCTCTCTCTCTCTCTCTCTCTCTCTGCCTCTCTCTCTCTCTCTCTCTCTCTCTCTCTCTCTCTCTCACACACACACACACACACACAGGCACACGAACATGCACACACAAGTTGAGAGTGCACTTCAGAGAAAATACACATGATATTTATCTTATTCTGGCTTATTTCACTTAACATTATGATGTACAGTTCAACCTGTTTTCCTTCAAATGCCCTACTTTCCTTCTTCCTGATCAATGAATACAATTCAATCGTATATATTTGCCACATTTTATGGATTTTTATGCATTCAATTGTTGATGGACACATGTTGATTCTATAGCTTTGCCATTGGGAACAGTCCTACAAAAGCACAGATGTGCAAGTATTTCTGCAATGTGCAAACTTGCATTGCTTTAGACACACATCTAGGAATAGAGCAGATCTATCAATTGTGTGACAATTCTGCCCTTTGTGCTGCTGAGTCTTCACACAGGTTACCACTTACACTCCATAAAACAGTATGCAAGGGTTCTTTTTTTCTACCTTGTTTGATGATGACTCTTGCTGTCATCTTTAAATCAAATGACTTGTGTTATCTTGTCCCGTTATGACTCTGTACCAGCTCTCAGCATAGCCATTAATACCTTTGCAATTTAGAACATATCCATCCTCACTTCAGTCCCTTGCTTTGTGCCATTTTAATTTTCTTACAATTTTAATCACTCATTACTAATTTTGTTTGTTAATCCAGCATCTAATCTAAAAAGTTTAAACCTGAACATGATGGTCCAGACTCTACAAGTTAATACTTACCCCATGTGGTTGCAGCAAGCCATAGGACTTTGGGACGCTATGTACCTCATGAAACTGGAGCCCCCCAAAAGTAAGATTAGTGCCCTTCTCAAAGAGGCCTGTGGAAATTTATTTGTCCCTCCTATCATGTGATGATATAGCCAGAAATAGTCATTTTTGAAGACTGAATCTGCTGTCAATTTGAGTTTGAATTTCTTGGCCTCTATGACTATAAGTGCTCAGGGACTACTGTCAACTTGCTTATTTACAATCTAGGACATTGTTATTTTAGCCTAAAGGACAATTACATGAATCTATTTCTTTATTCCATTGCCACCCTTATATCCATTTAGCTGCTCCCCACTTTTTCTCATTCTTTAAAAGATATTTTAAGCGTATGCATGCTTTGTTTGCATGTATGTATGTGAAGTATGTGCTCGTGAAATCAGAAGAAAGACAGTGTCAAATCCCCTCAGACTCACAGGAGATTGTTGTCATCTACCACGTGTGTGCTGGAGCCCGAGTCCAGGATTTTTACAAGAGCAGCAAGTTCTATTAACTCCTACACTTTTCCTTATCCTTTGGGGTTTAGTGTATGTTAGCCAGTACTAACCCCTATTAGAGGGCAAGGGATATGATTTGGTAGTAGGCTGCGGGAAACCCAGGGTTTGGTACTTAGCACTATATTAACTAGGCACGATGGAGCTTACCTGTAATTCAAGTACTTGAAAGGTAGGTGGGGTTTTTTTTTTTGTAGATCAAGGTCATCCTAAGTCACATAGTGAGTTCAAGGTCAGTCTGTACTATATAGAACTTTGTCTCAATAAAAGGTTATCAGATTTTTGACAAACAAATAATAATGAATAAAGTGAACATGATCTTTGCCTTTAAGAAATCCACATTGTGAAGGAGAAACAGACAAAACAAAATGTGGCAAAAATAAGAAAATTACAAATTTCAATCATTTTGTCAAGGAAAAGAAGATAGAAGTAACCACCAAAGTCAGTATTAAGTATTATCCTAAAATGGAGATGTCTCCTTCACTTTTACTTTTATTTTTCATTCTGTCCTATGAGTGTGAGCTCTGGACTCTTTCCCTTACACCTTACCTTGCTCTTTAGCAGAGAGCAACTTTAGTTAGGAACAGGCATAACTCAGGTCCCTTTGTGTTCCCACCTCGTGGAAGTAAACTGTAGGCTGTGGAACAGCCATCCAGGGTTAACACACTTAGAGCCCCAATCTGTGGAGAAAACCTGTTTTTACATAAGCCCTCTTCTCTACACCACCACTACCAGAAGATGCCATCTGGCTGGAGAGAGAGGGGTCTCTGCAGCTCACCCACTTCCTACCATGTGAAAGCCAGCTCTGCTCTCTTGGGAGACAGCTGCTCCTGCTGAGCTCAGGAAGCCTTCCAGACTTGTGAGCATAATCTTACAGACCTGAGCATCCACACCAGAGCTTGCAAATGTGGCTCGAGTTTCAAATTTGGTCCGAAGGCTGTTTATATTTTTAAAGGTTGTATAAAAAACAAAGACAGATTCATAGCAGAGACCCAGTGTGGCTCACAATGTCTAAAATATTTACTGTCTAACCCTTTGCAAAAAGTGCTGTGGTCTCCAAAAATGGAACCTGGGTCCAGTAATCTAAAATATTAAGTGCCTGATACAATTTTGGAAGAATAGACTATATATGGGTAAGTTATGATTCTGTCGGTGAAGGTAGGTGACTTTTATGTTGGTGATGTTATAAGTATGGACTGTATGTGCGGGCCTTTGTCTTTATAGCTTTTAGAGACTTATTACCATGACCAATTTTTGCAGATATGTACTTAGCTTCTATCTTTGGAAAGAAATCTAAACTTGATTTAGATTCTATATCTCTTGCTATATTTTAAAGACTATTACATTTTTCTCTAGGATTTTGTTTTTTATAGAGAAATATACATTAATATATTTATATAAAGAGCACATATTTATATATAATACATTATACCATATAGTATATATTATATAATTTATATCATATATAAAAGAATATATTCTTATATGTGACTTTATATGTATAAAGTCTCATATATATATATATGTGAGAGAGAGAGAGAGAGAGAGAGAGAGAGACAGAGAGAGAGACAGAGAGACAGAGAGACAGAGATAGTAAAGCCTCAGATTTCAGCAAAATTCTTGACTCTTTGAAGGAGCAGGGATTAAAAATGCCTGTGGCTGCTAAGGCATCGCATGCCACATGAGCCTAGCTTGTGCTGTTGATGCACCACAGGCTCTAAGGGAGAGAAATGTTAGTACTGCTGATGGCCACAGTAAAGGTGTGGCACACACTATCTTTGCAAACAGAGATTTTTCTCTAAGCAAAAGGATACACCATTACCAGGATGAGCGTCTTCAAGATGTTGCTGTTTCAGGTGAATTTACATAGTCACATGGTCATATGGACCTCAGGACAGGGCTGTTCACAAACAATGGATGCTTCAGGTAGAGGTCTATCCGAGGTAATTACCCACCTCTGAGGATCTTTCTTCCTGTGATATCAGACTTCTGGACATCATTTTCTATGTTGAAGCTATTAACTGTATTTCTCAATTAGATCTGCAATTAGAGAAAACTGTAAAAGAACTTACATGCCACCAGGTGTGGTGTGAAGGGCTACACATAAATTGTTGTCTCTAAACCTATGTAGAGGATGTCGATTCATTACTCCCAAAATTATTGCTCCTTGTGTATTTCTGGTCTACCTTCAGGTCAGAACCAGAGCTAATATCATTCTAAGAGAAGGTTCTGCAGCTCTGAACATTCCAAGGTGAGTGTAAGGAGAACTTCCCAAGAGCACTGAACCCAAGATCTTCTAGGAAATGTAGACTATGTCCCAAGATAGAAGTATTCTTCAAGTTAGAAAATCCTATCTATCTTGGTTAGGTTTCTATTGCTGTGATAAAATCATAGCCAGAGCTACTTGTATAAAAGTGGTTGAGTATCAAGTTTCAGAAATTCTGCCTCAAAAGGACTAAACAAAGACCTTTGCCAAGAGTGACTTTTATTAACCAGTGTACAAATGGGCTGAGAAATTTTTAGGCTTAAAATGTGATCATCTAAAGAATCTTTGTCACAGAGCAACTTCAGAATCAATACTGTTAAGTTTACAAATCACAGACTTTTCAACTTAATATAATTCTATAGTTGTGGGATCCCTGCAAGCATCACAGCCTGCAGTGAAATGATCTGCAGAGAGTCAAGAAGGAATATTCAGTTCGACTAGAATTAGTTAGTTGGTGCCAGTTCAAACTTATGGCGTCTAATGCAAAGTTTATGTTTTACATTTTTAAACAAAGTAAAACTTTGGGAAAAAAGTTTCTACATGACAATTATCCCTACCAAATCTTAATCACAGCTACACTGAAACTCCTTTGCAAAGTACATCTCTTTAGCAAAGTACCTGTGACCTTTTCCAAAATGATGGATTTCCAAAATGATGGGGAGAAATGGGTTTATTTCAGCTTATATGTCCCAAGCATAGTCCATTTCTAAGGGAAGTCAAAGCAGCAACTCAATACAGGAACCTGTAGGCAGGAACTGAAACCATGGAGGAGGGCTATCACTAACTTGCTCCTTATGATTCCTTAGCCTGTCTTCTTATAGAGCCCAGGAAAACCAGCTTAGAGTGACACTGTCTACAGTGAGCTGGACTGTCTCACATCAATAATTCATCAGGGAAAAGACCTACAGGCTAGTTTGATGGTGCGCATTTTCTCTATTGGGTTTCTTGCTTTTGAAATTAAATAACATATATCAAGTTAACATAAAACTAGCCAGTACACTACCAAAAACTACTGAAAGGCAGAAAGGAACTTAAAATGTCTGGAATGCACTGGCTGAAAAAGAGAGGTGTTTGGCTGCATTGTAGGTGAAGCTGTGGATGCTTGCAAAGTTCTAAGGTTCTTAGGAATGAGAATAGTGTATCTAAATTGGAGCCTTCTCCTGCACTCACTCTAAAATTAAACATACATGATAATTTGACTCTCTATTCCCAGATCATTGATTTTTGACAATAGCACACTGTAAAGGCTGAAACCAGGAGCCCCTTTGCTCTTCCTGACCTTTCTTTTCTTCCTCCTCCTTTTTGTCCCCCTTTTTCTTTACTCTCTCTCTCTATCCTTCTTGTGTAATAAGTCTTTCTCCTCTTCCATCTTCCTCGTTCTTCATTTACCTTGTCTTCCTCCTTCTTTACTCTTCCAAAATCCATCCCTCTGACTCTTTCTATTGCTCGTCCATGAACAACTTTTCCATCTCCTGCTGCTAGGACTATACTGATTTTCTGTTAAGTGTTGGCAACAGTGTACCCTATTTTATAACAGAATAATATTCTATCTGGAATGACTATCCTAGGATTTTAGGAGTGCTTCCCTCCCTTCTCCTTTGCAACTGTACAAAGAAGGACACAAGGTTCATGTGTTTGTAAATAAACACTAGAGAAATCAGAATTGTTAAGCATATAGGATTTTTCTCCAACTGAAGACATTGACACATGTTCTCCTGGAGGGCTGGGGTTGATTTTGTTGTTTGGTAACCTGGCAATCTTTTGCTAGTCTATGGAGCCACCAGTATTCCTGTCTGAATACTGAACATTGTTTCTCAGTCAAAGAACCAATCCTCATGTAAGAGGTCACCTGTACTTTGCATAAGAGGTTGTTACTATGCTTATTATAAACCTTTCTTTCCGAGGCTCAGACTCTTAAGTGTTATTTCCCATTTAATAGAACCCATGCTTAAAGTTATACTTAAGCGCTTCCTCCCTAGACCCTTATCTGAGCACTGCTCTCAGTCGATAGAAACCATCATTTTGGAAAAGGTCACAGGTACTTTGCTAAAGAGATGTAATTTGCAAAGGAGTTTCAGTGTAGCTGTGATTAAGATTTGGTAGGGATAATTGTCATGTAGAAACTTTCCCCCCAAAGTTTTACTTTGTTTAAAAATGTAAAACATAAACTTTGCATTAGACGCCATAAGTTTGAACTGGCACCAACTAACTAATTCTAGTCGAACTGAATATTCCTTCTTGACTCTCTACAGATCATTTCACTGCAGGCTGTGATGCTTGCAGGGATCCCACAACTATTGAATTATATTAAGTTGAAAAGTCTGTGATTTGTAAACTTAACAGTATTGATTCTGAAGTTGCTCTGTGACAAAGATTCTTTAGAAGATCACATTTAAGCCTGAAAACTTCTCAGCCCATTTGTACACTGGTTAATAAAAGTCACTCTTGGCAAAGGTCCTTGTTTAGTCCTTTAAGTAAGAATCTTTGAAACTTCATACCCAACTACTTTTATTCAAAATCATGCTGTATATCTACAGGGGCTGCTCATTCTCTACCAGCCGCCAGAGAATTTGTGATCACCTTGGCCTGTCTTTCCTAAAAATACTACAGGGTTTATTACTTATAATGCCTCTTACCATGAAGTTTTCTTTTAGCAAATTTTTATCCACTGATTCCTTCACCTTGCTCCTTGACCTTAATTCCCATGTGCCAATGATATATTTTGCAGTTGATCCCATTCTTTTTCCTTCACTACAACATTCCACTGTGGTGATCATTACACCTCTTGCTGTGATGATCTTGGATGTGCTGTAATAAGTATCCTTGAGTTTTCTCTTCATTGACGCCTCATTTTCAAATAATTTATATTAATTATTTTCTTTACTGCTGTAAATGAACACCAGACAAGGGCACTCTAGCTCATAATTAAAAGGGATGCAGCCCATCATGTGAGGGAAAACATTTAAAGAGTGTTAGCCACCTTTCCATATTAACTCCACACTCAGGAATTGAGACAAATTAATACTAGTGCTTACCCAGTTCCTTCTTTGTATTTAGTCCTGTTTCTCTGGCATATGAAATGGCACCACCCACACTCAGACTAAGCCTTTCTTCCTCAGCTGAAAATATTACCAGAGAGGAACCAAGATATGTGTCTCTACAGAGATTCCAAATCTCATCAAGTTATCAGTTATACCTAATCATAGGATAGGCTCTACAATGGTCTCAGAATCCTTTGATTAAACACTAGACAGAACATGAATTAGCCTTAATTCTACATTCTGATATTTCTAAAATTTATGTACAAAGACAAAAGAATTTTGCCTGGAATGCTTTTTCCAGGTAAGTTATTGTTTTGTTTGTTTTGATTTGTTTTTTCTTTTATATCAGAACAATTTGTCAAACTAGTTCTCTGCTTTTTTGTTTTTCCCAGTTCCTAAGTAAAAATTAGCATGAAACTCAGTAAGTGATATGAAGGAACTCATGACTCATTTGATGACTAACTGCTATTCTAAGTTATATTTCCACTTTCGTCTTTCCATCATTAACTCCTCTTTACCTCATTTTCCTTGTCAATTCATACTTCTTTTACTTCCTATGAGGCCAAAAAGTTGAGCATTTGTTTTATTCACATTTCATATTCCTTAATTGTATCATGGTATTTAATAAATTATGGTGTCTAAAATGAAAGCCTACTCAGTGCAGTCTTCATGGTTTTGGCAGAAAACAACATTTTAAACCACAATTCTGTTAAACTCTTCTTTGAAGCATTTCCCTGTCTTAGTCAACAATTTATTATTGTGAAGAGATATCGTGACCATGATTAAACTTCTGGACTGTACACCAGACTCCATCAAACACTTTCTTAGTTTATTATTGTAATAGAACCGAGGTGACTTTCAGGTATACATGAGGCTATTCCAATAAGGGTGATCTTACACTAATGTCACTCCCTATTAAGGTATTGGGGCTATTTTCATTCAAACCACACCTGTGGTCGCCAAACCATGGGTACTTGTTTTGTCATAATGCTTTGAGCACTTTGTAGGTCTTATTTGAGTTAAAGAGAACTCTATCTTTCCACCTTGTCTGACCACCTTATCTAGCTTTATATGATTGCCTCATATTCCCTTCTAGAATTTCCAATCCTGTTTATACTTTCATTTGTTTTTTTACTATTCATCTGTTCCAGTAGATAATGAGTTCCTAGTGGCCAGGAACATGTTTATATTCTTAAAAGTTAGAATTCTACTCATGATTTGACGCATAGATGGTATTTTAGTTAAGGTTTCTATTGATGTGAACAGACAACATGACCACAGCAACTCTTACAAAGAAAAACATTTAATTGGAGCTGGCTTACAGTTTCAAAGATTTTAGTTCATTATCATCATGGTGGGAAGCATGGTAGTGTGCAGGTAGACATGGTACTACAGAAGGAGGTGAGTTCTTCATCTTGATCTATAGGTAACAAGAAAGAGACTGGGTACCACACTGAGTATAGCTTCAGCATATTTCAGTAGCTGTCTCCTGAGAGGTTCCACCAGTCTTACCAATACAGATGCAGTGCTTGCAGCCAACCATTGGGCTGAACATGGGGACCCCAATGGAGGAGTTAGGGGAAAGACTGAAGGAACTGAAGGGATTTGCAACCCCATAGAAAGAACAACAAAACCAATCAGACCTCCCAGAGCTCCCAGGGACTAAACCACCAACCAAAGAATCCACATGGAGGGACCTATGACTCCAGCTGCGTATGTAGCAGAGGATGGCCTTATGTGGCATCAATGGGACAGGAAGACCTCTGAGGACTTGATGACCCAGTGTAGGGGATGCTAGAGTGGTGAAGCAGGTGTAGGGGGTAGTTGGGGGAGCACCCTCATAGAAACAGTGTGGAGGGGGAATGTGATAGAGGGTTTTGGAGGGGAAACCAGGAAGGGGGATAACATTTGAAATGTAAATAAATAAAATAACCAATACAAAAAAAGAGACCTCAAATCCTGTCTCCACAGTGACTCATCTTACAACAAGTTACATCTACTCTAACAATTTCATACCTCCTAATAGTCCCACTTTCTATGGCCAAACATTCAAATACATGAGTCTAGGTCACTCCTATTCAAATCACAACAACAGGTGTCAAAATATTTTGTCAAATGAAGGAAAGTGGAAAAAAAGACTTCTGATTGATTGCCAGATTCTTCAGTAAGATTCAAACTTAAGTGAAATATGCATGGCTAGTACATCTAAGTTCATTTTAGTTTTTAAAGTTTTAATTATATGTCATAATGCATTTTAATTATTTTATTCCTGTTCCTGTGATCTCCCCACTCTCATCAACACCCTCACTCTATATATTCATATAGAGTCGCTTTCCAATATTTATGTCTTTTGCTTGTCATTTTTTAACACTGCTTACTTTAACCATGACTGGCATCATGAACATGGGTATGTCACTGTCCATTGGAATATATTGTGTGGTTGCACAAATGAAGACAATGATGCTTTTACCAATAGCCTCTACTAGAGCCTCCACACGCCTTGCCTCAGCACAGGTCTTGCCTCAGCACATGCATCCAATCAGCTGGAGTCCTGACAAATGGAGCTCAACTATGCAACATAAGGCAGACCAATGCATGCGTGTGGTTAACAAAGAATCCTTCATTATGTGTCCTTTCACATATTTGCTTTAGCAGAACATCCTCTCTCCTGTGTCTACTTCAGTGAAACATTCCTTCATGAGTCTGCCTTAGTCATTCACCTGTGTTCACTTGAGGGAAAAACTCCATCATGTGTTTTCCCCAGCAAAACATTATCCAACACAATGGACTCTCCAAAGAACCCTTAAGTTTCCACTTCATGTATTGTCAACTTTTACTTATTCTAAGCACTTTAAGTAGTCCCCAGTCTTAGAATTTAACCTCTGTCTACTATCATATATCCTCTTTACAAAGGCTAAGATCAGAACTTGTCTATGAGTATAAACATTTATATTTAGAAGGTAGATTTTCATCATGTCCATTTGCCTAAGCAATAGTATTTACCTCTATGTCCTATGGCCTCTCCAGTTATATTCTTCTTCTCTTTTTTTATTTCTTTTTTACATCAGATTCATAATGCCAGACACAGATTTTCTCCCATAGAATGAGCTTCAGATCAAGTCTAGTGTGATTGGAAATCTCAATCCATAATCTCTATCATATCCATGACACTCTTGCACCAGTAGCAACTCTTTCTAGCAGGTTGGTATATATTATGCAAGATCCATAGAGGAGTAAAACCGTTGATGCACTCTCTACTAGCAAACTTCACAGCACTCTCCAGCAAGGACTTGTGTATGCTAGCCAGCAGTGGGTGTGAAGTGATCATAAAGTTTAGTGCCATCTTGATTTCTCTATGTCCTGGAAGCAATGTGTACAGTGTTTTTAGCTCTTCACCATCTACTTTATGTGAACATATAAAATAACAGTAATGGCCTGTAGATTGTTTGAGAGACATCTAGGGACTTCTTGACCATTGATTTATGAGCAGGTATCCTAAGAGTTTTGTTTGGTTAATAATGGCTTGTTGGATTGGTATTATCCACCCATGAAGAGAGTTTAAACTCCCTCTTTTTAAAAGATAGCTATTTTAAAATTAGCTGGTAAATTGATTTCCATACAACATATTCTTATATTTTTATGCAGACAATTTGGAAGTCAGTAATGAAGTTTCTTAGAAACCTGAAAATAGATCTCTATATATGATGCTATAGTGTAGTGCTCCTGGACACTTAACAAAAGGAATCCATCGCCTACTGCAGAGACATTTGCTCTTCCATTTTCACTGTTTCTATTCAAAATATCAAGGCAATTGAGTAACACTGATGCCAACAAATTGATGAATAGATAATGGAAATGTTCAGATATACAATGAGACTGTATTCAGCTGCTAACTGATGTAAGATGAAGTTATGAAATAAGCAGGAAAATGAATGGATTTAAAAGTATACTGAGTGAAGTAGTCTGGAGCCAAGACAAATGCCTCAAGTTATCTTTTTCATGTGGGTCATAGCTTAACACTCTGGGATTTTGAAATTCACCTTGGGATATTTCTGAATATCAGGAATCTAGAAAGTCTCTTGGGAGATCTGGAGGGAGATAGACATTAGAACATAGGCAAATTAAAGTAACTAGACTACTAGTGTCAGGTTTAAATAGAGGAACTGAGAGAGAGAGGAGATAGGACAAAGAAAGAATTGAGGTGTACACCTAAATAAATTCTTTCTTTAGTTCCATGGTCTTTGAGATAGTCTGTAACCTCCAAAAAACATATGATTGATTTTAGTTTCACTGTCAAATGTCTGAATAATATATGAATGAACTGACATAGTTTTTGGTCCCCACTGGAATAGTAAATGATGATTGATGATACTCAGGGATGCTTAAGACAGTCTTTAATAAAGAGTAATCTCTGTTATGCTCTTATGCAAGCATGGGTGCTAATGCTGCAACGATTGATTTGTCCTACCCTTTGGCACCTCTACCCCTTACTGAATAGCTTTCTCCAACACTGTTACCCAAGTACAGGTTTTCAAAGGGCATGGAAATACACTTATATTTAACCTAGTTTTTAAATCCAAGGGTGATTCCTAAGAACAAAGGGGAAAAATACCACTTAGTACTGCAGGTGCATTTACCACATCATCTGTGCTTCACTGTGGTCAGAACTGGAAAGAAATGGTCCTTACTAAATCTTTTAACATTGGCAGAAACCACTTGAATCAGAGCACTGGCCAGTGCACACTTTCAAAGAGAATCTATTTCCAGTCAGAATCCAGCAATGTGCAATTACCTTCCACTTATCCAACTGCCATCATCAATGGGATCATGGTGTCCAATCCCCTGGTCTTTAAGTCATTTTCAAACCTCTCACAAGTTCTCCTGATTTAATTAAGCACAAAAGTACAGTTGTATAATACGTTCTCTTTTTAATGTTTTAAAAATACTAGTTATGTTTGTGAATATTTACATTTCTTTATATACATTTTAGGGAGCAACCTTCTTTGTAAATCTGCAGATCAGTCTTACTAATCATTTTTCAGAGCCATATTATTAAACGGTCAAAGCAACTGGCTGCTCAAAAATTATATTGTAATAAAATATACATTTTTATTATTTAGTAATCATAATCTTTTGATCTTTTAAAAGTGGCTTAGTTTTTCCCCCTATTTTATTGTTGGTCATTTATATAAAAATATCCTTCACTTATATTTTTTAAAATTTATGTCTTAAAATATAAAAATATTATTTTATTAAATGTCTACATTGGAATATTTTATAATAGTTTGATACATTTTTAGAAGTAAAAATACATGAAAAAGTCTTAACTATTGGGCTGGAGAGAAGGCTCAGGGGATGAATGCTCTTGTGTATGTATAAGGACCTTGACACCCGTGTATAAAGCCAGGCATGTCTTGTGGTGTCTGAAACCATGATGTGAGAAGCCAGAGACAAACCTGTCCTGAGATCTCACCATATAGCTGGCAAGTCACCTAACCAAAATGCCAGTCTTCAAACTAAGTGATGGGCCTTGTCCCAAGAAATGGATGACAAATGACAGAGGAGAGTGTCCAGCATCCTCCTTGGGCCTCTGTAGGAATGCACATGGATGAATGCATGTGTGTGTGTGTGTGTGTGTGTGTGTGTGCATGGACAAACATACACAAAAAATTAAGATAATTTCTTTTGTTTACTTACTATTATTTATTTTCTGAGTCTTTTCAATATTTTTCTGTACATAAGAAATTTTAATTCCTACACACTGACACTGTATTATTTTTTTTTATTTACATTTCAAATGATTTCCCTTTTTCTAGCCCCCCACTCCCCGTAAGTCCCGTAAGCCCCCTTCTCTTCCCCTGTCCTCCCACCCACCCCTTCCTACTTCCCCGTTCTGGTTTTGCCGAATACTGCTTCACTGAGTCTTTCCAGAACCAGGGGCCACTCCTCCTTTCTTCTTGTACCTCATTTGATGTGTGGATTATGTTTGGGTATTCCAGTTTTCTAGGTTAATATCCACTTATTAGTGAGTGCATACCATGATTCACCTTTTGAGTCTGGGTTACCTCACTTAGTATGATGTTCTCTAGCTCCATCCATTTGCCTAAGAATTTCATGAATTCATTGTTTCTAATGGCTGAATAGTACTCCATTGTGTAGATATACCACACTTTTTGCATCTACTCTTCTGTTGAGGGATACCTGGGTTCTTTCCAGCATCTGGCAATTATAAATAGGGCTGCTATGAACATAGTAGAGCATGTATCCTTATTACATGGTGGGGCATCCTCTGAGTATATGCCCAGGAGTGGTATAGCAGGATCTTCTGGAAGTGAGGTGCCCAGTTTTCGGAGGAACCGCCAGACTGATTTCCAGAGTGGTTGTACCAATTTGCAACCCCACCAGCAGTGGAGGAGTGTTCCTCTTTCTCCACACCCTCTCCAACACCTGCTGTCTCCTGAATTTTTAATCTTAGCCATTCTGACTGGTATAAGATGAAATCTCAGGGTTGTTTTGATTTGCATTTCCCTAATGACTAATGAAGTTGAGCATTTTTTAAGATGCTTCCCCACCATCCGAAGTTCTTCAGGTGAGAATTCTTTGTTTAACTCTGTACCCCATTTTTTAATAGGGTTGTTCGGTTTTCTGGAGTCTAACTTCTTGCGTTCTTTATATATATTGGATTTTAGCCCTCTATCTGATGTAGGATTGGTGAAGATCTTTTCCCAATTTGTTGGTTGCCGATTTGTCCTCTTGATGGTGTCCTTTGCCTTACAGAAACTTTGTAATTTTATGAGGTCCCATTCTGACACTGTATTCTTAGCAACAAAAACAAAAAAATAAGTGGATCTAAAAGCTACCACAAGGGAAGAATGTATATGCAGTATGGTAGAGGTCTTATATTTGATAACTTATATACCTATAAATAGACAAATGTAAAATTTTATATGTGGGAAACAGAATTTAAACAAAAATCTTGTTTGGCTGTTATAATGATTTTAAAGAAACAATCCAAAACAGTCCAATTATATTGAATTTTAATACATATGTAAAACATATATTTGAGTACATATCATTTAAATCATATAAGGTCAACTTATCAGGACAATACTCTTAAAGAAACTGAACTTTCTTCTCCAGCAGCTATGAATTGCCAATAGTTTTTTGGTTAGGGGTGGGACTATGATGCCCACTTTTCCTCTCCATGCTGGGTTTACATAGACATGTTCTGCATGCTTTCACAATCTGTGAGTTCTTATGTGTAGCTGCCCCTGTGTCTGGAATACCCTGTTCCTTTGAAGTGCTCTATAATGTATGTGCCTTACAGTCTTTCTCCCCCTCAAGCATATTGATCACAATGCTTGAAGGAATGTTGAGATATAGCTCTCTCATTTTAAGGCTGAATATTTTAAATTTTCTCTACCTTGTCCAGTTATGGATTTCCGTGCTAACTGTCATTCTACCGCAGATAGAATAGACTCTGCTGAGGACTGAGAGAAGTGTCTATAGGTATAATGATAAATCAGTGGTATCCGTTTAATTCATTTTTATTAGAGTGACGGCAGTAGGTTCTCTCTTGGGATTTAGACATAGATTTTGGGACTGACAATGGTGTCAATTGTCATTTTCATCTTGTGGAGTAGTACTTCAATATATTTAAGAAGTGTTTGGTTTCTCCCATGATGTTTCTGCCACTATTACACCAGTGAACATGTGATTTCAAGGACAGTCAATTTTGCAATTTCCAAGTTTCACATCTGGGTAAAATTGACAGTTACTGTTATTCTCTGGCAGCTTATGTAAGATCTCCTAGCCGTAGAGAATCTAATCACTAGGTTCAAATTGTATCATTCAAAGTCTAAACAGCAGGCTGTACATGCTTTTCTCCTTCTTCTCCTTTCGCCTTCTATTAAAGAATTATATTTGCCAAAGAATTTGGTATAATTACCAGAGTTACATAATAAGACACAACAGATGTTTTAATTAAATCTTCTATACTTTTTGCATAGAGGAATGTTTAAAATCTGATGTAACTTGAAATCAGAAATTAATCCAACTATAAATTGACCCACATAACTTTTTGAATCAGATACAGTTCTGTCAAAATCTTGGCACTTCAGATTTAGCGCTTTTAGTTTTGGAATATTTCATGAAATCCATTCAATTTCTTTTGACTTGGTCAGCAAGCCAATTCATACTTAAGTGTGTCAGAAAGAAGTTTGTATTTATTTTTCAATTCAATAAATATGTTAACAGTCTTCCCTGTGACAGTCATCTCACTTCAGAGTTTGAAGATCTTAAAGGGTGGAACCTTGACAAGTTTGGCTCCATTATAAAATAAGGCCTGCCACATTCAATATTTCTTACTGATAACAATTTCTTGGTTCACATGAATCTTGATAGCAAAAATATTGCATTTTTGACACAGAATAGGCCAGTACATTAAATAAAATAATTAATTGGCTCAACGACTCTGCAGTACTGCTGTATACTGAAGTTTTTGCAAAGACAATGACAAGACAAAAGAAATGTTAAAATTTATGATATCTTCATTAAAATCCTGAAGAAAGATGCTCAGACTTCAATTGTTCTCTTTGCTTGGTTCTTGAAATGTCTCAAAGCAATGTGGTCTTAGACAGAGATAAAGCAGAAGGAGAAAACCTTGAACTGGGGCTGACCACAGTGAAATAGCAATAAATATTTAAGACTGGACTGAAAATTCACGCTGTGTATAAATTCTTTAGTTTATTATGAAGATGCTAGTGAGGTTGCCCAGTAGTTAAGAAGTCTTATGGTTTCTGGCTTTTTTTTTTTTTTTGTCTTCTGTTTTTGTCTTTTGGGGTTTTATTTGTCATTTTTTGTCAACTTGGTACAAGCTCTAGTTATTTGAGAAGAGGAAATCTCAAAGTGAGAAAAGTGTTCTATCGATAAACCTATAGAGCATTTTCTTGAATGATAATTGACGTGGGAGAACCCAGCTAACTGTGGGTGGTGCCATCTCTAAGACTCAATCATGAGTTGTATAAAATAGTACAATGAACAGCCAGACGGACCAAGCCAATTAGCAGAATTCTATCATGGTCATTGCTTCAGTAATTGGCTCACCTGTTTTTGCCTTGAAATTCTGCCCTGATTTCTACAAAGGGCAGACTATAATTTGTAAGCTGAAGCAAGCCCTTTTCTCTTCAAATTGATTTTGGTCATGTAATAAAAAAGCAAATTGAGATAGTAATTGGCACAAAGACAAGGGTACTGCTGTGACCATCTATTTTAGGAAGGATTGTACAGAGATTGTAACTTTATGCTAGAGAAGCCAGTGAGTACTCAGAACTTAATGAGTTCTTGAAGGATCCTAGAAGATATGTGTGCTGAGAACCAAGCAGAGGATGTAGGTTCAGCATGTGACAAATCAGAGGGAATTTTGGAAGGTTCTTCAAAGACTCTGTTAGGGCTGCTAATGTGATATTTTGAATTGAGAATACATGGTCTCCTGTCATTAGTGAGTGAAGAATCAGTTATAATTATGAAGAGACCAGCATCCCTTACTTGAGATCTTTACTTTAATGAGACAATGGACACTGGTCATTTGGTGTGGGGAAATGAGTTGTGATCAAAAGAGGGCAACAGTACTGAGGTTTATATATTCCAGGAGGGTTTATACAGTCACGTCTCTTTTGTTCTGGCCTCTAGATTTGTCATGTGAGCATTTTTTCTTTTTTTCCTTTTTTTATTTTTTTCTTTACAGTTTACATGTACTGTGAGTTTTTTTAAAATTTTCTTTCTTTTTTTAAAATTAGATATATTATTTATTTATATTTTAAATGATTGCTCCTTTACTGGTTGCCCACCACCACCACCCCCAGAGTCCCATAAGCCATTTCGTCAATCAACTCCCTCCTGCTTCCCTGTCCTGGTATTCCCCTACACTGCTGCATCAGGAACAGGTCCAGGGGTCTCACCTCCCTTTGATGCCCAACAAGGCCTTCCTTTGCTGCCTATGCATCTGGAGCCATGGATAGCACCATGTGTACTATCTGGTTGATGTTTTGTCCCTGGGAGCTCTAGGAGAACTGCATGGCTTATAACCTTGTTCTTCCTATGGTTCTGCAAACCCCTAAAGTTCCTTGGGTCCTTTTCTCTAGCTCTCCCATTGGAGAACCTGTGCTCAGTTCAATGGCCAGCTGAGAGTGTTCTCCTCTGTATTCATCATGCACTAACAGAGTCTCCCAGGTGACAGTTATATTCAGCTCCAGTCAGCAAGTACTTGTGGGCATCAATAATAGTGTCTGAGTTTTGTAAGTGTATATGGGATGGATCACTAGGTGGAGTAGTCTCTGGATGGTCTTTCACTCAATCTCGGCTCCACACTTTATCTATGTATCTCCTTTTGTGGATATTTTGTTCCCCCTTCTAAGAAGGACCACAGTATCTATACTTTGTTCTTCCTCCTTCTTGGGCATCATTTGATATGTGAATTGTGTCTTGGGTATTCCAAGCTTCTGGACTAAAATCCACTTATCAGTGAGTGTATAACATATGTGTTCCAGACTCCAGAGAACCAAATAACCCTATGAAAAAAATAGGGTACTGAGTTAAACAAAGAATTTTCACCTGAGGTGCTGAGAAGCATCTAAAGAAATGTTCAACATCCTTAGTCATCAGGGAAATGCAAATCAAAACAACCCTGATATTTCACCTCATACCAGTCAGAAATAAATAAATAAATAAATAAATAAATAAATAAATAAATAGTTGTTCCTATCCAAGATAAAAGGCTTGGCTATACAAAGGTCTTATTAACAGAACAAAGATATGCTTTAAAACTAGGAGAAAACTCTTAGTAAATCACACATCCAACAGCAGATAAAATATCTAAAATCTACATGTATTCAATTCTCAGAACTCAGGAGTAACATCCAAATAATTAAGTTGGAAATGACAGATGCATACACACATTACCATTTGACTTGTTGGTTCTATTCTTTGTTGTGCATTCCAGAGAAACCAAGCTTATGTGTATATAAAACCTGCATATTTGTGTTAGTACCTAATAGTAGAACAATAGTCAAGTATAGAAAGACTCAAGAGTCCATAGCATTTTCCTTTGGGAGAAAAAATAAAAATAAGTAAATGTAAATAGAAAAATACAATAGCTAGACTAGTAACATAAAATGTAAAAATCTTAAGGAACACTATTAACAAAAAGTATATAAAACCTACTAGAAATCTACTGGCAAGCATTAAAAGGACATAAATTTGTTGGAAAAAATATTTTGTGTTCTTGAATGTAGTGGAGTTCTTAATTGACGGAAAGACTTTTACACTATTGGATATGATCAAATTTAAAAAAAATAAAATAAGATTCATTTTCCCCACAAGTTGGCTCTAGGGTTTGATGTTTCCAAGTGATATTTTCTGAAACCCGATTTTATTATTCATTCAAAAGATAAACTATAGCCAAAGAGATTTGGAAAGGTACATTAAAGGGATATGTCCTACACATTTTCAGGGATTTAAAATATATGGTCCTACATGTCTTCTATAGGTGGCAATTGCTGTGATATAATAACTGCTTCGGAACAATAAGATGTATAGAAATTCTATGCAACATATTTTGTAATAGTTACATGTCTCTAATTCTAATACTAGATTAAGTTATACACATACTAGTTGAATAATGGTGACATTAATTAAAGAAGATGCACACAAATTAATGCAACAAAATGAAGAAAGAGATACATGGAATCTCTGTCTTTAAGGATGGCTCTCTCTACTAGGAAAGGGCATTGTTGAAAAAACACATGCAATGGAAATTGTTTCCTCATCTTCACATTTACATTAAAAGATGCAACACATTGGAGAGCCATTTGTTGTGCTACACACACAAACACACACACACACACACAAACTCACACCTATGAATGAAGCAACAGAGGAAAGAAAGGACATAAATTTAAAAAAGAACTGGAGGATACATTAGGGCGTTTGAAGGAATAAAAGGGATGAGGTAAAAGATATAATGGAAAAATATAAAAAGCAATATTTTAAAAATCCAATGTAGATTTGTTAGTTGTATGTACAAAGTATAGGATGAATGTTTTATAACTATGGTTAGAGGAGAGAAAGTGCTTCAGAATCTACTCTCAAGGAAATTACTGTAGCTCTTTTTATAAGAGACTTAACATCCTCTAAGAACTCAAATTCAAATTACAAAAAGACTCACGTTTTAGAAATTATTATTTGCAATGCATATAATGTTACAGACAGAGAATCTCACTATTGGCTTTGGTTTTGATTTTTTTATTTTGTTTCTGTGGTTCTATCAAGAGTTTTCAGTATCATTTGGAAAGTGAAAATAAAACAAATTGCTGATGCAAGATAATGTCATCCTTGATTGTGGATTGATTAAATATTTTATAGATGCCAACTCTAGATAGAGGGCTAATATCCAATATATACAAAGAACTCAAGAAGTTAGACTCCAGAAAACCAAATAAAAATAGGGTTTAGAGCTAAACAAAGAATTCTCAACTGATGATTATTAGTGGCCTAGAAGCACCTACAGAAATGTTCAACATCCTTAGTCATCAGGGAATTGCAAATCAATTCCACCTTGCACAAGTCAGAATGGCTAAGGTCAAAAATTCAGGTGACAGCAGATGCTGCCAGGAATGCAGAGAAAAAGAAACAGTCCTTTATTGTTGGTGGGATTGAAGGATGGTACAACAACTCTGGAAATCAGTTTGGCAGTTCCTCAGAAAATTGTGCTGTTCATAGCAGCCTTATTTATAATATCCAGAAGCTGGGAAAAAACCCAAATGTTCCTCAGCAGAGGAATGGATACAGAAAATGTGGTAAATTTACACAATGGAGTACTACTCAGCTATTAAAAACAATGAATTTATGAAATTATTAGGCAAATGGATGGCACTAGAAAATATAATCCTGAATGAGGCAACCCAATCACAAAAGAACGCATACAGTATGCACTCACTGACAAGTGGATAGTATTAGCCCAGAAACATGAAATACCCAAACAAACAATTCACAGACCACATGAGGCCCAAGAAGAACAAAGATCAAAAAGTGGATGTCTTGGCCCTTCTTCGAAGGGGGAATGAAATTCTTACAGAGTAAATGTAGAGACAAAGTGTGGCGTAGAGATTGAAGGAAAGGGCATTCAGAGACTGCCCCACCTGGGAATTCATCCCATATAGAGTTATGAAACCCAGACCCTATTGTGGATGCCAAAATGTTCTTGCTGACAGGAGCCTGATATAGCTGTGTCCTGAAAGGATCTGTCAGAGCATGAAAAGTTCACAGGTGGATGCTTGCAGCCAACCATTGGACTGAGCATAGGGTCCCCAATGGAGGAGTTAGAGAAAGGACTGAAAAACAACACTATCAACCAAACAAATTCCCCCAAGAGCTCCTAGGGACTAAAACACCCACCAAAGAGTACACATGGAGGAATCCATGGTCCTAGCCACATATATAGTAGCCTTGTCTGGCATCAATGGGAGAGGAGGCCTTTGGGCCTGGGAATTCGAGGTTGGGGAGATAAGAGTGGATTGGGGAGCACTTTCATAAAAGCATGGAGACAGGGGGTATAAGATAGGGGGTTTCTGGAGGGGAAAGCAGGAAGGGGACAACATTTGAAATTCAAATAATGAAAATATAGAATAAAAACAAAGAAAAATCCTAATCTACAAAAATATATACTTATAAATCAGAGGTATAAATAAAAGATGATTTCACTTTTTACATAGTTCCATTTTTATTGTGAAAATATTCAAGCACTTCAAAAGTATGCTATATTTTCATCAATTCTTTGAATTTTTTTTTTACAAAGTTTTGTCCTTCCACAAACTCCTCAAATATACACCCTCCCTTCTCTATTCACTGAATTTTCCCCCCATCAAGTTCACTTATAAGCAAGTAGTGCTTCACTCAAATAAAAAGCTTCTGTTCAGCAAAGGACAGCATCATTCATGGGTGGAGGCAGCCCACAGATTGGGATACAAAAATCTTTACCAGCTGTAAACTTGAGAGAGGGTTAGTATCTAGGATATACAAAGAAATTTAAAAATATCCACACATTCCCAACTAATTTAAACTTTTAGAAATTAATAATATCAACCATGTCCATGTCTAGATGACTTCACTGACTCTTCCTTGTGTTTCTTTCTTTGTTCATTTAAGACTTTAGTACTGCCTATTCACAGACTCCTCTCTGATCAACATCAAGAGTTATTTTGATACAGACTGGAATTGAGTTGTCAGTTTTTTACTTGCTACAAATAGTTCCAACTCCATTGAGAGTAGAAGACCCAGAAGTCCATGTGCATATGGATTCTCTTTTCCAGGTGCCTTTCTTTCAATCATTTTCCACTTCCTGTACTTCCCATGCCTTCTGCCTTTAATAGGCAAGGGTCCCTACCTTTAAGTCCAAGGAGTTAAAGTACCATTTCCTTGGGACACGGAGATGGTGCATGTTTCTGATTTATATTATTCATTGGAGATTTCATCCCTATGACTGCATTGAAGTCTACATTTTAGCTCCATTAAGCAATTATTGGCTGTTCGATGAAATGCACAGTTCAGACGGTTTGTTGGAAGAGTAGACATGATATTCTCTCTCACAGATGGTGTGGCCTCCCCCAAAGCTTTGGTAGCTTCTGTCTGGAGCTGCTTGTTGCCAGCTCAGCTTCTTTGCTTGGTTAACCAAGCTCTGGAGTCTATGCGTTTGCCACAAGTTCTCTCCTTATGCATTTCACATTGCTTTATTTCCACTGCGACTGACCTTTGTAGATGGTATTTCTGTAAAGATGATCAGAGGTCAGGAACGTTTGGAGTTCTTGTACCATATTTGTTTTCCCCTAGAATGAAATTCATTTTTATTTAGGTCTCTTCTGAAGCTGCAAGCTTCACTGGCTTCTGGAAATGGCCCCTGCCTTGGGTTCCTAAGACAAAGCTTTAGATGTCAGACTTCGCTTGTACAAAGTGTTGAGGTACCCCTGTGGTTTTTCCATAGTGTTAGACATGCCTTTTTTAAGGCTGACTTGGCCACTGTCTTTGGTGTGCCAGCCTCTGTATCTGGCCAGGACTTTAATCAGGCTGCAGTAGATGAGGCTTCAGCGTGACCACGTGTAAAGTACATCAACAAAGGCACTAAGGGCACTAGGCGTCTTTTATGCATTTTGATTCCCCTTTCTGTTCAAGACAAGCTATATTCAATAAATAAGTAGTACAATGTAAGTAATATAGTACATTTTCTTTAATCACTATAATTATCGAAATACTAGACATTGAATCTTACTCCAGCCTTTGGTTAAATAAAACATAGTATTTCAGCATTGATGTCAAAGCTGATGAGATGGGCATTAAATTTCAATGTTCACACTTTGAAACTGGTATTAACAGTTTGAACTGACTGTGCTTCCGGGTTTATCCATAGTCTCCAACATTAAGCTCTCATTCTAGTTCTTTTTAATTATTTTGTTTTCTGCTAGACACAAAGCCCCATCATGTATGTGCCTTTTCTCAAGAGATTGTAATTCCTTATCAGGAGTGGGTGTCCCTGTACTCTGTCCATTGTTCTTGTTCAATTAATGATCCACTTAGCAACCTGAATAAGAGACAAAGTGAGGTCATTTAAGCTGTGTGACTAAATGTGGCTGGCTTGGGCCTTCTTAGGGTCATATATATTTATTTAATGAATATATATTAAACATCTACTAAATACCAGATGATGTTTTACATTCAAAGCTTTCATAGGGAAAAATTTTATATTGAAAGGAAGCCAAGGTACTTTTCATAGAAAATAAATCAAAATAAAACAAACTCTGTTTAAGCGTTAGCATCCTCTGCCTTCTCAGAGCATATCCAAGATCTCTCTTATTATACCATTACTATGGAAAAGTGCATTCCAAGTAGTAACCAACTTTTTAAGTGTATTCTTGGCTTTCAGTCTGTTTAAATTGAAAGCTGTTTCCCCATGACCCCTTTTAACATCTTGAAGAAGATGCTATGGCAGCTTATAAATCTCAGTTAACAATCAGAACTATAAGAAAGGTAATTTAATCCTTGCTTTAAATCATTTTTGACATTTCTCTTTCCTTACAAATCATAAAGGAAAAACAATTGAAGGCCTAGAAATTAATTATGGTCTATCATAGCAAACAAGCATTAATAGACTTTCCTAAATTTCAAGTCAGATAGACATAATTACATTAAACGGCACTTACCCAGGAGCAAGGCAGTAGATGCAAGAAGGCTGGAACGCGCTGAATTGCTTAGGCAAGGGTGATAGAACCTGCGATTGTTGATGATGCTCATCACCATCACACAGAAGGAGAGTATCCACCCTCACAAATGCTGACCATCTGTCTTCAAATATGTTCATCTATTAACCATACTATAACATCTCCTTTCTGCACCCCCTAATATGGTAGCTGTATCCATTTTGAAGCTTAATTCAGTGTCTAGAGTTTCCATTCTCATAAAACGAGTCATTTATCAACTCTTGGCAGAAGGTTTTAAACATTCTTGGCTTTTAACAATAACAATGCATCTGTATTTTGTGCTTTAAACTTTGTTCTTTGATTTTTTTTTTGTAATTTATATCTGCCTATATTTTAACATGGTTTTAGACTCATGTAAATCTGAGCTTGTTTCTTACAGTCAGTCTATCTAGTTTCTTATTCCATAGAAAAACAGAAGAAGAACTTTAATCAGTTTATGTCTAAAAGAAAAGCAGCAGAAATGTCTTTTCCTATCTTGGAAGACTTCATATCTTCAAATTGTACATACACCCATTTCCACTACGTACCTCTGCCATTGAGAAGCCTCGTCTTCCATCCTGCTGGAAACAAAGGCGCTAGGTCTTGAGGACATCTTATTTTTAGATCCGGAGCATGCTTGCTTCCATTTGTTTCATATGACCTGCATACAGACCAACTGTAGTGATGGAATTTGACCTTCCTGGGTGTTAGAAAGATACCTTTGATCTCTGAAAGCATCTGCACTGTAGGCAAAGTGTTCCTTCTGACCTGTGCTTCCAAACTCAGCTTGGAAAACTTAATCTTTTGGGGGCCCTACTTCAAATTAGTCCACAGTTTTAGAACTCCTGAACTCAAACTGTTCTTAGGAATAAGTCAGGCTCTTGGATGAGTTCTTATATTGCTTCGGAGCACTTTTTCTTCTGACCAAGATCCTAAAAATCTCAGAAAATATACGCTAGAGTAGACTTTATATTTTAATTTGCAGATATTTTGAGTTACAAAGTATAATTTTAATTTTGACAAGAACTAATGCATATAGTTATTGATTTGAAACCATAAAGCCCTCTTTGATGGAGTACTGACTGTCTTTCAAACATCTGTTTTCCCTTGTTGCCTGCTGCCTGTTCTCAGCATGTAGCAGGTATACAGTTTGGAGAAAATTAACTCACTCTTAATTGGCAGTCTCATGATTCCTAATACAACAGTTATTTCAGTGCTGTGCATGCTCAGTGAGACTGCAGAGTGGGAGGTGTTTTCCTGACCAAAGGTGTCTCTTGGTTATTCTGAACTTCAACCATTGTGTTCATTTATGATGTAAATATAATTTTTCAATTTCAGATAGGAAGGAAGCAATGTCTTGTCTGCATTCAGCATTATGTGAACTTCACAGATTGGTTACATGATGAATGGTGCCCCCACTAGTTACAAAGTATATAACAAATACCCTTCAGCAGAAGACTAACTAAACACTGTTTCCTGCTCCTGGGGGCTCCTGACTATAGGTACCACCAATCTGAATACAGTAGGTATAAAAGGTTGGACAAGTGCAGAATTCCAATATCAAGGGATTATATTTATAAGTAAGTAATAATGTAATCATGACATTATAATGAAATTTACCCAATTGAAGTTGATAGCACTATATTTGTTTTCTTTTTAATTTATCCCCAGAAAGAAAAGTTGAAGATATTGAACAGCAGACAAAATTTCTTCACTTTCCTCCGCAGACTGTGATGTTGGGCTGCAGTCATTTCATTGGATATATGCTTTCTAGTTGTATCTGTAACTAGCAATTAGATACGACCAGAAAACAGTATCCAGATCTAATTGTCTTTTTAGTTAACCATAAATCTTGACATTTCTGACATTACCTGGGAAATACAAAATTGCTTAATCATGCATGACCAAGCCATCTACATTTGCAAGGCTGAAACAAGAAAAAGCAGAGTGAGCTGGGCAGTGGTGGCGCACGCCTTTAATCCCAGCCCTTGGGAGGCAGAGGCAGGCGGATTTCTGAGTTCGAGGCCAGCCTGGTCTACAGAGTGAGTTCCAGGACAGCAAGGACTACACAGAGAAACCCTCTCTCAAAAATCCAAAGAGAAAGAGAGAGAGAGAGAGAGAGAGAGAGGGAGAGGGAGAGGGAGAGGGAGAGGGAGAGAGAGAGAGAACAAAGTATGTGGTTAATAGCAAGAAAATTTATATTACTCTTCTTACAGTCTTAATAGAATGAAGGCTTCCTTGAAACAGCTGTTGGATTAGTTACTGACAATCTCTTAGTTTTGATAAACCAATTTGATTGTAGCATGTTTAGCTAAATATTTCCTTTCTGATCTTGTCCAACTTAGCTAGATTAGTACAAGAACTCAGCTCAAAATGATGGGTTCTTACAGTTGTATTTAGTAATATACTTATTTGGATAATTCTCTGTATTAGAATTTCATCCACAGTGTCACAGCTTTCACTGACACTAAACTTCACTGTAATTCACTCACATCTGCTTTCCTTCCTTACCATCCTTTCCTTACACAACAATTTAAGAAATGGAATGGTGGCAGCATTTACTTTAATTTCTATATCTTGACTATGGTTTCTTTCCATCTCAGTCACTTTTTAAAATATTTTGCAGTGAAAGCCTGTTGTTTGTCGGGATCACTGGCTCTGATCTCAACATGTCCTGGGGCTTTTCCTGTGTGTACCTGTGGGTGTCTTCTGGCTCCTTTCTGAGCATCTTCAGGAAAGCTTGCTGGTGAAACCAAACTAATCCTCATATTGCTTCCTCTCTAATTGTGCTTTGTGCTCAAGGCCGTAGCTCTTCTAACTTTATAAAATTTGTGTCTTTATTCTTCTGGTGGCCTCCAGCAATTCATGCATTTATTTAGCTAGAGCCATATCTCTATTGGTCCCTAGTTACTCTGTATATTGAACCAGAAGTTGTGCATTTATTTCTCCCTTTTCTCATTTCTGCTCTCTCATTTTGTATTTAGCAATCATATCATCTCAAATTTGAGCTATATATCCTTACCTTCAAAAACACAATTGAACTTATTAAATTCTTTGACCTTATAGGGTAAAAGGCACCTGCCACCAAGTCTGACAACCTATGATATATCACTAGGACCTGCATGGTAGAAGAGAATAGATTTCATAAAATTAACTTCTACCCTCCAAATTAAAGCCATGCAGACATAAGTAGGCACAAGCATGCACACCTTATAAATGAAAATAAATATCAATGATACATAAGATACAGTGCTATTAAACTCTCAGCATATTTTTGTTCTTCTTTATACCTGTACAGTTCTTCCTACACAACTTTTTAATGTAGGTCATGACTATGTGACATTTCTGATGGCCTTGTGATATTTCAGTAAATCTTCCTTTCTGTGAAGGTGATTCTTGATTGTGAACTTGACTACATCTGGAATTAGCTTAAACCCAAGCATCTTGATATACTTGTGTGGAATCTTTCTTAAATAATTTGAAGTGGAGAGACTCACCCTCAATCTGCATCTTTTGAGATAGTATGATACACCTTAAACATTGTGCTTATAGCCTAGATAAAATACATGGGAGAAGGAAGTTCTTACTTTTATCTGCTTGCCCTAACATTAGAGACTACTTCACTAGAATTCCTGCTATACTGAAGACCAGGTAAGACAGACAGCCTCATAGACTGAATGACTACTGGATTCATGCACTTTGTATTTGTAGACAGCCATTTTTAGAATAACTGGACTACAGCCTGCAAGCCAGTCCAATAAATCACACACACACACACACACACACACACACACACACAAGCACACACACAAGCACACACACAGGCACATGCACACGCGCACATATACACACATTCATATTATTGTACATTATTTTGTGGTGTTAACACAATTATCCTCAACTGCTTCTTTAATTACACTCTGTGTACAATTATCATTCTGTCAGTTCTGTTCCTCTGAAGAACTCTGAATTGTAAGCTCTCGAAATGGCTCCTTTAGAGGAACATAATTTCCTGTAGCTAATCATGTGATATTTGATTTGAATTTTATATTAAATGTCCAATGTGAAGTGAGCAAGGTTATCATGTTCAGATACATGCCATCATTACAGCTTCTCTCAGATTTCTGTCTCCCACCATGGTAAGAATGGGTCCAGGGAGGGACTATATGAATAATAGAGCTAGGCCCCAGTCATTTCTCAGATCCATGAATGGCATTCTTAAGTGTCTGAATAACCATTTAGATCACAGAGCTAGTTTCCAATTTTTAGCATTATTGTGCAAAGTTGAATAAATCAATTTTCTATTCTGTTTAAAAATAATTATTTCAAAGTTGAGTACTTTCAGTATAGTTTTCTAAAGCCTCAGAATATAACAGCAAGAGAGAACAGTTAACTGAAGGTGTGATGAATTTACGTGGCAAAATTATATTCTACTGTTTCCTGAGCTCATATTCGCATTTATGAGACAGATACATAACTCTGTAAGCTAGTCATCTGTCAGCAACCACAACACTATCTCTTCAGATAATGCAGTGTAGAAACAGTCTCTCGTGCTCATATTCACTGTCTTAGACTAAGATGATCTCCGCTCCTCAGACCTTGGAAGATGACCGCTCTTGGTGAGCCTCCCCAGTGCCCTGTGTCTGCAGCACAGGCTTGCTGTGGTATTTAGGAGATTTTACTTTGGATACTTTTTTATGCCATTCAATTATTTCCTTAATGTGGCATAATTGGCTGGTATCAGTAGAAATTCTTAGACCATTCTTAGCCTCTGAAGAAGGAGTTAGTTATATAATGTTACTTCAAGTCGCATGTGAAAGTTACAATCCTACTTTGCCTTTTTTTTCTAACACTTGTCAAATGAGCCTGTTTAGTTGTTTAGAATTATTTCTGGCAGATTTCTGTTTTTTTTTTTTTCAATCTGTTGATCTTAAAGGCAAAGGGGATAAAAGAATCATGATCCTATTTATCCTAAATCTTAACCTTGGACTCATCTACATTTCTCATGTGTGTAGATATGCCACATGGAAAACACTTAAATAGCTCCTGGATAAACATTCAGGATATACTTTTGTGTAAAAAGTATATCAGCAGCTCTTTAAAATAATCTAGTTGAAAAAAGGACTTTTTTAAAATAAAAATATGTTCAAGTATGTTCACACCATAGTTTGGTTCGATTTGAAATCATTCTCCTTTAATATATTATTTCTAAAATACTTATTCTGGAACCACAAATGTAGTTATTGAAGATATCAGCTCTATAAAAATAAAAAGATTGAAATGTTGATATTTAGATACAGAAAATATATTTTTAAAAATGCTTTTGTTGGTTTTATTTCTGATGATGTGCCTCACTAGTGGGAAGTGACTTAGAAGTATTTTAACGGTGGTGGTATTGGGTTTGTTTTTGAGATTTTATTTTTCATTTCAATCCTGTATATGTGTGAGGGTTTATGAATGTGGTCGAAGTTGTGTGTGGATTCTCGGAAAGGCTACAGGATGCCCTGGAGCTGGAGCTACAAGCTATTGTGCACCATCTTGGGTCCGTGCTGGTATTCAAACCTGTTTCATCAGAAGAGCAACAAGCATCTTCACTTCTGAGCCACCTCTCCAGCTCTGAGGTCTTTATCCTGTGTCACTTGCCCAGTACCCTGAGACACAGAGACAAATATTTAAGTTGCTCATTATTTACATGAACCTTCTAATTAATACTTCCCCTGCCAACTACCTGCTGATATTATAACAAAATATGCTATATTTTCTAGCTGTAAATCTGACCCAGTTTATTCAGAAGGCTCTGGTGTGGGAACCTCAGGTTTGACACACCCCATTAGGGATAAATGCCTTTTTCATTTAGTGCATTGGCAAATAGAGAAAATGGCTTAGTGGTGGTGTCGTTCATCTCTAACTTGTGAAGGGATCTCTATCAATATTTGTTGGAATTAGTGTGTAGTGGATTAGGTTATGCATTATACAAAGGTAATATTTGTTTTAGAAATTGGTCTCCTTTGCAAAGTCAATCGAGGGTGCAAAGGGAGGGGGGTGACAGTGAGAGCCAACTTCACCACAGCCCCAGGAATTCATAACTTACAGAAAGACTCCTTAAGCAAGATTCAGGCTGTCAGTATTCTGTCGGTGACTACAACACTCTCTCTTCGGATAATGCAATATAGAAACAGTCTACCATGCTACCTCTATTAGGCAGACACAGAATAGCTTAATATTTGAGAGAACATTAATTGATGACAAGTTGGATTGTTCATTAATAGTTTGCCTTAGCAACAAAGCCATATCACATTTTTTTGTGTGAAAACAGTGTACCCTAGCATTGCTGAGTCCTGCCTACAAGCATACACTAGAGGGATTAACCAAAAGGGGATTAAATCAGTGACGATAAACTTCTCAGATTCTGAGTGGTTTTTTTTTCCTATTCCCTTCTGCCTCTAATTTCTCTGTATCTGAAGTTATTAATTAATTTCCTACAAATTTTGTGACTTCTTCATTAGCAATAGAAAAGATGGTTTGTTTATGTTACAGTGACTGAGTCACTTACTGAAGATTGGAAACCAACAAATATTGTGAGATAATCTTTGTATTAGCCAGTTGTTGAGTATATTTGGTTTTACATTTTAAATTAGCTTTATGTACATTCTTTTCTGGATGGATAGGAAGTGTTATGTCAAATCTTATTTGAGCATTTGGAAATTTTACACCTTACTTTAGTATCTTATATAAAGAGTCAGATACATATATTTTCTTTGCACTACATTTTATTCCAAGATTTTTCTAAAGCAAATATTAGATCCTTTTTCCAGGGATAACTCAGGAATGAAAACAAGTATCTGTTTAAAAGTTGACCCTCCTCTTTTTAGCAGGTAGGCCTGAGGTGTGTTCGCAGAGTGAGCTGTCACAGCGCTGGGTTAACTGTGACAGTTTGAAATGATTGTGGTTGTGAACTTCCTGAAGGCACTTGCTCCATGGTTGGTTAAATTGCACACATTTTTCAGTCAAACATTTTCCTGGCTGCATCAAAGGTGTTGAGTAACTGTGTTAACCTTGGTGTGTTTTGGCAATAGGAGATCAAGTAAAAGTCAATAAATGTCTCTCACAGCCCTGATAAACTCCAAGGGCACAAACGGAGGTGTTTATGAGCTGTGAGGGACAATTTGGTCAAGTATAAGTTTCCTTTCAAATTGCTTATTGCCATTTTAGTGCTAGCAGAACATATTTTAAGTCACTGCTTTGACAGAACATATTGGTTGGCATTGCGTAGGCTTCTGTGTTTTTATGAGACAGATGGTAATTACCACTTTTGCTCAATGTTATCTTTTAGCTTTAAGCATCACATTTACTAGTGAACTGGACTTTGCTACAGTGTTTTTTTTAAAAACTTGGAGCAATTCCATCTGATAAAAATTTCTTTACAAATAAATATTAAGATGACTGTTTACATACTAATAAGCAAGTGAGAGATGAACCAAAAGTCTTTTTAAATGGGCTTAGGATGTGACAGTTTTTCTCTTTAAATTTTTCTTCTTAATTTTCAGTGTCTTAGGAGTGGTATAGAAAGATGTCCAGGGAGAATACAGTTGCAGATATACTTTATCAAGATAAAAGCCAATGTTAGTCCTTTAGCTTCTTAGAAGTAAATTATATATCTTATTTACAGTCCCATTATTCTCATGAAAACTAATCTTGCACACAGAGATGATGAAGAGAAGAAACTTTGTAAGATATCTAATATTTTCATACTTAAACATTGATCCAAGTGTTTGCTTTTTGAGGCAATATTTAAAACCGATGATCTTTTGAAGTTAATATTCAAGTTAACATGTTCTAAAATCAATCGAATGCAAAGGATTAAGAAATCCATGATTCTTTTCCCTTCTCAGGTTTTCCTATCACAAGGGAAATAGTATTGATTTAAAAAAAAAACTTTCAGCATCGTATTTTTATTTTAACTTTGGTTATAGATCCTGACAGGTTGTAAATAACTAAAATTATCTGGAGACAAATAAAGAAAAGTTATATAATTTTGAAATGTACTTAAAGTAAGGCCCTTCATCATTTATTTAGTGAACTTATTTAAATTCTCACGATTCTCCATAGTTGCAGATCTTAATACAATTTGGTGTTTTCAACTTTTATTAATATAACATGTTGTTAGTAATAAAGTTCTTTGGCACTGGTAATTTCATCATTGTTTTAGTAAGGACACTAAGGATCTGTGATACTGCATAGTACTTGTTAGCCTAAGTCCTTTCAGCTAGCTTGAATTGCAAGTCTTTCCTGTAGACCACAGCTTCCCCTAGATCCGTGGGTAGTCCTGAAGTAGCTTCATTACTTCTCCCATAGAGCTAGCTCAGGGATGGTGTGGCTCCTAGAACCAGCCTGTCGTATGTTCCTCCATTCCCTGGCCTGTCACAGTGCCTGTCATTCCATGATCTTTAGATTGATGTACTATCCTTGAACTTGCTTAATTATGCCATGAATAACTTTCCATTTGTCAAAGCCATTGGTTTCTTCATGATTTATGTCACTTAACACACCTTCACCCTGTGAGGTACTTGACCATCCTCTTCTAAGTTTCTTTCTCCATTGTTTTTGTTTTCCCTATGGGATGGTTCTTTTTCTGTCCATTGCAAAGAAATTCCTGTGTTTTACCATCTCCATATTCTCATCTCCAGAATTTATATCTACATTGCTCACATCTCTTTGGGTCTGTGGAGCCCTCATTCATTTTGTGGACTGGAATCTTAGATGGTTCTTAAGCACTCCAGACTCCCTGTGCTCACACTGCTAAGCTGTCTATCTTCACTTTCACTACAGAGTATGCTATCTTCATTAGTCCACTTCCATGGGTGTTATAAAGCTCTCTGCATCTTCTCTCTCAACCACTCTTAATCACATGTATTTATGTCTCCTTAATCTGCTTTCTCCTTTCCAGCCATGCTTTCAATGCCCTACTTATTATGCCTTAATATAACTAAGAGAGAGCTGATATTTCCTAAACTATTCTTCCTGCTTCCATTCAAACTACCATTCAAAATAACTCCCAAATATTAATCTTCTTAAAGGAACTGGTCTTGTGCCTTTTCAAATAAAATGCTGTAGCTACTGAAAGTATGCATTTACATCACCTGTGTGGAAGTCTTTGTGGAGTCCAGAGAGAGCATCATATCTTCTGGAATTACAAATGGTTGTCAACTGCCATGTGAGTGCTGGCAATTGAACCCTCTGTAAAAATTCTCTTAGCTTCTCAGCTATTTCCCAGTCTTGTTTTTGGACAACAATTTAGTTTCATTTAAGACATAATTCTGATCACAAGTGCTTCAGTCTTCCAAGCATAAGACTTAGACTCAGTTCTAACAGCGTTCAGGGATGGTGAGATTTGACATGTGCAGAGACTCTAAACAGAACCAGTTCTCAAGCTGTGGAAGGAATGTCCAAAGGAGTCAGAGTTTAAAGGCAGAGTGTGTTGGTCCCCCCCAATAATTTTTGAAGAGTTAATAAAAATTTTCTCTATTCTATTCACTATTAAAAATATGATCAACATTTGGCCCAATATGTTACAGCATCTATGATATAGCACTGTATTATGAAAATTGTCAGATTAAAATGCCTGTCTAATCAGCTTCATTTCACTTTAAAAATGTAACTTTGGTTGGGCCCAATGGTTCATGTTTGTAAGTATGCCGCTCAGAACCTGATGCAGAAAAAGGATAGTAAATTTAAAGTTATACATTGTCACCTTTCTCAAAATTCATCATCAACAAAGGACAGCAAATCAGCCAAACAAAAATACCTTCTGTTTTTGTCTCAGTCTCTTGGACCTTGTTCATTATACAACCCACATAACCCCATTTCAATGATATGCTCTTTCAAAACAAATATAATTTGGAGGCTCTCTCTTTGACTGTATGTCAAGGAGGTATGTTTGAATTTGCCACCTCGAAATTTGAATTAACATGAAAATGAGTACTATAATTAACTTTATTCTGAGTTAATGCTGGGAAAGATGAAGGATTAGTAGATTTTATGCAAAGTTTATTGAAGTATCATGAGTTATTCTCATCCTGATTATTAACATTACTGACATAATTATTTTTCTAAATGACTCTCAAATCTATAACTAGTTATAATCACTCCATTGGTAAATGGCTGCATAGATCTTATAACCAATCCACAATAACCAAGAGCTTTTAGATTGGATCTCAGGCCCACATTACATGAGAGAACTCATGCCTCATATATTTTAAACATTAACATGTTGAAAATCCCCTAGCTGGGAACTCATGGGCCCTAGGGAAGAATCTATTACTGTTACTTTGCAAAATGGATATAATATCAAAATGTCTTCTAAATACCTATCTTTATGCACATAAATTAGTGCAGCTCTCAGCCTCCATTGGAGAAGCTTCCTTTTTGCTGTGGATGTTGGTACAGAGACCCACAACTAGCAAAGTGCACAGAATACATGATTGTGGGATAGTCATCCCTAATTGGGACAACTGTAGCAACCTCTTGTAGTTAGTTTTATGTCAACTTGACCCAAACTACAGTAATCTGAGAGGAGGGAATTTCAATTGAGAAAAAAAAAATCCATAGGATTTGGCTGAAGCAGGCAAGCTTGTACAACCTTTTCTTAATTAGTAATTGATGGGAAAAGGGTTCAGCCCATTGTGGCTGGGAACTGGGCTAGTGGTGCTGGGTTCTATAAGAAAGTAGGAAGAAGCTGAGGAGGAGGGAAACCCTGCAGGACGACCAGCAATCTCAGCTAACCTGGAGCTCTGAGATCTCCGACACTGGAGCACCAACCAGTCAGCATACACCATCTGATATGCAGCCCCCAACACATATACAGCAGAGGACTGCTGGGTCTGGTCTCAGAGAAGATGCACATAAACCTCAAGAGACTGGAGTCCCCAGGGAGTCGGGAGGTCTTGGAGGATAGGAGGTCAGAACATCCTTGCAGAGACAGGGGAGGAGGTGTGGGATGTGGAGCAGTCAGAGGCTGGATGGTAAGGTAGATAAAATCTGGACTGTAAAATAAAATTAAAAAAAGAAAGTAGGCTGAGCAAATCTGGGGATCAACCCTAGTAAGCATCACTCCTCCATGGCCTCTGTATCAGTTCCTGCCCCTTGGCTCCTGGGCTGCTTGTATTTCTGTTCTGACTTTCTTTAGTGATGAACAATGGTATGGATGCATAAACAAAGTCAACCTCCTCAAGTTGCTTTTGGTCATAATATTTTGGCACAACACTCATGACCCCAAATAAGTCATCCCCGACATTAATCCTCAAGGCTCACCAAATCTCACAAGAGAGAGGGTGGAAAAACCAAGAACAAATGGTTGGCGAGGGCTACTGTGAAACTGTCTTCTGGGTATAACCTAGGCATTACATTCCTGAACCCACAGCACCTATGTTTAACTGGCAAGAGCAGAACAACATCAAGCCACTCACTAATCCAGCATGGGTTGATGTTCCCAACTCCATAATTTCTGAGCTATTGGTAGTTGATGATAGCTACTGGGGTAGAAAGATTTAAATTTCCTACAGGAGTGCAGCCCCTGATATATTATCCAGGATCCAATGGAAGGATCCACACCTATGAAAATTTGGTTCAGTATGTTATTAAAAAAAAAAGACAGAGAGGTTGTGATCTTGGGACAGGACCATGGTAGAAGAGTCTGGGGGAAGCTGGATGTGGAAGTAGGGGCGGCTATCAGCAAAATATTTACATGCATGAATCCTGAAAAATATAAACGAATATATATATATATCTTGTATTCAGTAAAACCCCAGTTGTAGATCTCCACACTGCATACCAGGGGAGCCTTTTTCCCTCTGTGTGTGGGTGACGTGGCAGGCGGTGATATTAAACAAGACTGCATAGCTTAACTTTTTATGGAAACACTCAAAACACATACATAAGCAGTCATTACCCATAGAATCATACGAATTTATCTCTTTAGAAAGTCATACAGAATTGCTATAGAAAAGATAAACTCTATCAAGGTAACCTTTCTTTGTGTAGCAGAGTCATTATGAGGTAGTTCAACATGTACTTAAAATGAAGTTGTCCTTTCCCTTCTGCCTAGATGTCATATCTTCTTGGTGAAAGAAACATCTAAAAATACTCCCGTTCCCTGTCTAATTGGGTGTGTATGAGCGGCTGTGATTGGTATTCTGATTGCACTTAGATGCCTCATCATTCCCCATTTTTGTTTCAATGCTGTCATTATCACAGTTATACATTATCATACTTAAAACCCTTATGATATATGCAGACAAAGTCATAAGAGATGCGAGTTATAATTGTGGTCGCAGAAAAAAAATGAGAGATGGTTTCTGTGAAGGACATTTATCTACGAAGCAAAGAAAACAGGAATAACCCATAGTAATACAAGGATACTATAAAGAGAAGAGGAAGAGGACCTTCCACTGCAAGATGTAAAATATGACATTTTCATAGTATCGATCTAACATATGACACTTGCTGAAAGCAGCTGGACTTCAGATAGGAAGTAGGAATCTTACCAGTAGGTTCCATTTGCCGTGCCGATTTGTTCTGGAGGGACTTGTGCTCTGGAGGAAGATTCTTAGAGAGAATAAAACATGTCACGGGGGCTTTTCTGTCACTTCTTTCCAGTTGCTATTTTGAGCTCCTCACATCTGACCATGGTGCATTTTTTTTCTGTAAAGCCTTTAAAATAAATATTTCAAAGAAGAACTGAAATCACTTTAAGATGTGTGTAATTTAAAAAATGTCTCACCAACATAGCTTCCTAAACAAGGGCTGAATAAGGACAGCAGTAATAGATTGCTACCATGGAAGGGAGAGAGCTCACCCACAGGCCCCACCCTAGACAAAGAACTAGAGAAAGGAAGACCACACCAGCTAGTTATCTTTTACCAAATGGTCCGCCTGAAATCATATATGTACAAGTAACCTTATATGGACTGCATGTGCTGTTTTTTATAAATTTCTAATAGGTATAGATCACAACACATTGAAGAAAAAGATGCCGTGGATTTGTTGAAAGATGTGGAGGAAAGGAAGGAATGATGGAAGTAGCTATATTTTAATTTCATAATTAAAAAACCTATTCATTACAAATAATATAAATTTAAACTGTCAGATAAGAAACATGCATTTCATTTACAGTATGAGGTCCCACATGTAAATATATAAAACACATTTATTCATATGAATGTATATACAGGAATATTCTAAAAAGAAAGAAATTGAGCTATTGTTTAAATTCGTTTGTACAGGCACAGTAAAGAATATTGTGGCATGAAATCAGAGACTGAAATAGAAGTAGAATTGCAAAGTGAAATTGTACATCTCCCCAGCACACATGTTAGAGTCATTAAACAGGAAGGATAATAGGGTGGGGAAAAACTTCTGAGTTTTAGTACATTTGAGGTTGAAGTCCCTGGGTATTACATACCATCATCAATATCCAATTATTTATGCAAATAAGTATATTTTCTGTAATTATGCCTTTAGTAAACCTGCGTATTGAAAAATAGCACCTTCTCTTGTGGCTCTGAAAACAGCAAACTTGTTTTGAATTAGTTTGCAATTTCCCCTCCCCTTGGGAAAATCACATAAAGTAGGGTAAAGTACTCTTTTGAGAAAAATAGTATTTGATATTTCTTCAATATAGATGACACAGTAGATTTTATATTTACTAATATTCTTTGCTTTTAAAGTTTATGTCAGGTTGGTGAATTACGCTATTAAAATTTGTGTTAAACTGGGTGCAGAGAGGAGAACAAAAAAATTAAGGATTGATGCCATAATTATCTTTGAAGAAGCTAATTTTATTTTCTTATAGTTGAATAGTAAACAAAGACAACTTTTTATTGTTCTGGGACTGGAGTTTGGTTCGTAGCATTTACATTGGGTAGCTTACAACCTGAAGCTCATCTATAGGAATTGGATGTTCTCTTCTGGCCTCCACAAGTCATCCAGTGTAAGGTGCACATACATACATACATACATACATACATACATACATACATATCATACAGACATACAGACATACCATACAGACAGACATACAAACAGATGGACAGATGGATGGACAGATGGACAGACAGACAGAAACACACACAAATAAAAATAAAATAAACGGGAGTGGGTGGGTGGAGGAACACCCTCATAGGAGTGGGGCAGGGGGATGGGATAAGGGAGTTCCAGACCGGAAACCAGGAAACCGATAACATTTGAAATGTAAATAAATAAAATATCAAATAAAAAAATAAAATAAATCTTACAACAAAAAATTTTTATAAGCTAATGCTTGTAAAACACCCAGGAAAGAAATTTACAAATTAACCTATTAGCATGACGTTATATATATGAAGTGAAAAACTTGACATTATAATCGCAGTTGCTAATAAATATTTATTATGTATGGCTACTGTGTTTAAATTATCTGAAATCTGTAGTAGACAATGCAGTGTTTTGGAGTTTCAAAATGATTTAGATACATTTTCTTTTCAAATATTTTTCATACACTCTATTTTTGATCATGTTTTTCTTGTTCCAGATCCTTTCCACCTCCATCCCCATCAAAATAGTATTCTTCATGTACATTTTCTCAAATAATTTTATTTTGCCTTTAAATTTATTTTGGCTTCATTTTATTTTTTTATTTTTTTATTTGATATGTTTTTTATTTACATTTCAAATGATTTCCCCTTTTCTGGCCCCCTACTCCCTGAAAGTCAGGTTATATGTCCTGACTTTCCCATAAGCCCTCTTCCCTCCCCCATTTTCTCCCATCCACCTATCCAATTCCCTGTTCTAGTTTTGCCCTATACTGCTACACCGAGTCTTTCCAGAACCAGGGGCCACTCCTCGGTTCTTCTTGTACATCATTTGATGTGTAGATTATGTTTTGGGTATTCCAATTTTCTAGGCTAATATCCACTTATTAGTGAATGCATACTATGATTAATCATTTGAGACTGGGTTACCTCACTTAGTATGATGTTCTCCAGCTCCATCCATTTGTCTCAGAATTTCATGAATTCATTGTTTCTAATGGCTGAATAGTACTTCATTGTGTATATATACAACATTTTTTGCATCCATTCTTCCATTGAGGGATACCTGGGTTCTTTCCAGGTTCTGGCTATTATAAATAGGGCTGCTATGAACATAGTGGAGCATGTATCCTTATTACATCATAGGGAATCCTCTGGGTATATGCCCCGGAGTGATACAGTAGGATCCTCTGGAAGTGACATGCCCAGTTTTCTGAGGAACCTCCAGACTGATTTTCAGAGTGGTTGTATCAATTTGCAACCCCATCAGCAGTGGAAGAGTGTTCCTCTTTCTCCACATCCTTGCCAACACCTGCTGTGTCCTGAGTTTTTAATCTTAGCTATTCTGACTGGTGTAAGATGAAATCTCAGGGTTGTTTTGATTTGCATTTCCCTAATGATTACGCTAATACCAAAGCACACAAAGATCCAACAAAGAGAGAGAACTTCAGACCAATTTCCCTTATGAACATCGATGCAAAAATACTCAATAAAATTCTTGCCAACTAAATCCAAGAACACTTAAAAACGATCATCCACCATGTTCAAGTAGGCTTTATACCAGGGATGCAGGGATGGTTCTATATAAGGAAATCGATCAATGCAGTCCACTACATGAACAAAATCAAAGAAAAAAACCACATGGTCATTTCATTGGATGCTGAAAAAGCATTTGACAATGTTCAGCACCCTTTCATGCTTAAAGTCTTGGAAAGAACAGGAATTCAAGGCCCATACCTAAACATAGTAAAAGCAATATACAGCAAACTGGTAGCCAACATCAAACTAAATGGAGAGAAACTTGAAGCAATCCCACTAAAATCAGGGACTAGACAAGGCTGCCCCCTCTCTCCTTACCTTTTCAATATTGTACTTGAGGTACTAGCTCAGGCAATTAGACAACTTAAGAAGGGCAAAGGGATACAAATTGGAAAGGAAGAAGTCAAACTATCACTATTTGCAGATGATATGATAGTCTACCTAAGTGACCCAAGAAACTCCACTTGAGAACTCCTACAGCTGATAAACAACTTCAGCAAAGTGGCAGGTTATAACATCAACTCAAGCAAATCAGTAACCTTCCTATACTCAAAGGATAAGCAGGCTGAGAAAGAAATTAGGGACATGACACCCTTCACAATAGCCACAAACAGTATAAAGTACCTTGGTGTGACTCTGACCAAACAAATGAAAGATCTGTATGACAAGAGCTTCAAGACTCTGAAGAAGTAAATGGGAGAAGACTTCAGAAAATGGAAAAACTCCCATTCTCATAGATTGGCAGGATTAATATAGTTAAAATGGCCATTTTGCCAAAAGCAATATTCAGATTCAACACAATACCCATCAAAATCCCAACTCAGTTCTTCATAGAGTTAGAAAGAGCAATTCTCAAATTCATCTTGAATAACAAAAACCCCAGGATAGCTAAAACTATTCTCAACAACAAAAGAAATTCTGGGGGAATCCGTATCCCTGACCTCAAGCAATACTACAGAGCAATAGTGTTAAAAACTGCATGGTATTGGTACAGTGGCAGGCAGGCGGATCAATGGAATAAGACTGAAGATCCAGAAATTAATCCACACACCTGTGGCCACTTGACCCTTGACAAAGGGGCTGAAAACATCCAGTGGAAAAAGATATCCTTTTCAACAAATGGTGCTGGTTTAATTGGAGGTCAGCATGCAGAAGAATGTGAATTGATTCCTTCTTATATCCTTGTACTAAACTCAACTCCAAATGGATCAAGGACCTCCACATAAAGTCAGACACTCTGAAGCTAATAGAAAAGAAACTGGGGAAGACCCTTTAGGCCATCGGTACAGGGGAAAAGTTCCTGAACATAACACCAATAGCTTATGCTCTAAGATCAAGAATTGACAAATGGGACCTCATAAAATTACAAAGTTTCTGTAAGGCAAAGTACACCATCAAAAGGACAAATGGGCAACCAACAAATTGGGAAAAGATCTTCACTAACCCAACATCAGATAGAGGGCTAATATCCAATATATACAAAGAACTCAAGAAGTTAGACCCCAGAAACCCAAAATAACCCTATTAAAATGGGGTACAGAGCTAAACAAAGAATTTTCACCTGAAGAACTTTGGATGGCTGAGAAGCATCTTAAAAAATGCCTTTAAAAATTAATTTGGGTTTTTGTTTCAAGAGTAACAAAATGGGCAATCTGAATTCTGTCCATAAGTCAGTCGGTGCTCTGGAGTTTGGGCCTTTGTGCCCTGGGATACTTTTCAGAGTCTCAGCAGAATCCTCTACACAGCCCAAGTACCACCTCAATATCATTTAGTTAGAGATGTCACAGCAAGCTGTTTTCTAAGGCTTATTACCCCATTAGATTTTTCTTTGTTGCACCACTGTTTAGCTTTTCCACAGACTTTGAAATTATCTGAAGTTAATTTCTAAATTTCCTTCTTGTATAACATGACTTTTCTTCAACTAGTGGTGCCGCAAGAGACAAAGAGCCATCTGCCATCCCTCTGCCTGTCCAGCAAAGTCTCTACTCTAGAGTACTGTCAATTTTATTGTGTCTATCAAATATTTACTGAGCAATTTTTCTAAAGAATAGTAAACAAAATGAGGAATATATATATATATATCACAATTCAGCAGGTTAGTGGAGGACCTAACCAAAGAAATAAGACAAGAATCTATGACATTGGTGCATATGTTGTTATCTTTAGGACAGGAAACCAGAAAAAGTCTAGTACATAGCTATATTGACCAATGAGAGAGTCTGTCTAGATGGAAAGGTAAAATACAACACACACACACACACACACACACACACACACACACACAGAGAGAGAGAGAGAGAGAGAGAGAGAGAGAGAGAGAGAGAGAGGTAGTATGGGGTCCTTACCATGTCATTATTAGAAATGTAATAGTTAACCATTATGTCCTTAGCAATAAGAATTATTCTAAAGACTTTATGAGCAAGTCTCACGATCACTTGGTGTTATTGGTGCCATAACAAGTCCTAAATAAATGGCGATTCAGTCCAGCAGGACTCACTCTTCCAAACACTCACCACTGTGGTCTCTGAGGTCAATTGCATTCTAAGGAGGTTAGAATTTGATTTCTTGTGGCACTTGAAAGTGACTGTAAAGTCCACAGGAGCAGTAAACATGAGAAAACCACCAAAATGATTCAGGAGGAGGAGGAGGAGGAGGAGGAGGAGGAGGAGGAGGAGGAGGAGGAGGAGGAGGAGGAACAGAGAGCACAGTAGAGCTAGAGAATGGGAAGTTTGCTGCACATAGACATCTGAGCATGACTTGGAACTTGTGCTCATGAACTCATTTTCACAAAGTGGAAGGGTGTGTGCTTGAACATTTACTTCATCAGGACTGAGGAAGGGCCATGATGACCTCCCTCAGGGATTGTTCGCAGGTAATTGCTGTTTGTGAAGAAAGTGTGCCTTTAGAACTTCCCACCATGCCCCTACAACAAACTAAGTAAATTCAGTGGGTCACATGAACGAAGTCATGAATATGGGAGGGGCTTATTGGGAAAAGGCGTTCTAATAGAAGAGGGAGGGGATAAAAGAGAGGTGAAGGTAAATGATTAAAATTTATTATTTAAATGTATGAAGCTGTAAAACAAAAACTGAAAATGACAAAGAAGTGAGTATACTTAATAACTTTGAAAATATTTGCTGCGAAAGTTCAAATATGTTATAATCTTATGTTTATGTGTTGTTGCTAAAACAAGGATACACAAAGATGAGTCTAGCAGTAGCTCACTTGATTCAGACATTCTAATAAATTACAAAAACCACCAACAAACCAGTTTATGGATAATATTGTGGTTACTATTAATTATTTCTTAAATATTCATTTAGCGTTATCAAAGAGTAAATTATAATCTATTAAAATTAGAAAAAAGAAAAATACTGGTAGAGAAAAAATTATAAGGGCAATATATGAAGCTAAGTAAGATTTATTAAATTTCATACACACACACACACACACACACACATGCATACATGAGGGAGCTGGAGAGGTAGTGTAATACTTAAGATTACTTATTGCTTTTGCATTGGACCCAGGTTTGCTTCCAAGAACCTGCATGGTGGCTCACCACCATTTCTAAGCCCAATTCTTAGGGATTTAACAGGCATTCATGTGGTGCACAGTTCTCTAGAGAAACAGAGAAACAAAACTTACATAATGAATCTCTCTCTATACACACACACACACACACACACACACACACATATATATATACATATATATGAATGTATTTATATGTATTTAAAGAGGACTTATTAGAATGACTAATGGACTGTAGTTCACCTAACCCAACAATGGCTTGCTTTGAATAGATAGTCTAAGAATCCAGTAGTTGCTCAGTCTACAAGCTGATTTTCTACATATTCTGGAATCTTTTTTTTGTTTGTTTTTTGTTTTTTTGTTTGTTTGTTTGTTTCTAGACAGGGTTTCTCTGTGTAGCCCTGGCTGTCCTGGAACTCACTTGGTAGACCAGGCTGGCCTCGAACTCAGAAATCTGCCTGCCTCTGCCTCCCGGAGTGCTGGGATTACAGACGTGTGCCACCACCGCCCAGCATTATATTCTGGAATCTTGAAGAAGTAGGCTCTAATGCCAGTAAGGAATAGACTTGCCAGCAAGTCAACCTGAAAAACCTTCCTTCTACCATGCCATTAAGCAAGCTTCCAGCAGAAGGTGTGACCCAGATTAAACCTATATTACAGATCTTTAGTAAAGGTGTGTTTTCATGCTTCAATGATCTAGATTAGACATGGATGATAGCCCTTGCATGTGTGTACTATATCTTGGGGTTTTAGTTAATTCCAGATAAAGTCAAGTTGACAACCAAAAGTTGGTATCAAAGACATGTATGCTCTATTTATACCTTTGTGTTGGGGTAGCTCATTTTCCTGGTTATAATTCACTGTTTGAGTTAGTTCTTTCTCCTAGATTGCGAATTAGACTTCTTTTAAGGGAATTAAGCATTTCTAATCTGGAATTCACCTGTGAGTTTTTGGAGATTTATAAAAGAAAAGGGGAAAGTGCCAAACATGCTTTATTTGAAACTCAGTAGTCAGCAGAGTACTCAGTCTTTCTGTTGATAAATATTAATTGAGAATTAAATTATTAAAGAAAAGCCAAAATGCTGATTTGTGGCTTAAGAACTGTTTATGCAGTGGGTGCAATGGGGAAATACTGATTGAAGTTTCAGAAATAATTACTTGGAAGTAGGCAAGGCATAAACACAGAAGCCGGTTGCAGGGTTAGTTGTGTAAATGCTGAAAGAGCTTTCCTACAAAATCCTAAATAAACTTATAGACAATATAAAAGCATAATCTAGGTAAAGGAATATCTTAATAGAATGTCATATAATAAGATAATAAGTTATTTAGCAAAGATATGAAGTTGATTGTTACAGATTTTAACTTTTTTTAGTTACATTTTAACTGAGGATCTTTTCTTTTGTATACATAATATTGGTCATTTGCAGTATGGGCAGTCTGGAGGAATTTGTTCACCAGCATCCCATTATAGGTGTGCTAGAATATCCATGGAAAGTGAGCCTCCTTGTTAGTGGTGCCAAGGAGGAAAACAAACTAATGCTGATTAAGGTGTCAAGAGGTAATTGTGTTTTCCTCCAAAGAAGCCATAGTCTCAGTCCATAATAATCAAGCAATCTTTCTCTGGATGGACTGGCTAACTGGCCACAGTTTAATAGTGCAAGAGGCATTAGATTAAAATGTTTCAATAAAATAATTCTACACATTTATTTCTTATAATGTGAGATTTTGGTACATGTACATAATGTGTAATGATTTGATCTAGGTAAGTAGCATATGCATCTCCTAAAAATTAATCCTTCATGTGTGTTTTGAGAACATTCAAAATATGCTTTTTTAGTTACACTGAAATATCCAGTAATTGATGCCAACTTAACTCACCTTATTATGCTATGGAACATTAGAAGTTATTTATGCTATGCAAGAATTTTTTCCTGAACACATTAGCCATTTTCCTCATGTTCCTCCCTCACCGTTCCCAGCTTCTGACAGTCACGAGTGTTTGTCCGAGATAATTATGTTAGTGTCCAATTATGAACAAGAGACTCTACATCTGGTTCTATGTGATCTACTTTATGTAACATAAAGTCCTCCATGCTCATTTTGACTTTTTTTTTTACTGTGAGATGTAGTTTTCCTTTTAATTAAATAATACTTTACTGGTGCAGCACAGGGTAATTAAGTATACACACATTACCCTACTACATACCTCTAGAACTTAATCATCTTCCATGGTCCAAACACTACACTTGTTGAGGGGAAATTATCTATTTTTTCCCTACTTTCCTGTTTATTACTTCTTAGGATCTGGCAATTTTAGATTTTTTTTTAAACAAGTGGAATACCACAGTACTTAATATCCTTGAATTAATCTGAAGTCCTCAAGGACTGTTTGTGCTTGGGAACATGAATAGTTGTGCTGACTAAACTTTATGGTCAGTTTGATTTGGAATCACCCAGGAAACACATCATGTGGCATCTGTGAGGGCATGTCTAGTGTGGTTTAACTGAAGAGAGAAGACAAATCCTGAATGTGGGTGGCACCATCCCATGCTTGTGGTATGAGAATGAATGGGAGGAAACCGAATACGTGTGATCCTAGCACCAGAATTCCCATCTCTTCTTTGTCCGTGGGCACCGTGTGAACATCCTGTCACGTCTCTGCTGCTGCAACTCGAGCCACTCTTCTTTTAAGATTTCCTCATCATGAGGGACTGACACCAAATGTGAGCTCAAGTAAATCTTCTTCTATTATGTGGCTTCCCCTCATTTTTAGGACAGTTTTAATCCTAGGAAGAAAAGAAGAACAAAATACCCTAACCCTGTGTGTTGTGTTCAGCTAATATAATACTACATTAGAAAGATCATTGATAAAATATCTGCTAATTTATCCACCAAAAATGGGGAAAAGGAAAAAACACAAAGGATGAATTTTCACAATAAAAATCTAAGCTTAGATGTAAAAATCACATCTTATATTTCAAGGATTATGTATTTCCTTCTAAAATCTTAAATTACACACTAAACAATGACACTGATATTCTACTTTAAAAATAATAATCCTGTTCCTTGAAAGGCATCGTGTGCTTCTGTTAGATGATTTGATTTTAAATTTTTACCTCTGGGCACCGGCAAGGGCTCAGCAGTCTTTCATTCATTCTTTCTTTTTTAATTCCTCCTTTTTTTTCTAGAGAAAATGCAGCTCTCTATAAAAAGTGGGAACAAAGATAATAATGCAGAAGTGGTTTGGTGGAAGCATTTCTTTTTCAGAAATCAATAGAGAAAGAGAGTGATCCTATTTTTCACCTGAGGCAAATCACCATTACAGAGTAGAAAAATGCTCATGTAGTCAGGCAGGGGCTGACACAGACCTTCCATCAGTGGCCTCTCAAGGTTCAGAACAGTACCTGATTCCAGGAGAGGGAGAGGCTAATTAAATTAATTCTGTGGGAAAGTGACAAGATGACTCAAAGCATTTTGAGTGTGCTGGGAGGCTTTCCCTTTACCCTCAGCTGTCAGCGTTACCCGCCCTCTCCTCTTTAGCATCTCACTCACACACCCAGTGCCTGGCGTGCGATGCTTAGTCTTTTTGGTCTCACTTAAGCTGCAATGCGAACACTGGACTTGTGCTATGATGGATGAATGCCTCAGGAAAGAAATGTAATTGCCTTGGCTATGCAGCAGTAAATGGATATTCCCTCTGGAAACTCAACTCGCTTCATTTAGACCCAAACATGCCAAGCAGATGCAGATGATCAACTCACAGCATATGACAGAACAGGATATCATTCTCTTTTATGTCTCGTTTTTAATGTAATAGCAACTTAACATCTGTTGTTCTGAGCATCACAAATCTGTTCTTTTCAATGTAAAGGTTTGCTGAGCATTGATATTTTACTAAGAATAGAGTGTGTGCAATTAGACTGCACTGTATTTTCATGTCAGGTCCAGAAGGTCTTTGGAAAGGTCATTGCTGTTGTGTATGACCCACTGAGCTGCACTGGTGTGATAGATGCAGTTCCAAGACAGAAGAGTTTAAGAGATATTGTTCCAGAGAGAGGACAAAGGAAGGCAGAAGAAAGGAAATGGCTGTTTATGGGATCATAACCCAGTATTGTCAATGCTCTGTCACACATTCTAAGTTTCTTTTCTGCAAGGTATGTTTGGTTCACAGAAGAAATGGAAGAAATGCTACTACATACTCAAGAATTTGAATATCTTGCCTGATATTATTTGACACATTGACAAAGTCTTTCTAGCTCTCGCTTTAGACACGTACATAATAAATATTAGCACTGGAATCTTTCTCAGAAACACACATTGAAATGTCCTTCCTTGTACAAGAAAGAAGTATTATTATGACCATGATAGGAAAAGCTAGAGTTTAAATAACCTGTTTAATATGGTTTGCATTATCTTAAGGATTATTTAGCTCATATGTTTAGAAACTGATATATACATACACACACACACACACACACACACATACATACACACACACACACATAATTCTAAAATCCTGATACTTTATTTTTTGTCTGATGGGACATTTTATTGTATGGACGCATTGCCTCTGTTGGCTGCAAAAAGCACACTGTGGAATATTATCCCCTGAAGCTACAAACTTAGAAGTTCCAACTCAACACACATCTTTCACATCACATGCTGTCTTTAAGAATAACCCAATTGTAGCTCTCCTTATGATGTTTCATTTTTAATTCTTCATGTCAGCTGAAATCTTAAAAGCATTAAAATGATAATTGCTTTTTAAAAATTCTTTAATCTCTTTTACAGTCCAGTCTTTATCCCCTCTTGGTCTGCCTTCTGGCTGTTCCTTATCCCATACCTCCTCTCCTGTCTCCAAGAGGTTGTCTCCATGCCCCATCACCACCATACTGGACTTCCCCATTCCCTGGGGCCTCAGGTCTCTCAATGGTTAGGTGCATCTTCTCTCACTGGGGCCAGACCAGGCAGTCCTCTGTTATATATGTGTCAGAGGCCTCATACCAGCTGCTGTTTGATTGGTGGCTCAGTGTCTGAGAGATCTCCAGGGTCCAGGTTAGTTGAGACTGCTGGTCTTCCTTTGGGGTCATCCTCCTCCTCAGATTCTTCCAGCTTTTCCCTAATTCAGCCACAAGGGTCACCAGATTCTCTCCACAGGGTGTAAGTATCTGCTTCTGACTCAGCTGCTTGTTGTGTCTCTTGGAGGGTGGCTATGCTAGGCTTCTGTCTGTAAGTACATCATAGAATCAGTAATGTTAGGTCTTGGGGCCTCCCCTTGAGCTGGATCCCATGTTGGGTCTATCACCGGACCTCCTTTCCCCCATGCTCTTCTCCATTTTTGTCTCTGAAGTTCTTTGAGACAGGAACAATTCTGGGTCAGAGTTTTTGACTTTGGGATGGCAACCCCCCATCCCTTCAGGTGATGCCCTGTTTTTCTACTGGAGTTGGACTCTACAAGTTCCCTCTACCCACTGTAGGGGATTTCATTTGAAGTCCCTCACCTTCCACGGCTCTGGTACATTCTATAGGATCCCCTCAGCTGCTTCCTTCTGAGGTTGCCTGTTTCCATTTTTTCTGCTGGCCCTCAGGGCTTCAGTCCTGTCCCCAAATCATGTCCCCTTATTCCCCTCCCTGTCCCCTCTCTCACTCTGGTCCCTTCCTTCCTCCTTCTGCCCTCCTTGATTGCTTTCTTCTCTTTTCCAAGTGGGATTGAGGTATCCTCACTTGGGCCCTTTGGCTAGTTAACCTTCTTGAGTTCTGCTGATTGTATCCTGGATATTCTGTACATTTTTGGCTAATAGCCACTTATTAGTGAGTACATACCATGCATGTCCTTTTGGGTCTGAAGTACCTCACTCATGATGATAACTGGCATACATAAAAAAACAACAATTCATTAAGCTTAAAATATGTTTTTTACATTAGTTTTATTTCCTGAAACTGTGGATGTGGGTGTTATATTCCACGGTCAGCCTACTTTTCTTTTTTTTTAAAATATATATTTTTATTTTCTATATTTTTTGTTTACATTCCAAATGATTTTCCCTTTCCCAGTTCCCCCCACACCATATGTCCCATAAACCTTCTCTCCACTCATTCTCCAATCGCCTCTCTCCTTTTTCTCTGTCCTTATATTCCCCTCCAATGCTAGATCCAGCCTTTCCAGGATCAGGACCCTCTCCTTAATTATTCATGGGAGTCATTCGTTATGCTAATTTGCCTTGGGTATTCAGAGCTTCTGGGCTAATTAATATCCACTTATCAGAGATTGCATTCCATGTGTATTCATTTGTGATTGGGTTGCCTCACTTAGGATGATATTCTCCAGATCCAACCATTTGCCTAAAAAATTCGTGAATTCATTGTTTTTAATTGCTGAGTAGTATTCCATTGTGTAAATATACCACCTTTTCTGTATCCATTCCTCCACTGAGGGACATCTGGGTTCTCCAGCTTCTGGCTATTATAAATAAGGCTACTATGAACATAATGGAGCATGAGTCTTTACTGCATGCCAGGGAATGCCCAGGAGAGGTATAGCAGGGTCCTCCGAAAGTGTCATATCCAGTTTTCTGAGGAACAGCTACACTGATTTCCAAAGTGGTTGTAACATCTTACAACCCCACCAGCATTGGAGGAGTGTTCCTCTTTCTCCACATCCTTGCCAACACCTGCTGTCTTCTGAGTTTTTAACCTTAGCCATTCACTGAGGTGAAATCTCAGGGTTGTTTTAATTTGCATTTCCCTAATGAATAATTATGTTGAGTATTTCTTAAGGTGCTTCTCGGCCATCAGAATTTCTTCAGGTGAAAATTCTTTGTTCAGATCTGTACCCCATTTTTAATAGGGTTATTTGGTTCTCTGGGTTTTAACTTCTTGAGTTCTTTGTATATATTAGATATAAGTCCTCTATCAGATGCAGGGTTAGTGAAAATCTTTTCCCAATTTGTTAGTTGCTGTTTTGTCCTTTTGACAGTGTTCTTTGCCTTACAGAAACTTTGTAATTTTATGAGGTCCCATTTGCTAATTCTTGATCTTAGAGCATAAGCTACTGGTGTTCTGTTCAGGAACTTTCCCCTTGTGCCCATGTCCTAAAGGGTTATCCCAACTTCTTTTCTATTAGTTTCAGTGTGTCTGGTTTTATGTGGAGGTCCTTGATCCATTTGGAGTTGAGTTTAGTACAAGGAGATAAGAATGGATCAATTTGCATTCTTCTGCATGCTGACCTCCAGTTGAACCAGCACCATTTGTTGAAAAGGCTATCTTTTTTCCACTGGATATTGTCTGCTCCTTTGTCGAAGATCAAGTGACCATAGGTATGGGGATTCATTTCTTGGTCTTCAATTCTATTCCACTGGTCCACTTGCCTGTCACTGTGCCAATACCATGCAGTTTTTAACACTATTGCTCTGTAGTATTACTTGAGGTCTGGGATACTGATTCCCCCAGAAGTTATTTTATTGTTGAGAATAGTTTTACCTATCCTGAGTTTTTTGTTATTCCAGATGAATTTGAGAATTGCTTTTTCTTACTCTGAGAAGAACTGAGTTGGGATTTAGATGGGGATTGCTTTTGGCAAGATGGACATTTTAACGATATTAATCCTGCCAATTCACGTTCATGGAAGATTTTTTCCATTTTCTGAGGTCTTCTTCAATTTCCTTCTTCAGAGACCTGAAGTTATGGTTGTATAGATCTTTCACTTGTTTGGTTAGAGTCACACCACGATACTTTATATTGTTTGTGGCTATTGTGAAGGGTGTCATTTCCCTAACTCCTTCCGCAGCCTGGTTATCCTTTGAGTATAGGAAGGCAACTGATTTGCATGGCTTGATTTTATAACCAGCCATTTTGCTGAAGTTGTTTATCAGCTATAGGACTTCTCTGGTGGAGTTTTTTGGGTCACTTAAGTATACTAACATGTCATCTGCAAATAGTGATAATTTGACTTCTTCCTTTCTGATTTGTATCCCCTTGACCTCCTTATGTTGTCTAATTGCTCTAGCAAGAAATTCAAGTACTATATTGAAAAGGTATGGAGAAAGAGGGCAGCTTTGTCTAGTTCCTAATTTTAGTGGGATTACTTCCAGTTTCTCTCCATTTAGTTTGATGTTGGCTACTGGTTTGCAGTATATTGCTTTAACTATGTTTAGGTATGGCCTTGAATTCCTGTACTTTCCAAGACTTTTAGCATGAAAGGATGCTGAATTTTGTCAAATGCTTTTTCAGCATCTAATGAAATGATCATATGTTTTTTTTCTTGTTTATATAGTGGATTGCATTGATGGATTTCCTTATATTGAATCATCCCTGCATCCCTGGGATAAAGCCTACTTGATCGTGGTGGATGATCGTTTTGATGTGTTCTTGGATTCGGTTGGCAAGAATTTTATTAAGTATTTTTGCATTTTTATTCATAAGAGAAATTAGCCTGAAGTTCTCTTTCTTTGTTGGATCTTTGTGTGGTTTTGGTATCAGCGTAATTGTGGCTTCATAGAAGGAGTTGTGTAGTGTTCCTTCTGCTTCTATTTTGTGGAATAGTTTGAAGAGTATTGGTGTTAGGTCTTCTATGAAGGTCTTATAGAATTCTGCACTATAGCCATCTGGTCCCATGCTTTTTTTGGTTGGGAGACTTTCTATGACCTCTTTTATTTCTTTAGGGGTTATGGGACTGTTTAGATGATCTATTTGATCCTGATTTAATTTTGGTGTCTGATATCTGTCTAGGAAACTGTCCATTTCTTCTAGATTCTCCTGGTATGTTGAGTATAGGTTTTTGTAGTAGGATCTAATGATTTTTTGAATTTCCTCAGTTTCTGTCGTTATATCTCCCTTTTCATTTCTAATTTTGTTAATCTGGATACTGTCTCTGTGCCCTTTGGTTAGTCTGGCTAAGGGTTTATCTATCTTGTTGATTTTCTCAAAGAACCAGCTCCTGGTTTTGTTGATTCTTTGTATGGTTCTCTTTGTTTCTACTTGATTGATTTCAGCCCTGAGTTTGATGATTTCCTGCCTTCTACTCCTCCTGGGTGAAATAACTTCTTTATGTTCCAGGGCTTTCAGGTGTGTCATTAAGCTGCTAGTGTATGCTCTCTCCATTTTCTTGTTGGAGGCACTCAGGGCTATGAGTTTTCCTCTTAGCACTGTTTTCATTATGTCGCATAGGTTTGGGTATGTTGTGTCTTCATTTTCATTATATTCTAAAAAGTCTTTGACTTATTTTTTTATTTGTTCCTTAACCAAGGTATCACTGAGTAGAATATTGTTCAGTTTCTACATGTATGTGGACTTTCTGTTGTTTTTGTTGCTATTGAAGACCACTTTTACTCCATAGTGATCTGATAGGATGCATGGGATTATTTTGATCTTCTTATATTTGTTGAGGTCTGTCTTGTGACCAATTATATGATCAGTTTTGGAGAAGGTACCATGAGGTACTGAGAAAAAGATATATTCTTTTGCTTTAGGATAAAATGTTCTATATATATATATGTTAAATCTAATTGGTCTACTCACAATATTACAAACTCTCTGTAAGGCAAAGGACACCATCAAAAGGACAAATTGGCAACCAAAAAATTGGGAAAAGATCTTTACCAACCCTACATCAGATAGAGGGCTAATATCTAATATATACAAAGAACTCAAGAAGTTAGATCCCAGAAAACCAAATAACCCTATTAAAAACTGGGGTACAGAGTTAAACAAAGAATTTTCACCTGAAAAACTTTGGATGGTGGAGAAGCATCTTAAAAAATGCTCAACTTCATTAGTCATTAGGGAAATGCAAATCAAAACAACCCTGAGATTTCACCTTACACCAGTCAGAATGGCTAAGATTAAAAATTCAGGAGACAGCAGGTGTTGGCAAGGATGTAGAGAAAGAGGAACACTCCTCCACTGCTGGTGAGGTTGCAAATTGGTACAACCACTCTGAAAATCAGTCTGGCGGTTCCTCAGAAAACTGGACACCTCACTTCCGGAGGATCCTGTTATACCACTCCTGGGCATATACCCAGAGGATTCCCCAGCATGTAATCAGGATACATGCTCCACTATGTTCATATCAGCCCTATTTATAATAGCCAGAAGATGGAAAGAACCCAGGTATCCCTGGGCAGAAGAATGGATGCAAAAAAAATGTAGTATATCTACACAATGGAGTACTATTCAGCCATTAGAAACAATGAATTCATGAAATTCTTAGGCAAATGGTTGGAGCTGGAGAACATCATACTAAGTGAGGTAACCCAGACTCAAAAGATCAATCATGGTATGTACTCACTAATAAGTGGACATTAACTTAGAAAATTGGAATACCCTAAACATAATCAACACATCAAATGAGGTACAAGAAGAATAAAGGAGTGGCCCCTTGTTCTGGAAAGACTCAGTGTAGCAGCATAGGGCAACACCAGAACAGGGAAGTGGGAAGGGGTGGGTGGGAGAACAGGGGGAGGAAAGTAGGCTTATGGGACTTTCGGGGAGTGGGGGTCTAGAAAAGGGGAAATCATTTGAAATGTAAATAAAAATATATCGAATAAAAAAAGATATTTTTTAAAAGACCGATGCATTTAAGAGTGGATAAAAATATATGTATTCAAATGTAAATATTAAGAATGCTGTTACTAAAAACACCTAAATATAGAGTATGAAAATGAAAAAAAAATCTAATTGGTCTAAAGCTTCAATTAGTTTCACTGTGTCCCTGTTCCGTTTCTGTTTTCCTGATTGGTCCATTGAGGAAAGTGCAGTGGTGAAGTCACCCACAATTATTGTGTTAAGTGCAATGTGTGCTTTGAGCTTTAGTAAAGTTTCTTTTATGAATGAGGATGCCCTTGCAGTTGGAGCGTAGTTGTTCAGGATTGAGAGTTCTTCTTGGTGTATTTTTCCTTTGACCAGCAAGAAGTGTCCCTCAGAGTCTCTTTTGATGACTTTGGGTTGAAAGTCAATTTTATCTGATATTAGAATGGCTAGTACAGCTTGTTTCCTGAAACCATTTGCTTGTAAAATTGTCTTCAAGCCTTTTACTCTAAGGTAGTGTTTGTCTTTGACCCTGAGGTGTGTTTCCTGTATGCAGCAAAATGTAAGGTCCTGTTTAAATATCCAGTTGGTTAGTCTATGTCTTTTTATTGGGGCATTGAGTCCATTGATGTTAAGAGATGTTAAAGAATAGTGATTATTACTTCCTGTCATTTTTGATGTTATTTTTAAAATTTGATTGGTTATCTTCTTTTGGGATTGAGGAAAGAAGGTTACTATCTTGCTTTTTCCAGGGTGAAGTTTCCCTCCTTGTATTGGTGTTTTCCTCCTATTATCCTTGTAGTGCTGGGTTTGTGGAAAGATATTGGGTAAACTTCATTTTGTCATGGAATATACTAGTTTCTCCATCTATGGTGATAGAGAGTTTTGCCTGGTATAGTAGTTTTGGCTGGCATTTGTGTTCTCTTAGAGTCTGCATGAGATCTGCCCAGGATCTTCTAGCTTTCATAGTCTCAGGTGAGAAATTTGGTGTGATTCTGATAGGTCTTCCTTTATATGGTACCTGGCCGTTTTCTCCTACTGCCCTTAATATTCTTTCTTTGTTTAGTACATTTGGAGTTTTGATTATGATGTGACAGGAGGTATATCTGTTCTGGTCCAGACTGTTTGGAGTTCTGTAGGCTTCTTGTATATTCATGGGCATCTCTCTCTTTAGGTTAGGGAAGTTTTCTTCCATAATTTTATTGAAGATATTTGCTGGCCTTTTAACTTGTAAATATTCACTCTCATCTATGCCTATAATTCTTAGGTTTGGTCTTCTCATTGTGTCCTCGATTTCCTGGATGTTTTGGGTTACAAGCTTTTTGCATTTTGCATTTTCTTTAACTGTTGAGTCCACGGTGTCTATGGTATCTTCAGCATCTGAGACTCTTTCTTCTATCTCTTGTATTCTGTTGTTGATATTTGCATCTATGGCTCCTGATTTCTTCCCAAGGTTTTCTATCTCCAAAGTTGTCTCCATTTGAGATATCTTAGTTGTCTCTACTTCTGATTTTAGATCCTGGATGATTTTGCTTAGCTCCTTAACTTGCTTGTTTGTGTTTTTCCGGTAATTTTTTAAGAGATTTTTGTGTTTCCTCTTTCATGACCTCAGCCTGTTGACCAAAGTTCTCCTGTATTTCTTTTAGTGATTTTTGTGTTTCCTCCATATTGGCTACTGAATTCTCCTGAATTTCTTTCAATGATTTTTGTGTTTCTCTTGTAAGGGCTTCTAACCTTTGATCCATTTTCTCCTGAATTTCTTTAAGAGATTTATTTATGTCCTTCATGTGATCCTGTAACAGCATCATGACCAGTGATTTTAAATCCAAATCTTGTTTTTCTGGTGTGTTGGTATATCTAGGACATGCTGCTAATATAGAATTGGGTTCAGATGATGCCATATTGCCTTGATTTCTGTTAGTAACGTTCCTAAGTTTGCCTTTTGCCATCTACTTCTCACTGGTGTTAGTTGGTCTTGTTGTCAATGCTGGACTCACCAGTGCAACCTTCCTCTTCACAGCTGGCCTCCAGTGCATAGCTGACCTCCTGCACTGCCTGGAGACTGGGTGCAGTTGCCCAGGCTGTTCCAGATCCTGAAGTGGCCTCAGGGCTGGATCCTCTGCTCTGCAGGGCTGGACTCACCAGAGCAAGCTGCCTGCTCCCTGCTGGCCTCTGGGTGTACTGCTGGCCTCTTGCACTTCCTGGAGACAGGGTGCCGTGGCCCAGGCTGCTCCCGATCCAAAAGAGGAGGCCTCCCTACCTTTTAACTTTATAATTCAATGTTTTCTTTTTTTCTGCTAAAAATTTCACTTTTATCTAATATTTTTTGTGTAGTGGAAACATACATACATACATATATATATATATATATATATATATAATTAAACATCTCATTTTTCAATTCAATGTGTGAAATGATGCTGTCATATAAAGTGATATTATAATAAATATCAGGAAAGAGTCACTCCAGCGTGGAGGCTTCCAAAGATATACAGTATTCTTGTTGAGAATGACTGACCTTCCAAAATACAGAAGGAGAATTGAGGATCCTGTGAAATGATGATTCATATTTTGTTCACCATGCTCAGAGATATAATTGGTAGCATGTAATTTTCAATGGATGCTTAAACAAAGATAGGATGCTGAACTAAACATGTGCTAGTACAAGCACTGAATCTTGGTGCTACCATTTTTACTTTCAGTTTCAATTAGTAGCAATTTTACAATTAAACATAATGCAGTATTTAGATGACTTTTACTGACCTTGACTTCAAAATACATGGTTAATTAAAGTTATGTTGCTTTCAGCTTTAGAGATGTATCACGATTGAAAATGGCATCACATAAATTAATGTTTATATCATTGGTAAGAACAAACTCATCTTCACTGAGTCAAAGAATTCATGGTATGGGAATGGGGAAAGAGTAAGCAGGTTTTAATTCAGTTGTGTAGCTGTTTTACTTACAGAACATTGTAGATATGGAAGTCCGTTGAACAATTCAGCTCACTGAATATATCAAACTTCTTAGAACATATACCTAGTAATTATTATAAAACTGCGGGACCAAATTTTCCAAAATATCTAAGAATATTACACTAGAGAACTCCTATACTCTAGATTTTGTTTTTCAAATGCTGTCTGAGGTACTCATGATCCAAATTGTCTGGAGCTTACATGATCATTTAACAAATACCAAGCAGACAATCCAAATACTTTGCAGTTCTACTCTGCCAAATTGTGACCTGATACTGTACATAATTATCAAAGCCTCAAATCCAAATCTACTTTTGTAATTGGCTGAAAATGGAAAAATAAAGTCTTTCTCCAAATCTTGGACTATTGTATATAATTAATTCTTGGCATGTAATGTTTTGGGCATGGCGCTTTCAACCTACAGACATGATTTTCAGGGAAAACCCATTCACTAGTGTCTTTGTTGCCTTGTACCTGGAACTATTTCTGCCATTATAAAAGTAATTGCATTAACATTTTACAACTAATTTACAACTAATGCATCAAATATTTTATAATTTATGAAGCAGAAGATAAAGTTAAAATAGAAATAGTATTCAAATGTTTCAACATTCTGCTTACTTTCCAATATGTCTGCATTGGAATCTGAGAGCAGTATGAATCATACATGAATATAAATATATATGAACATATACATACATATACATATATGAACCATCCCAGAGTACAGAGTCTTTTCATTTGCTCTCCAATGTGACATAAAGTATGTGTTACTGGTGCATTTATAAACTGAAATTGAGGTTAGTCCTTTAAGCAAGGAGTTCTATTGTTGGCTCTTTTTTCCTAACAAAGAAAGTAAATTAGAGTTAAGAGTGGGCTATGTATAATAATAACCCTGAGCCATGATAAATCAATGAAACATTAATGTACATTATCTTATGAGTTTTAGCACTTTGGGTTATTGTCAGTGATAAGTTATTTATGGCATATTATTGTATTATGATCTTGAATGAAAATCATTGATAAGATTGCCAGTTATCTTTCCTTGGACATTTCTTATGTCACTTTAGATTTTTGGCTGCTATGGTTTGACAAGGGTAAATCTTCTAATTTTAAATAGTGTCTAGAATGGCCTGGTTGAATATAATATGCTGCTGACAGATAGTACAGCCTAAAGACTTTGTTTTGAAACAGCCCATGCAGCAACCTCTCAATTCACCTACAGTTTCTTTTTCTTCTTTCTGAAGTTTGCTCATTATTCCTCCTAGATGAACACATATCTCTGTTATTCAGAGATATATTTCTAATACTCTAACAGTAACGTAATAGCTGAAATTGGGGTGAATTATAAAGAATTCTTGACCTTATAGGATCATGGTCTTTAGTAAGTAATTTCATGACATGACATAAATCATGCCTCAAAAGTAAAGTTCATTCCTTAAAATAGTTATATATTATTATTGCTTGTGTATGTGCATGTGTATGTGTGTATATATGTGTATGTGAGAGAGAGAGAGAGAGAGAGAGAGAGAGAGAGAGAGAGAGAGAGGAGAGAGAGAGAGAGAAAGAGAGAGAGAGAAATGACCTCTTGCTTCTAACCTATGATTATGGTTTTCTCTTCACAAATATTTCTTTATGATTTAAACCTTATTAAGATTGGTGTGAGAGGAGAGGGAAGGGAAGAATGAGTGAAGGAGTGTATCACTGTTGTCTACTGACGTACACAATCAAGGCAGTGTTGATTTCCCATGTTCATAATGTTCTAACTATTGTGCTAGGTCTGTGGTGGGATTCATTCATTCAAGGTTCAGGACTGCCTTGTTCCCTGCAAGGCATTATAACAATTAATTAAGAAGCTGTATTAATGGTTCAAATTAGTCTTGTCTCTTGATCGTCAAGCCTTTGGTGGAAGCTCCCTCTCCAAGATCAGCTTCATTTCTGCTTATTCAGCTATGATACTTATGATTCCAGATAGTTAATATGAGCGAATACAGATTAAAGTTCTCAAAGAATGCATGTACACTGGTCTAGGTCGCACTATATAGAAGCATCTGGGTCTCTTTTCCCAGTGAAGTAACAAAAGCAGCTTGTTTATCTCACTAATGATGTATGTGGGCAAGAATATGTGCATCATATGTATTTCTTCATACATGTAAAAGCACATATAAAGAATTATGGAGCAATGTGTATGAAAGGTGGCCAATATGGAAAATTCATCTGTGCTTTGAACTCCAGAGTGTTACTATATGCCAATGTAACTAATCTTAGCTGTTCTTAAAGGCAGATTATAGCCTCTCAATGAAACAATGATTTTCACCAAAAAGTACATTTGTTAACATGATATGTATGATCTAATTAGGACAGAATAGCTCATGACCTCAAGCACACAAAACTGTAGCTTACCATGAATGATATTTTTAGAGTAAATTGCTTTATCAAGGAGATTCATTGCATGAGAAAGTTCCCAGGCTTATACATCACCAGAGATGGACTATTACAAGAGCTTACTGGTGTGTGTCCCTGAGGGTCAAGGGTGAATCCTGTGCAAGATGTATGAAATCCAAGCTTGTTGGGTTGTCTTACAGTGATATGATATGGCCTTGGGATGTATTTTAGACAATGGGACACTCTGCCCAGAGCCTGAAGTAGAGGGGTTAAATAATGAGCGATGACTTAATTGAAAGGCTGTCTTGCATCAACATACCCTGTCCACCAACATACCCTGTCTCTTTAGGGATAGAGAAACACACAGAGACAAGGGTTTTAATTCCACCTGTTTTCACGGAAATCTGCCACCCAGTGCTTCATGAGGAAGAGGGAATTGGATTTTTTTGAAGCCTCTAATTTCAGAAAAGCTTCTTTTGTACAAAAGGTGAGGCTTAAAGGTGATAACGTGCATTTAAAAGTCAAGCCAATCCGAGAAAGAATCTGAATACTCAGTTTGAACCTATTTTATCTTCTGTCTTTGAAGAAAGAACATCATGGGAACATTGAACTCAGAAGACAGTAATAATTTTTCATCTTAGGACAAAGAAAAAGAATCAACAACACCACATTTAAAAAGGTGGCAAACTGAGCAATATTGTATTTATTGTGAGGGGCTTATAAATATTATAAAGTAGACAAAACAAATACTGTGAATTCAAAACATGTGTCAGCTGAAAGTCATATCACATGTAGTGTGACTCTCAACAGAAACCCTGGAAAAAGTAGATTGAAATAAACATGACATATATGCTGACTGTGTGACAAATTTTTTCCTAGGGAAATGATACATACAAGTCTAGTTACCCCAGATAGGGTCCTCAGTACAGACAGAACTACAGATACCTCTAAAGTCCAAAGTAGTGAGTGAAGTATGAATGTTATTGGAGTTAATTACAGACGTGTTGTTACGAGGTGATTTACAGGAGCAGAAGCAACTCAAAGACAGAGATATCATCAAAGCCCACACCATCCCAGGTGACAATTCACAAAACAGGTAACCTGGACAACACTGCAAAGCCTACAGGCATCTCAACAGGTTGGAAAATACTTCTTCTCAGGGATTCAGTAGGTTCAAATGTCTTCCAGGCAGCGTGGCTGGTTTCTGCTTGTTTGGGGCATCTATTAGGGGCTCTGTGACTTGGCTTCTTTACTGTGGCAGAGAAGGGCCTAGAGAATCAGTTTCAGGGCCTTTCTGAAGCTATTTTGTGTTGTTTATCTTCTTGCTTAAGAAGCTGCCCTGCAGGATGCAATGTTAATCTCTCAGAAAACTGTTACATATCATTACTTAACCAGAATCTCACCTTAAGATTTTAAAAATTAAACATTGAGACAAACAGCAATAAAGATAGTTAAATCAATCCAACCTTAGTAATTATAACTGTGTGAACTAGATGGTGTAGTTAAGTGACAAATGGAGAAAAAATTTTAAAAAAATGTAGGAGCTGTGGTAGAGCATTTGCTTAGCATGTACAGGACCAGGAATTCAATCTCCAGCACCCACAGAATAAATACAGTTAAACACTCCTTCCTATAAGCACATGGAAAAAGCAGATATTCAAAGATACTAATACTAAAAAGATTAAAAATATGGCCATGCAAATAAAGCTCCAGAAAGCTGATGTTATGTAAATATAATGCAAAATAAGCCTTAAGGCTAAAAGCAAAGAGATGAAATCTTGTGTTCACATTGACATTAAGTACAGTTGACTAGAGAGACAGAACATAATTAAATACCTCATTTTAACATGGGATATCCCACTTGTCACTATCAAATATACCATTTGCATATAGACCACATCTCTCTCCTCTCTCTCCAGGGATAGTCCTTCACCTCACCAGGACTAAAACTCTTCTTTCTCTGGCTCCTTTCCCTTCTTCCTTGTCCTCTCTCTCCTGCCTTTGTCTCTCACTTCCTGCCCTTTGTCCCTCTGGAACAAATACATCCTTTTTGTGCTCAGAATTTGGTCTTGGCAAGTCGTGTTTGTGTGTGTGTGTGTGTGTTTGTGTGTGTGTATGTGCGTGTTTGTGTGTGTGTGTGTGGTGTGTGGTATGTGGTGCGTGGTGTGTGTGTGTGGTGTGTGGGTGCGTGTGTGTGTGGGGGGGGGTAGTATGTGCATGCGCGTGTGTGTGTGTGTGTGTGTGTACGTGTGTGTGCATGTGTGTGTGCGTGTGCATGTGCATGTGTGTGCGTGTGCATGTGCGTGTGCGTGTGTGTGTGTGTGTGTGTGTGTGTGTGTGCGTGACTCACCCTCTTTCCTGGTCTCCTCTTCTTGTTCATGATTTGCATATTCTGCAGTGGCCAGGAATGGAATTTGTTCTTGCCTCCCACACCTCAAACATTTGATTTACTTAGTTCCACCACTTATATAACTTTGATGGTTCCTTAAATTTTGTTTCCCCTTTGTTTCTACAACTAACTAGTTTTTGCAGCCATATGTAGTTACTATGCTCCCATTTCCAAACATGACTCCCGAGGCACATATAAAAGCTTAACTACTAATTATTGGAAACATTTTAAAATATTTAAAATAGGAGAACTAGAAACAGGTAACTTCTAATAAAAGTTATATATATGTATATGTATATATATATATATATATATATATATATGTGTGTGTGTGTGTGTGTGTGTGTGTGTGTGTTTGTGTGTGTTTATATATATATATGGCATTGTATAAAGGGTCTTCACAAAGTTCAAACCAAAAACACCCCAGTCTCAATAGCATTTGTAAGTAAATTAATCTTTAAAACGAAGGAAATCTGTCCACATTATGCTCCTGAAAGTAAGTAGATATTTTCTTGTAGCGGTTGTAGATTCAATGCTAAATCCTGTCCCTACTTGACTGCATTAGAAGACTGACTTGTGGGCAGCTGTATCTCCCTGCAGTGGACACGTGCTTTTCAAAGAAGTAGTGAATAAGCTTTTGCCTCAGTGGCAAGCACTAAAACTAACTGTAGCAATCTTAATATAGAAGTCAAATTATTTCTTTCAAAAGATGGAGACACTTGCAAAATAGACTGGAATGTGGAAAGCCTAAATAAAATGGTGACTGAAATAGCAGCAGGTATACAACAGCACATGAGTGCATGAGCCTGTGTAGTAGTGTGGCTCATCACCCGCTCAACCTTCAGAGGTTCCCCAAGTTTAGTGCGTGTCACACAGGACTTGCATTTAAATTCCTCATGACCCTTAACTGGAGGATGAAATGCAGCACCTGACCCCTGTAACAGTGAGACTGGAGTACTTTCTCCAGCTTTTACCCTAAGAAAAAATCAACTCGAAGGCCTTGTAAGTGACTGTAAGGGGAGAAGGAGAAATATGTCCATCCCAGGCTTCCTGCTCACAGATGGTGTCAATGAGACTTTCACCTCCCTCCAAACCTACAACTGAGGTAGGTCAGTAAAGGATAATGGTGGTTAAGAATGGTGCTTAGAAAGCAATACTGTAGCAAGTGCTGATAATATGATATGCTCCCTCCCTCCCTCTTCAGATATAATGGGAACATTGTAAATGTTCGAGGTAGGATGGAAGAATAAATGTTTAGTCTCTGGTAACTCATTAAAAACTTTTGCTATCAATATTTCACATTCGCCTAGTATTAAATAGAACTGTGTGCCTTTTGGATATGGAAGTTTAACAACATTATCTTTTTAAAGAGATTGTTAAATAAAAGGAGCCATCTGGTGAGGTGCTCTGATGAGTTTAGGTTTCCCAGATATGCATGTAAAAGACAGGGCTGCATTGTGAGCAGGCTGGAGGCAGTCAAATATCTAAACTACAGTTTTTAAACATTTGGTGCTCAATTACGTGCAGGAGGATGAAACAAAGAAAACATGTTTGTGTGTGTGTGTGTGTGTACACGATCACATCCATGTGAGTATCAGAAGACATACATGGGTTTTGAGTATATATCTTTCATCTTATATGATGGAAGGACTTGTTTTTATATAACCATCCTAGGGGTCCTATGAGGCTCCTGGGATCCATTTGTCTTGGGCTTCTCTCTCATCAAAGGGACACTGGGATTGTAGGTATACACTATGTGTTTAGCTCTAGATAAGTTCCTGGATTTTAATTGCGTCCTCATGTTTTCATGACGAATGCCTTCTTTACTCACTGTACTGAGTTTCCAGCCCAAGAAAACCTTTTCTTTCCTCCCCTTAAACATTGTCTGAGATATTTCATAAACTGAATCCAGAAACCTTTACTGTGAGAAAATTGTTGGTGTCACTGGAATGAACAGAATAGATGAGAAGGAATCTCATCATAGACACAAATATATTTTATATATGGGTAATATATGATAAAACAAGCAAGGGACTATCAAGAACAGTGTGTACACTGTGCCAGATTAGTGAGCACCTCTAAGGTTAGGAATCACACTAATATTTTTGAGGAATCATACTAATAACACATGGAATCATCAGTAAATTCAGATTCTGCTCCCAGAATTGTGATGTGATTGGTTTTATGTACAGTATAACTAGAAAATTTGGCTTACTAGATTGGTTTTACAAGAATTATGCAAGTAGAAGGAAATTGATTCTCAAATATCTTGCAGCAACTGATGCTGGTGAAATTCTATACTTTACTTCAGGTGGAGATATGATGTAGCTCTGATATATTTCAGATATATTCTCAGATCATTTGTTCATCAGTTTTTCCTTTTATTTCATCTCAGAATACATTCAGGTAAAATGTATAGGAAAATAATTTCTCGTGATTTGGTATAAATAAAAACACCTTTCATGTGCATTTTGATTAATTCATTATAAACTTGATTCAGTGACAGCAATTATTGTTGACAGCCAAGTCTCCTTGAACAAGGAAATCATTTTCCAAGGTTTTAGAATTAATGTCTCTATGTACATCTTTGATATTTCAAGGAAGTTAAACATGGTTGAATCTGTTAACAGTTCAAATATAAGTACTTTACAAACTGAACCTTAAAAATTTACAGATTTTAGTATAATTTAGAAAGATCATATTTCAGAAAGAATATGAGCTCTGTATATAAAATACAATCACGAAGCTCTTGTCACCAGCCCTGTATCCTCCAAAGGCAAAAATAAACATCAAAATATTTAGTTTGGGGACTAAGAAGATAAAGCCAGGTGACCTAGGTAATGATCCTTGGGACCCACATGTCAGGAGAATACTCACTTCTACACACACACACCTGGAGAAGCTAGATAGATTTCAGACCTCAAGATACAAATGGAGAACAACAATGTTATCTAAGCAGATGACACAGTCAAAACACTTGAGAAGCCATGAAAAACAGGGAATGCAATAAACACTTGAAGAGTTGGGGGAAGTATTGAGAGCCTCAAATGGGAAAGGAACTCCACAAGAAGACAATAGAGTCAACTAACCTAGACCCTTAGGAGCTTTCAGAGACTGAGCCACCAACTAAAGAGCATACTCAGGTTGGACCGAAGCTTCAGGCATATCTGCAGCTCAGTCGCCATGTGCGCTCCTCAACAACTGGAACAGACAGATGTTCCTAAAGCTGTAGGCTAACCATGGAAATATTTCCTAACAATGCTGCCTTGTGTGGCCTCAGTAATTTACCAGGGTGGGGGAGGTGTACCCAGTAGGGCTCCACCCTCTCAGAGGAGAGAACTTGGGGGATGGGGTGGTGACTCTGTGAATGGGGCACTGAACAGTGGGGCAGCATTTGGGATGTAAATTATAAAAAAAAAAAAAAAAAAAAAAAAACAGAAACCCATTCCATGGATAAGAACCAATTCCTGAAGCTATTAATGATGCTCTGTTATGCTTTCTGGAAGGAACTTAACATAACTGTCCTCTGAGAGGCTCCACCCAGCAGCCAATGAAAAGAAGTGCAGAGACTCACAACCAAACATAAGATGCAGTTGTCTAGGTTAATAATCACTTATTAGTGAGTGCATACCATGATTCACCTTTTGAGTCTGGGTTACCTCACTTAGTATGATGTTCTCTAGCTCCATCCATTTGCCTAAGAATTTCATGAATTCATTGTTTCTAATGGCCAAATAGTACTCCATTGTATAGATATACCACATTTTTTGCATCCACTCTTCTGTTGAGGGATACCTGGGTTCTTTCCAGCATCTGGCAATTATAAATAGGGCTGCTATGAACATAGTAGAGCATGTATGCTTATTACATGGTGGGGAATCCTCTGAATATATGCCCAGGAGTGGTATAGCAGGATCTTCTGGAAGTGAGGTGCCCAGTTTTCGGAGGAACCGCCAGACTGATTTCCAGAGTGGTTGTACCAATTTGCAACCCCACCAGCAGTGGAGGAGTGTTCCTCTTTCTCCACACCCTCTCCAACACCTGCTGTCTCCTGAATTTTTAATCTTAGCCATTCTGACTGGTGTAAGATGAAATCTTAGGGTTGTTTTGACTAATGAAGTTGAGCATTTTTTAAGATGCTTCTCTGCCATCCGAAGTTCTTCAGGTGAGAATTCTTTGTTTAACTCTGTACCCCATTTTTAATAGGGTTGTTCGGTTTTCTATAAGTGGTTATTAACCTAGAAAACTGGAATACCCAAAACATAATCCACACATCAAATGAGATACAAGAAGAAAGGAGGAGTGGCCCCTGGTTCTGGAAGACTCAGTGAAACACTATTCGGCAAAACCAGAACGGGGAAGTGGGAAGGGGTGGGAGGGAGGACAGGGGAAGAGAAGGGGGCTTACGGGACTATCGGGGAGTGGGGGGGCTAGAAAAGGGGAAATCATTTGAAATGTAAATAAAGTATATCGAATAAAAAAAAAAGAAAACAGAAAGAACAAAAAATACATTAAATTATTAAAGTAAAAAAAAATAAGATGCAGTTGGAGAATCTTATGGAAGACTTGAGGAAATGATTCAGCAACTTGTGGACAGTGACCCATAGGAAGACCAACAGAGTCTGCTAACCTGGACGCTTCCTTGTCTGTCATCAGTGGAGAGGATGTGCCTAGTCCTGCAGTGACTTGATGTGCAACAGGGGAGGGTGGGGGTGACGGGAGGTGGAATCCTCCTTCTCAGAGGAGAAGGGGAGGGAGGAAAGAAGGAGGAGATGGGGGCTGATATTGGGATGTAAAGTGAATAAATACATACATTTTAAAAAGAAAAAATAATAAAGAGAATATGCTTGATTTTCTTTTTAGGTAACAAAGAACAGATGCTGGTGAATCCCCAGCTTTAATACTAATAAAGGGTGCCTCCTAACATTTATAATCACTAAAAAATACCCCTGAAAACCGACAGTTAAAACCTTCTCAGCAGGACAAATGCTGCAAATGTTCAACAGTTCCAAGAAATAAAGAAGTCCTAAGGGCAAACGGACAGTGACAATGACAACCTCGGCTATCTTTAGGAAGTCTCTTTGATAATAGAGTAAGAATCAACATTTAAGCTGAAAAAAAAGTCCATTAATGTTTTTTCCAACTTAAAAAGTTATGATTGAGAAATATGAAAACAACTTTGATTTTTTTAATGGCTATTTTATTTATTTACATTTCAAATGTTATCCCTCTTCCCGGTTTTCTTTCCACAAACCTCCTATCTCCTTCCCCTGCTTCTATGAGTGTGCTTCTCCACCCACCCACCCACTCCTGCCTCACTACCCTAGCATTCCCCTACATTGGGGTATTGAGCCTCCACAGGACCAAACACCTCCCTTCCCACTGATGTCAGATAAGGCTATCCTCTGCTACATATGCAGCTGGAGCCATGTGTCCCTCCCTATGTACTCTTTGGTTGGTGGTTTGGTCCCTGGAAGCTCGGGGGGATTTGGTTGGTTGATATTATTGTTCTTCCTATGGGGTTGCAAAATCCTTAATCTCCTTCAGTCCTTTCTCTAACTTCTCCATTGGGGTCCCCATGTTCAATCTAGTGTTTGGTTGGGTACATCTGCATTAGTATTGGTCAGGCTCTGGCTGAGCCTCTCAGGAGACAACTATACCATGCTCCCATTAGCAAGCACTTCTTGGCATCAGCAGTAGTGACTGGGTTTGGTGGCTGTATATGGAATGGATCCCTAGGTGGGGCAATCTCTAGATGGACTTTCTCAACAACTTTGATATTAGAGATCACAGTTTATTATATTAAAGAAAACTTCATATGAGAATATATGTGATGCATGTGGGTAGGTTTATGGGAAAGCATCCTGTATTACTTGGATAATGTATAACAATTGTTGATAGAGCAATTTACATTTCTGCTTACTAAGTATTACTAACTATAAGCATTTATTAGCTGTAGTTTCCTACTGGCTAACCATGGCAGATGTCCTCATATGAAGTGTGTGAGTGGCCAGCTCTTTTTTAAAGTCCTGTATATTCTGCAAAGTTCTTATTTGAAATGCAACTAGGAACACAGCAGTAGGTTTGAGATATTTTATTTTAAAATCAAAGAAATTTCCATATATTGTGTGTTGAATTAACACCACCATATAACATCTTGAATGTTGTATTGATTACATCACTGGGCACTCTCTCCTACCAGACATGTAAGTTACAGACTTTGGTATCTTATCAGTCTGGTAATTGAATTTCAATTCGCTTAGGGAAACCATGCCTGGATTAATTGAGTCATTATATTTAAAGTTGGTAATAAACAATAACAGCAAGCATTTTTCTTTTCAAGTGCTCTTATTGCCTTTAACCATATTGAATTATTAAACCATCCAAATCAATAGTACTCACTAATTTTTAATAATGAGCTCAATGACTTAAAAGTAAACAGTGTTAAGAAGGGATTTTCCCTTTGAAGACAACCACATATTGCCTCATATGCGTGATATAAAGTGACCTTGCATCTGTTTTTGATCATCATTTGAATATTATTGGTAACTAACTTTTCTGCTCAAACGCATGCAAGCTTAACAATGGTTGATGAGTTATAGTACCACAATCAATAAATCTTGACTTAATTTCATAAATGTAGTTATGTAACCTAAATTGAATTCTCCATCAATTGAGACAAATCAATGGTTAAATGCCACAATACTGAGTTTCAATAATTTTGTTTTATACTTATATTGGTTTATGCTTGCAGGATCTAAATAAAAAATTTCTGGGGGAAATAGCTGAAGCAGAATTACCATTAACAGTAATACAGATGAAATATGTACTGCAAAGGAAAATATTTATCAGAATTGGTATGTACCAAAAATATATGGAATCATGGAGCACAGGGAAGAGCTTATGAGTCAGGAACCTGTACGTCCCTGTACGTTCAACCCCACCATTGACAATTCTCATGAATCGAAACTAGTTACCTAATTTACCAAAGCTCTGTTCACATCTTGGTAAAGCAGAATTTTTATATAGCCCAAGAGTTAGGGCATCACCACTGCCTTTTAAAATTGAAAATATTTTGTATTCATATGATTATTTTCATTGCTATTCATTTATCTCTTCTGTGAATTCAAATTTTTAAATATATATATTTATCACTGCAACATCTACAAATTTATTTCTAAGTTATTCATGGACTATTTATAAATAGTTTTAATACTTATTAAAGATTTTATCTACCTTGCCTCAGGGCTTTTCTATCTTTATAAATAAGGTTCAGGAAAATTATCTTTTAGATAGAAAAATGTGAATGGAAGATTGAGATTAGATAAAAACACTTTCTGGGTTAAAACTACAATATTGGACTGTGCAGGAATTTTTACATCAATGGTTTCTTGTTTATGTATCAGTGTAAACATAAATATTAATCAAGGTATATACACATAAATACAGTATCAGCATAAGAATGTCAATGACATACTACAGAAAAGTTCTTAGCATTTTCTTATTTTACAAATGGATAAGGAAGAGTGTCTGGAAGGGAGACTGATGAACAAACCTTCTTTTGAGGTGTTAGGCATTGCTAAGTGGTTCGTTCAGGTTGATTCATTCACCCACTCATTCATGACACCATGTGTTGTCTATGATCTAGCTCCTTCTCAAGTGCTGACTCTGCAAGGGTGTGAAGGATGTTCTGAGGTCATTTTGGTCATAGAGAGAGAAGCATGCCTGTAAAGAGTTATTTCAACAGTGTTCTAGTTGTCACAGTGGGAAGTTATCTAAACTTTACAGCACAATAGAGTAATGAGAAATGCTGGTTTGCCTTCCTAGAAAAAGGACAATTAGGAGCCAACACGATAATATATTTCATTTTTATTTTTTTCTTAATTTATTTTCCCAGTGAAAGATATTTTTGACAAAGTCCATATGTTGGTTTGAAAATTCATATATATATATATATATATATATATATATATATATATATATATATATATATATGTATATATGTATGTATGTATGTATATAATTCATATATAGTTACATATGCTGTAAATACTTAATATGCATAAAATATATATAATATATTACCAAGAAAGAACGAGGGGGGAGAGAGAGGGAGAGCAAAAGCTCAAGCCATTTAGATTCTTCTGATTCTACCTTCCCAGTGTAATTATAGATGTTTTCTTTTATATGGGAGCCAAAGAAAGCTGAAACACATCTTCATGCTTTAATGTCAGGTATTTTCTCTGTCGATCTGTCTCCCCCACTGTCTAATGATTTTTGTTTTGAGTACAGAAAAGATTGCTCTTCTATATTGGTTCTACGTCATAACACCATTTATTCATTTAAAATTGGCCCAACACCCATTCTTTCCTTTACCAAACCCTGCAATGGTTCTTCTACGTCCACCAGGCATCAACAATGTTCTCTAGAACCCTGTCTTATCAAGAATCTTGTAAACTCAGGTTATCCGGAATCCCTCACCTACAATAACTGACAACTTGTAGAATCCATAGGTTTTATTTTCCTTCAGTGAGGATCTTATATCATACATTGCAAGAATTTCCCTAATGTCTTTTTAAATGTTATGTTTTCTAACATTATCAAATTCCCATCCATACCCTGAGTGGTTACAATCCTGACTTCTCTTTCTTCTATAAGAAGTGGAGTCTACCATCTCCCCTTTGCTACTAATTTCATTCTAATAGTATATACATATAGTATATGTTCTGAAGAAATTCTGCCTAACTAGTTTCTGGAAAACTTTTAATAACTACATGTGATAGTGTCTGTGACTGCTGTGCATATTATAATGTATAGTTCCCTAAACTCTCCTGTTGCTTTGCTGGGACATGGGTAGGTGACCCCATGAGGACCACACTCAGGAAGAATTTCCAGCCTTGGACTTTCTCTACTGATTTTCTCTCAGCAACAGCCTTTATTAAACTATAAGGTTTGGGTTATGTAACATTAAGATCAATCCACTGGGTATTCTGAAATTGTATACATACAGAAGATCATGTAATGGATTTGCATCCTAATTCAAGTTCCTTCTCAAAATTAAGTATTTCAAGATTCTAGTTCTGTGAGCTTTCTTTCAAAATTATTTTTGCAAACAGTCAATTTTCTATAATAATATTTATATAACTAAGGTTCATAATGCAACTTTAATTCTTACTTCAAAATATACATCAGATTTTGCTTTTAAAAAGTTTCAGTCTTGTTGCATATCAAGAGCAATTATCTTACATTGATTTTTTTCTTATTTTTGACCAATTGGTCTCCCTATAACACTATATACTAAACAATGGTATAAATGATTTGCTTTGTTTTAAAATCTTTAAGCCAATCTTTACTGTGGTAGGGCCACACTGGATTTCTATTGAATTGTTAATGTTTTCTGTAGAGGTGGGCATGGAACTTAGGGATGCATACATGCTGGCGATTGCTCTTCCACTGAGTCATACCCAGACTCAATTTTATGAACTGAATGGTGAGCCCATGATGAGTTACGTCATGCACATGTTCTCTATCATTCCATCCAAATACTTTTTTGTGATTTAGAGAATTAATGTTTTAAAATGAGTGTTGTTTTCTATTTGACCACCCCTTGGGGTGCTTATACATTATCTCATGAATTTGCTTAATTGCCCTGTACAAATTCCTCTGTTATTGACAGTAACTTTGAAGCTAGAGTAAATACTTAAGCCACTTTGAGAATATCACAACTGGTAGACTATAGAGGAGGCTTGGGGTGGTACAGTGTAACTACAGACTTGGCTTTTCGATGGACCGTGTCAGCAAAGAAAGAGGATCTGTCTGAATGATAGAATGAGTAAATGGTTTATTTTAGACAAATTTAGGATATATATTAATCTCTGTATGTATATATATATCATATATACTTGCATGTATATATAAACATATATCATTTATATCAGTAGATATTATACAAGTATAAAAAAGTATATATGTAATATATAATACTATATAAAAATATAGTATATTTTTAATGATCTATTTTCTTTCCTGGGCTCAGAAATAGCCTTAAACATCTTTGCTATATTATGTCAAACATACGTTTCTAATATGTGATGATGGTATCATAAACTATAATTTACTTAGCCATTTGCTGCTTTTGAGCATTTATGTTGCTTCTAATTTTTGACATCATAAAAAATGAATTCATGCGATGCTTAGATCATTTTTTTCTTTCAGATATATTTTTAGAAAAGGAATTTTTGGACCAACTGATTTAAGTATCATCTCTGACAAGTCACTTGACTCTTGAGCACAGTAAGAGCTCTGGTAACTTTTGGTAAACTATTTCCTGGTATAAACTTACCCCACCCCATCTGCATAACTCAATCCACAGTGTATATTTAAGGTATTGTTCTCTATTTGAAAAGGGAGTATGGGGACGTTATGGGTTGAGTAATTTTACATGAAAGAGGTTTTTTCTCCAATGTAATTTAGCTCCATAATTAGTTGACTTCTAGTTAAGAAAAAAAAATGAAAGAAAGGGGAAGGAAGAAAGGAAGGAAGAAAAGAAAAGAAAAGAAAAGAAAAGAAAAATTCTTCTGGGCATGCCTGGCTTAATTCGGTGAAAAATTTAAAATGAGCCCCAAGGCTTCCAGTGGCTCTGGATGGTGGCAAAACCTTGACTGACAGGTACACTATCTTTGTCTGCCAGTTGTTGGGGGATTGGATCCAAAGGTTTGTGAATCTATACCACTGAGCTACATCCTTCTGTACATATGTATATGCATATATGTTGATATATATATATATATATATATATATATATATATATATATATATATACACATATATATATATCTTCAAAGGAGTGTGTCTATTGACTTAAAGTCTTGTCCGTTCAGCAGATGTCTATTTTGAATTTGTCTGTTTCTAAAAGCTGAGGAGAACTTAGAGAGCAAGAGGGAAAAAAAGGAAAGAAAAGCAAAGCAAAGAAAAGAAAGAAATTCTGAGAAACAGCACAATCTTCTAGTACATAGCTCTGCAAAACATGTATTCTAATTATATTAAAAGCCAATGATTTAAATTACTAATCTAAAACCACTGCATTTTAAGCCAGCATAGGCTCCCAGAAGGAGTTTTCTGAACTCAAGTTCAATTTTACATAACAGGCCTAGAGTAGTAGTATCACATTCTAAAATTTAAAAGATACTGATAGTTTTAAATTTCAAATAATTATTTTTATTTTAAGGCATAGCTTTATGGTTGTTACTAAGGTAAACACAAGCGCGCGCGCGCACACACACACATACACACACACACACATACAGGAGGAATCTCTAGACACTTTAGGTCATTTAGGTCATTCGTGGAAAGTGGTACCCTATGATGATTCTGTCATCTTTAATGCATATTCATTTGGTATATGCCTGTAGCAAAGTACATTTAAAGCTGGTGAAATATGGTATCTAGTTTACATATTAACTAGACCCATAAACATTATTGGAGAAATTGTTCTTATACAGGAGTCAAGGCTGCTGAGTCATCCATTCTGAAATTTTCTAGACAGAATTAGTAAACGTGCAGGATGAAGAATAGAAGGCAGTTTATATCATTTTAACTCAATTAACTATCATCATTACCATACTAATGTGTTTAAATTTATCCCTGACATTAGTCCCAAGTGTGAATTATTCATGGTTTCATTAAAGTATCCTTATTTTTATAATCACACATTGAAAAACATAAACCATTTCATCAATTAGTACTAAAATTTCTACTCATACAATCTCAAAGAGTGATGGAAAGTCCCATGTTAGACTTGGTGTGTTTGATTATATTTTCCAGTACATAACATTAGATTAATTTAACCTTCATATATTAGTTGTAAACATATTCTTTTAAGATAACTTTGCTAGAGACCCAGACTTGCAGTAAGAGTGAGAAAAATATAACATTTTCTTTAGAAGTGTTGATATGGAAAACCGAAAACTATTGATTTGGTACTCATGTTATATTGACTTTGAAAAACTTAAAAATCATGTACCTTCTACGTTTTGGGAGATTTTTATGAAGTATTGAGATGTGCTTCAAGAATCAGTTGGAGTGGAGGACTCCGGCAGCTGATCTTTATAAAGACTGTGAAGGGTTTTGCTACTCAAAATTTCTTGTCGCTTGTTTCACAGAATTATAAAGTCAGAAGGCAAGATCATTTGATTGTTTAATTATGAATTCAACTTTAACTTTAAAAATGTATTTTGTTTTACCTTTTGCCATTAAATTTTTACATGTAGATTTTGAGGTTCCACTCCAATGCATAAAGATCTTAGAAGCTACCATTTCTGTTTTTATGACAACAAAAAAGCCCAGCAAAGCAAAATCAATAGTGCCTCTTTGGTGGAGGGGGAGGCATTAGGAGACAACAAAATTTTCTGTACAGTCTCTCACCCTCAAAGCTGCAGGCAGGAGAACATCCTGATCTCCAACTGTGCCCTCCACTAGAAAAGAAGACACTAAAACCATAAAGTGACAAGACCACTTTAGCGCCGATTTTGACAAACTGTCAGAGGCAAATTGTGGACTCCCACAACAATGGGAGAGTCTGATTGTGAGGAGCCTCTACACCTCCTCAGCTGTGCTACCAGGAACCCTGTCAGATTCCTGTGGTGACAAAATGAGAAATATTCCCCTCCTGTCTCTCTGAGAAGAAAGAACAATTATGAAAAATATCCAGATCCCTCAAAGTAGCAAAGGCTCATTTATAAGATTTTTATATCTTTGTTGAAGGAAAGAAAAAAAGGCAAGACTCTTCAAGTTGTCAACTTTTATCATTTGGGTGTGAACTATGCCTCATGGACGCATGCGATTGGGTACTTGTTTACCTACTGTTTGGCAGCAGTAATGGCTCTGGCTTTGGTTGAAGACATGCTGTTGTTTCCTTCATTAGAAGTCAATCCAGGACTCTTGATTTGTAGGGCTATCCTAGGAATCTTCTGAGGGTTTGCCAATCAAGCATTCAAAGGCTGTTGTAGCTATGATTAAAGGGAGCTAACAACATCCCTATTCTTCTGCAGACTGTGGTATCTTCTCTGTGTGATGCTGGGTGAGGGCAAGGATTTGGGATACGCTTAGGCAGTGGAATGCTCATAACTTCTGAGTTTGGTAAGGCTTAGTGACAATTCAAAGCCAATCTGAACAGAAAGCACAATCATTAATTATTGGTGGTTTTGTTTATTTTGTCCAAATCATTCCCAAATGCCTACAGTTTTCTTACCAGAAGGCTGTAGCAATCCAAATTTTTACCTTATTCCTCATCATGCTAACAAATGGTTAAAAAAAAATCATGTATTATAAGAGACCCTTATAGGAGACAAGGAGAACCTAAGCAAACACTTGCTCCCTGGGTGGTTGACGCATGTGCAATAGCAACTTCCTCACAGCGGTGACATGAGATCAACCTGCTGTCCTGGAAACAGATGATGCCTGGTGGTTTGACCGGGCGATGCCAATGGACAGAGGACACCACATCATCAGGGCAGCTGGAAACCAATGAGATGCTTGGAGGAGGGTATAAAGGTTTGCCTATTTCCTGTAATAAGTGAGTTCTGCTTTTGCTACTTGCCTGACTCCCAGAGTCCTTGACTTTGAACCTTCCTACCCCTGCCCACCCCCTCAACCCCCCCCCCCCCACAACGAGGGTCCCAACTGGGGAAAAACAACTCTTGAAGTAGTGGTGATGTTCTGTTGCCCTAAGGAAAATAAAAACGAAGAGGTTGCTTCAAATTTCCACAGGCCTTCTCTTACATGAGAGACTTCTCAATGCTGGGTGTCCTATCCCACAAACTGAGTTTACTTGCCTTGCCTGCCTTAGAATCTAAAGGAAAGGGAGATAAAGAGAAGAATAAATCAAGCAAGGCCGTATCAGCCATGATCATATTCCCCATTAGAAGTCTGACGGCCACTGGGGCAGCCCCATGGCCTTTGAATCACTTACTACCTACTTCCCACTGTTGCACCTTACTCTGCTCACAGCCTTATTCCAGGATGAGCAATAGCCTTCGAAGGACGTGACACTTTTTTTAAAATAATTTTTCATTTTCAATATTCTTTGTTTACAATCAAAATGATTTTCCCTTTCCTGGTTCCCCACTCCCCATAAGTTCCATAAGCCCTCTTCCCTCTGCCCATTCTCCTATCAACCCCCTCCTACTTCTCTCTCCTGGTATTCCGCAACAATGCTGGAAAAAGCATTTTCAGGACCAAGGACCTCTCTTTCCTCCTTCGTGGGAGTCATTTGATATGTGAATTGTATCTTAGGTATTCAGAGTTTCTGAGCTAATATCCACTTATCAGTGAATGTATTCCATGTGTGTTCTTTTGTGATTGGGTTACCTCACTTAGGATGATATTTTCCAGTTCCAATCATTTGCCGAAGAATTTCATGAATTCATTGTTTTTAACTGCTGAGTAGTATTCCATTGTGTAAATATAGCACATTTTCTGTGTCTATTCCTCCATTGAGGGACATCTGGGTTCTTTCCAGCTTCTGGTTATTATAAATAGGGCTGCTATGGACATAGTGGAGCATGTTTCATTATTGCATGCCAGGAAATCCTCTGGGTATATGCCCACAAGGGGTATTACAGGGTCTTCCAGAAGTGTCATGCCCAGTTTTCTGAAAAACAGCCAGAGTGGTTTCCAGAGTTGTTGTACCAACTCGCATTCCCACCAGCAGTGGAGGAGTGTTCCTCCTTCTCCACATCCTCGCCAACACCTACTGTCTCCTGAGTTTTTAATCTTAACTATTCTGACTGGTATAAGGTGAAATCTCAGGGTTGTTTTGATTTGCATTTCCCTAATGACTAATGAGGTTGAACATTTTTTTAAGGTGCTTCTCAGCCATTAGAAGATTTTCAGGAGAAAATTCTCAGCACCTCTGGTACCTTCTCCAAAATCGACCATATAATTGGTCACAAGACAGACCTCAACAAATATAAGAAGATCAAAATAATCCCATGGCTTCTTTCAGATCACTCTGGAATAAGAGTGCTCTTCAATAGCAACAAAAACAACAGAAAGTCCACATACACATGGAAATTGAACAATACTCTCCTCAATGATACATTGGTCAAGGAAGAAATAAAGAAAGAAATCAAAGACTGTCTAGAATTTAATAAAAATGAAGGCACAACATACCCAAATTTATGGGACACAATGAAAGCAGTGCTAAGAGGTAAACTCATAGCCCTGAGCGCCTCCAAAAAGAAAATGGAGAGAGCATACACTAGCAGTTTAACAGCACACCTGAAAGCCCTGGAACAAAAAGAAGCTAATCACCCAGGAGGAGAAGAAGACAGGAAATCATCAAACTCAGGGCTGAAATCAATCAAGTAGAAACAAAGAGAACCATACAAAGAATCAACAAAACCTGGAGCTGGTTCTTTGAGAAAATCAACAAGATAGATAAACCCTTAGTAAGACTAACCAAAGAGCACAGAGACAGTATTCAAATTAACAAAATTAGAAATGAAAAGGGAGATATAACAACAGAAACCGAAGAAATTAAAAAAATCATCAGATCCTACTACAAAAGTCTATGTGCAACACAACTGGAAAATTTGGAGGAAATGGACAATTTCATAGATAGATACCAAATACCAAAATTAAATCAGGATCAAATACATCAGCTAAACAGTCCCACAACACCTGAAGAAATAAAAGGGGTCATAGAAAGTCTTTCAACAAAAAAGCACAGGGCCAGATGGTTTCAGTGAAGAATTCTATCAGATCTTCAAGGAAAACCTAACACCAATACTCCTCAAGTTATTCCACAAAATAGAAACAGAAGGAACACTACCCAACTCATTCTAAGAAGCCACAATTATGCTGATCCCAAAACCACACAAAGATTCAACAAAGAAGGAGAACTACAGGCCAATATCCCTTTTGAATATTGATGCAAAAATACTCAATAAAATTCTTGCCAATCGAATCCAAGAACACGTCAAAACCATTATTTACCATGATCCAATAGGCTTCATCCCCGGGATGCAGGGATGGTTCAATATAAGGAAATCCGTCAATGCAATCCATCACATAAACAAGCTCAAAGAAAAAACCACATGGTCATTTCATTAGATGCTGAAAAATGCATTTGACAATGTTCAGCATACTTTCATGCTAAAAGTCTTGGAAAGAACAGGAATTCAAGGCCCTTACCTAAACATGGTAAAAGCAATATACAGCAAACCAGTAGCCAACATCAAACTAAATGGAGAGAAACTGGAAGCAATCCCACTAAAATCAGGGACTAGACAAGGCTGCCCCTTCTCTCCATATCTTTTTAATATAGTACTTGGAGTTCTAGCTAGAGCAATTAGACAGCATAAGGAGATCAAAGGGATACAAATTGGAAAGGAAGAAGTCAAACTATCACTATTGGCAGATGATATGATAGTATACTTTCGTGACCCAAAAAAACTCCACCAGAGAACTCCAACAGCTGATAAATAACTTCAGCAAAGTGGCTGGTTATACAAATCAGTTGCCTTCCTACACTCAAAAGATAAGCAGGCTGAGAAAGAAATTAGGGAGATGACACCATTCACAATAGCCACAAACAATATGAAGTATCTTGGTGTGACTCTAACCAAATTAGTGAAAGATCTGTAGGACAAGAACTTCAGGTTTCTGAAGAAGGAAATCCAAGAAGACCTCAGAAAATGGAAAAAACTTCCATGCTTGTGTATTGGTAGGATTAATATAGTAAAAATGGCCACCTTACCAAAAGTAATATACAGATTAAATCCAATTCCCATCAAATTCCCAACTCAGTTTTTCATAGAGTTAGAAAGATCAATTCTCAAATTCATCTGGAATAACAAAAAAAAAAAAAAAAAAAAAAAAAAAAACAAAAAACCATGATAGCTAAAACTATTCTCAATAGTAAAAGAACTTCAGGGGGAATCAGTATCCTGGACCTCAAGCAGTACTACAACAGAGCAATAGTGTTAAAAACTGCATGGTACTGGTACAGTGACAGGCAGGTATATCAGTGGAATAGGACTGAAGACCCAGAAATGAACCCACACACCTATGGTCACTTGATCTTTGACAAAGGAGCTGAAAACATCCAGTGGGAAAAAAGATAGCCTTTTCAACAAATGGTGCTGGCTCAACTGGAGGTCAGCTTGCAGAATATGAATTGATCCATTCTTATCTCCTTGTACTAAGCTCAACTCCAAGTGGGTCAAGGTCCTCCACATAAAACAAGACACACTGAACTAATAGAAAAGAAACTGGGGAAGACCCTTGAGGACATGGGCACAGGGGAAAAATTCCTGAATAGAACACCAATAGCTTATGCTCTAAGATCAAGAATCGACAAAAGGGACCTCATAAAATTACAAAGTTTTTGTAAGGCAAAGGACACTGTCAAGCGGACAAAATGGCAACCAACAAATTGGGAAAGGTTCTTCACTAACCCTACATCTGACAGAGGGCTAATATCCAATATATACAAAGAACTCAAGAAGTTAGACTCCAGAGAGCCAAGTAACCCTATTAAACATGGAGGCTCTGACACATTACATCTATCCAACATGCTGCCCCAGGCTAGGCACAGACCAAACTTTTATCCTGGGGCTTGGTCTTGTGAGTTCTGCCCATGTCCACCAAAGTCATGGAGAAGCACACATGAGAGTTTCTTTGCTGGACAGTTTTTTTACTTCCCTCACACATTTAAAATATAAATAGCCTTGTTCTTCTTTCAGATGTTTATTTCTTTGCCTAAAGTAAAAATTTTGATAGGAAAAGCAGGAGTCGGTGCTGAGAGCAAGAGTCAGTACCCAGAAAAATCTGTATTGTGTATGCTCAGAACCTCAGAAGATTAAAATCGTTTTCCCTTGGTGAGGACTTATATACTTCTGGAATGACATAACTCTATAATTACACCTTCTCTTATAGCCCAAATTTGTCTTAACTTTGCAAAACCTAGATTGCATCCTTGGCCAAATATGGACAATGTGGGTTATCTCACTGATCCCTGGAAATTATTATTTTTAATACGCGAGGGAAAGTTTAATATGAGAACAAAATAGTATCATTAGTTACAAAGCTATTTCGACAATATCTCTAATTTTCTTATGGGCTGTTGTACTGGATTGGACAGAATCATTGTGCCTCATAAAGTTGTCAAGTTAATCTGAGTTACAGATGTTTGACAGGCAAATAAAAATGAAAAATTATTGTTACCAACATTGGAGATTATAGATCCATACTTGTAGAATTTAATAGTTATAATCTTTCAATTTAGATGAGCAGTGTTATCTGCCATGATAACATTTTTTAATATCAAGGTAAGGATTTTATCTTCCACATCAAAATATACTTTGAAAAATTACTTCTTGGGGAGCCCCTATGCACACTCTAAAAGTAAAAATGATCTTACAGGTCCTTTTTAAAAGATATTAAATTGGAATTAGAAACTATGCATTTATAAGCCAAAAATAATCTCTTGAGGGTTATTTTCAATCATATTTTATAACAAACTCAAACCACTCAATCTCTCTTAAGGGAATTCATTACTCTGCTTATTTCTCTACTCAACCTGTCCTTTCAAATCTCTAAGAAATGGAAGAACAATTTACAGCATTAAGCATGTTTACTGTGGGTGTATCGGGAAGCCTTGACCTTTAACTGCAGCCTCGTATTTGGGTCTCATGACTATTTCATCTCATAACAGAGCATGAAAGTACAAGAGAGTCCTGAGCTATATCAAGTTCTCGACCCCATTCTTTTGCAGCCCTGCTAATCACTCTCATTTTAACTTTTGACAACAGAGTTAAATAGACTTACATAAAATGATGTATTTTGAATGCTCTGTTACAGGTTTTTGCTCAGTGGGAATTTGGCAAATTGCTGGGCATCTTTATGGAACTTTGTTAAATCTCTTTTTAGATAGAGCATTCTGAAATTAAGGGACAAATGAAGTTAATGATCCTAGGATTTGTGAGTATAAATTTTATCAGTAATCAATTTTTTTTTAATCCCAGTATAGGTCAGGATAGATTCTATACATTTTAGTAATATGTAAATAGTACGGGTTTCTATAATCAGTTGTTAGAAATCAACTGATTACATATATCAAATAAAACCATAGAGGATCATCAAGTGTTGGTTCCTGTTATTCATGTACTTTAAGTATAAAATGCGTATTTTTTGAAAATATAAAAATAACGAGATGTGAGATTTCTATTTATTTAAAATAATATATAACTTTCCAATCTATCTCCTGAGGTGGCTTTGACAACCGTTAAAGGCTTCATCTCATCTTCATTAGTCGCCCTGTCTGATTGTGTGGATGCTAGTCATCCCACCCATTTCATACACGAGAAACCTTATCCACAATGTTGGTGAAGGTTCCGGTAAGTGTCTCAGGGCTAGTTCTCAATGGGACTAGGACCTGAACCTGGTTTTATGACTCTTTGGAAAAGATGTTTCCCACAGGCACTTGAAAGATAAATTCAGTTATATAAGGATGACATTTGCAGTGCTGTAGACCTCGACCTGTAGGAAGCTATCATAAGACATTCGATGCTACATGTAGAGATTGCTTGCTATGTACTTAGCACTTTGCTTTTCCTGTCTAAACATACGAAGACAAAGCCATTGATCTCAAGCAGGAAATAATGGAAGCTCAAGTAAATGCAACATGCAGTGTTATAATAGATATCAGATCATTAAAGACTGTGCAGGAAACCTAGCGGAGGGAAGAATAATTTACTCCTTTTGAATGGAGAAGGCTTCATGGAGAAGATGTCAGAATTAGAATTTGTTAGACCACATTTTCCTGTCACATGAAACACACAGAGTGTAAATTGCCCCTTAGCCCAGTGAGAAAGATGTAAAGCTTAGGTATGTACAATATCTACCCACGTCCTACTTGAACTGGGTACATTTTAAAATTTCATTTTACTGGTTGATGTAGAATCTGGGATGCATCTTTGCATCAGCACTTTGTTCCCATCGCTCTGGCCAAATCATGTCTCCATCAAACCATTCCAGACATGTTGGCGGCTCTCCTGCCAGTTCCACCACAGCCATCCTTCTCCATGCAAAGCTGTTCTCACCATGAGGCCTGAGACTCCTTAGCACATTTCCAGGACCGTTGAGGTAAAAAACAAGCTTGGTGCTTATAATAAATTGATGTTTTTTGAATTGACTACGTTATTTATTTACTTAACACCACGATCAAATCTTCACCTCCCTCTGCTCCTTCCAGCCCCTCTCTTTCACATCTCTCCATCTATTCCTCCTCCCATTCATAAACTGGTGATTTTAAAAGTAATATTTAGATTTAAATTAATGCTAGTTATTTGAGAACAGAAGAGTCTATTTAAATGTAGATTGCTAGAAGCAGAATTTTGTCAGACATTTTCAGCCTTCTATATGCAGCCATCCCCCATTGAAAAATGATACATACTATTCATTGATTATAGTAATGCATTTATATGAAAATTAAAATGAATATACCAGTATATACTAATAGTGTATAGTAATAAAATCCTATTAACACAGACCATCCTGGTAGTTACTAGTATTATCTTTATGTATAAGACCTCTTACTCTTTATATTCATATTATCTTTAATTTCCAAGGTGTTGCCCAAGGAATATTACGATTTTCGTTTTATGGCTGAAGATTTGTGGTCTTGCTGAGGTAAAACAAAACAAAAGACAGGACCCAGTATCAAGCAGCTAAAAGGGGGCAGATCAGAGGTTCAAAGCCTAAGCTATTTAGCTCTGTACTCTGCACTTTTTCTGCTCCTAAAGTCAGTGTACTGCTGTCTTCTGAAGGTCCCATCTCCATATGCTATTGATTAATGCATCATGAAGGCTTAGTTATAAAATTTATCACTCTTAGGTCAGAGAAGCCTCCCAAGTCTACATTACCCTGGCCTCCCCCTTTGTTACTGTAAATATACTGGGGTTGCTTTAAGTGATAAGTCTTCATGTCTGAGGGAGGGTGTGGTCATGGTTCCTCTAATCATTGCTTTGTTAATTTACCTAGGGATATTCTGTAGAAACACTCTAGCTCTGCCAGAACTTACTCCTTCAAAGCGTTTACTGCTTTGTCACTACATCTACCTTCATGATGTTTTACCAACCAGCGAAATATTTCCCTTTGGATGGCATGGACTAGCTCTTGTACATGTAGCGTCCCATTGGCTCTTATTAGAAATGTGCCCATCCTTGAATGAATCCTACCATCGCAGGATTAAACTCTAACAATGTAAATAGCAATAGAAACAAAACCAAAGATCTAATAACTTCTCACAGGGGTGATTAGAATGTGAACTAGCTGTTCATCACAAGTCATAGAGAAATAAGGCTTAAAAAGTCATTGTACCTTGGCTATTAATAAAATTATTGTTTTATAGTCTATCAAGATGTTTATTACTTATCTTTTTGTTTTGCTTCTTACATTATAATTTCCACATTTATATTTTAAAAATTGTCTTTCATTTTTAAAATATTTTCTTTTAAAATTTCTACCAATGTAAGTATTCATTTAAAATGCATCATTCATTTTATAAATGATTTATTAACTATATATTTTACTAAATACTTTGCTTCAGAGAACCCTAAGTATGATTCTATTCATAATTTGTTTTTAAGTGGTGAAATTCAAATTTATTTACTTGCCCAAAAGACAGAATTAGTAACCAAAATAGGAGACAACTTAGATATCACTACTGCTTCTGTTCTATAGTATGTATTCATCTAAGTGTGTGGCTAATTGGAAATCTTTGAGCAATCATGAATTTCATTCACTAGACATCAATTTAAGACTCTTGGAACTGTGCTAGGTTATTTGTCACTTATTTAAAATTAGGCTTATTTGAAAACTGGTATGTGAAACCTGGAATTTGTTACTATAATGTTTTAGTACATGCATTCCCCAAAGCATACTAATCTCTTCAAACATTTTTCATTTCTTTATAGTGAATAATTTCAAATTTTTTCTAGATACTTGAAATGCTTAGTAAATTATTCTTACATAGCCACACCAAAATTAATAATAATCCAGCATTTCTTTTTCCTTTCTAGCTATAATTGCACTGATTGAACATCTTTTCTGCTTTCAAAATCAATGTTTAGGAGTTCAAACACTTTATATCCTATGCATGAGTCAAATTATAAAGTATTTCTGTTTCCATTTCTAGTTTATAAAACATAATAAGTCTATTTTTGCTTTCATGTATATAGGACAAAGGTTCATTTTAGTAGAGTTTTCCTGAAGCTTTTAACAAAATAAAAATGGCATTTCATCATATTTGAAACTTAGATACATCATAAGTTAATTTTGTTTTCTAGTTTTATCTTGTTGCCAGCTCCTTTGCATATTTTATGAATGAGCACCTGCTGTGTCTGTCTGTCATGCTTTTTTTCTGTATTCCAAGCAATTGCATCAAGAGGTTGTTCTACTGGGAGGTAAAAACTGGGATGTCATAATGATCATAAAGCAAAAATGCTCCAAGTGACAATATTTATCTTTCTGTGGTCTGACAGTCTTCCATGCTGTCTTTATACTATCTTTCTTTATCCATTCTGGTCAATAGATGAGTAAGCTGTTTCATTCCTGGGTTGTATGAATAGTGCTGTCATGGTATTAGAGTTCAGGCATCTACTCGAAACATTCATTCCATTTCCTTTGCAAATATTCTCAAGACAGGAAATACTCAATCCTCCAGTACTGCTACTTTAAGTTTTTGAATGACTGTGTATTCCTGCCAACAGCACAAAAGGGTTCTCTTTCTTCCTGCTTTTTAAAAAAATTATTTATTTATTCACTTTACAACCCAATACCATCCCTTTCTCTCCTCCCAGTACCCCCTCAAGTAAGCCCTCCCCCCATTCTCCTTTGAATGGAAAGCCTCACTCTGGGTGCCAGTCCTCCCATACCCCCATCCCATTTCCTATCCCATCCCCTAGCCCTCATATCAAGTTGCTGCAGGATTAGATACATCCTCTCTTATTGAGAACAGTCCAGGCTTTCCATTTAGGAAGGTGCAGGATCTGCAGTCAGACCAGTAGGCAACAGGATCAGGGACAGTCCCTGCTCCAGTTGTTTTGGGGACCCTTATGAAGACCAAGCTGTTCAATTGCTACATATGTACAGGGGGCATTGGTCTAGCCCACATGCTGTTCTTTGGTTGGTGATTCAGTCTCTGGGAGCCAACCAAGGGTGGAGGTTAGTTGACACTGTCGGCCTTCCTGTGGAGTCCCTATCTTCTTTCGGTCCCTCAAATTTTCTCCCAACTCTTTCCATTCCAATCAATGCTCACTGTTAGTGTTTTAGGTCATGACTTTTCTCATTGGTATAAACCAATAGGACTTGTTGCTTTTGATTTGTATTTTTCTAGTGATGATGAGGAGTTCTCCTACTCCTCTTGGATATTCATGTATTTTCTTCTGAGAGATGTGTAGTTAGATCTGCTGTCAGTGTTTAAGTCTATTTGTCTGGTTTATTGTTGCTGAATTCTTGGTGGTCCCCATACATTCTAGCTATTAGCCTCTAGGAAGAAGTTCATTTTTTAAATATTTTCTCCTGTCTTGTGGGTTGTCTCTTCTCTGTACTGTTCCTTTTGGTCTCTACAACTTGTTATCTTAATGGAAACCTATATACGATTTTGCTTATTTTCCTCTAGTTTAAAAACAAACAAACAAACAAACAAACAGCAAAAGCAAACACAAACCACCCTTGTGCATTTGGAAACCCCAAAACATTTCCTCTGTTTTTTTCTAATAGTTTTATAATTCTTGGCCTTACATTTAATTTTTTAATCTATTCTGAACAAATTTTTGAGGGGAAGGGTTTTTTTTTTCCAGGGTGAATATTCATTTTTCCCAAGCACAATATATCAAATAACATTTTGTTTGATTCTGGTCATGTTTCCATTACCTTGTTCACGGCTCAGTTGACTTGCAGGCATGCCTATACACAAGAGCTTAGCCTTGTGTTTATAAGCCAGGTGTGATGCATCTCTCCTGCCTTGTTTTTTGTATTTAAAAAGTCTTTGGCTATGTGTCTGTCATTGGACATTGGAAAAGTGTTTGATAGGTATTTAGGCTCTAGGTCACTTTGAGAAGTACGCCACTGTACAGTCTGGCTACCAGTCTTTCACTGAAATAACAAAAGTTTGTTCTCATGACATAATTACTATAAGACAGGGACATTGATTTATCAACTCAGTCCTACCTACTGTCCATTAGTGATTTATTCTTCTTCAATTTGATTTATAAATTTGTAGTATATACATTTTAAATATATTATCCATACTCACATGAATCTAAGTAATTAAAATAAGATTTAAAAACAAGCCATCAAATACAGATTGTGAGCACAACTAAGACACAGGGCTTAAGATGTAAAGAATATCTTCCTGTTATTTAAAAATAAATTTAACGTGTGTTTCCTGTTACTTTTGTTATGATACACTGGATTTTTTTCCTTTCCATGTCAGCTGGGGATCCTTGTAGTTGGTTACTAATTACTGGGAAACTATACTGTATGATGTGTTTTGATAATTTTTAGAAGATAGCAAGATCAAATTAGTTTCCAAAGAAATCTCTTTTATTTTGCTTTTGCCCTGAGCACGTCTACATTTCTATAACCTTCAGCTGAGACACCCTTCACAGTCCTCTTGGTTTGACTAAACTTTTCCCAGGTTTCTTCCTGGTGCTCGTACCCTGACCTCCCTTTTCATATGGCATTTATTTTAGAAAGCTTGTAATTGTAAATGCTTTCTCTGCCCTTTATGAGTCTTTCTAAAAGCCTCTTGCCAGCTTTACATCCAGGGAATATCTTTTTCAAGGACCTAAGAAATATCGCTGAAATGTCATCAGGAAAACGACGCTCTTATCTCTTTCTTATACACTCTGTAGGAGGGTGAGAGGCTGGCAGGTGGGTGTATTACCAGACTGAGGGGAGGAGATGGGGCCCTTGTTGTTGTGGTTGTTGTTCTGTAAGGAAAGGAAGGCTAAATAGCAAGCACAAGTATCCCCTTCCTCCCCTTTTGCCCCTGCTTTTAAAACACCAGATTCTCTCTCTCATCACTGTCTTTCAGCAAAAATGATCTCAGATACAGTTCTGGCTTCACTTAGAGGCCTCGGATAGCTTCTTCATTGTTGCTTGACTTTTTCCAGTATTGTGATATTATTATCATTGTTTTATTACTAATTATTATTATTATTATTATTATTATTATCTTTCTGTCTCTTCCCCTCACTCTCCTGCGCCCCTGTTTGTGTGTGTGTGTGTGTATGTGTGTGTGTGTATGTGTTGCATTCATGCAATATAGAGCACTGCAGAGTTCAGACTACAGCATGAACAATTAGTACCCTTTCTACCCTGTCAGCTCCAGAGACCAAGCACAGGCTGCCCTCCTTGATGGTGAGCAGGGTATTAACTGCTGAGCCATTTCACTTGCTGCAGTGACTTGATTTTTGACACTTCATCTGTAGACAAACACAAAACCTCAGTAATTACACTAATATTATGGTTGTGTATTTAACTGTTTACAAAATTTATTCCCATTAGTTAAGACTTTTGAGGAGAAGAGCAGGGTTGTAGCTTTTTAAGGACCTGTTTTGAAATAAGAAATCAAGTTAAAATCTTTTCCTCTTTCTTTTCTTCTCTCTGTCTCCAGGGTTTCTTTTAAGATGAACATTGGAGCAAATCTGTGCTGTAGAAAATAGTAAACATCAGATGCCTCTTTTTGCTGCAAACCTATAGTGTTCCAGCTCTTTGAACAGCTGAACACCTGGACATGGCTGCCTAGGTCTAAGCAGTGCCTGGAACTGAGAATGTATAACCACCGAGATAATAAAAACCTGCAGAAGCTAAGGAAAGAACATTCAAGAAAAATAACTAGATATAAGAGCTTAAAATCTGCCTCCTCCTATACCTCCTTAGACCATAAGACCTGATCTGTCCCTTGTTTAGAGAAGACCAAACTTGAGGGTGAGGTATATCTTGGGGAATTTCTTCGTAACGGCTTGTAGAAATAGCTCCTTCTGTTTTATCAAAATTATTCTCCAATGATTCATATTGCAATGGACTATAAATAGTTTTTTCTCCTCACTTATTTTCTCATGAGAGTTTTCAATTATCCACCGTTCTCTGCATATTTTTTATCGGGAGCTGTGTTGTTATTTTTTCCTTCAAAAATAAAATGGACAGTATGTGTAACTAGGACATGGGTTTTTTTTCCCTGTAATGTTTTAAAAAACGACAACAGTATATTTGCATCTTTTTCAAATTGCTTTGTATGCTCTCCGAAGCAAACAGTGTTAAGCAAATCAGCACATTTATATAGGGAGGATATAATATCCTAAAGTACTTTGAGAAAGCTATCCTTAAGAGGCTCCCTGTGTTCATGTGCTTCTCTGTGAAAAACAACAAATCAACAAAATATGAACAGATCATACATCAATTAATTGAGATAATGGCTTTAGGATACTTGAAGAAAATGTAAAAACGCATTTAAGCATTAAACTTAAAAATTAAACACCCTGGAATAAAAGCATACACCATTTGCTCAGAAAGAGCTAACTTTAGAAGAGAAAAAAGAACCCAAGAAATTCACCACAGCAAATGAAAAAAAAATTTTTCCATGCATCTGATCTCAGAAATAAAAGCATTAATTTTTTGTTCTTCTTCCATTATAATGTGTGCTAATTCGAAAGAGTAAATATAATTTGGATTTATTTAAACACCTAGAGTGTCCTATTCCAAGTTTTGTTTGTCAAAATTACATGAACATCATTGTACCATTCAATATATGAATATAGCAAGAGGTAGGGGATATGATGAGGACACGTTACTCCTTTCACTGGTTTGAGCAGCATATTAAAGGATTTTTAAAGCATTCATTAGAAACAGGAGTTTCATATGGAGAAATGACTATCTTCTAGGGAGAAGTCCTTCTAGTCCTGAGGGAGTTAGGTGTGGGCTCTCTCCAACAGTTCTACCTGAAAATGGTCTTCAGAGTGATTTCCTGACAGAGCTGTTCCACTTAGAGGTCAAAGCAAAACATCAGCATCAACAGATTTCTTGTCATGCTCATTCTGCCTGACAGTTTAGATTAGAAATATCTACCAGCTGTTCCCTTTCCTACCTTTCTTAGGTTTGGTAAGGTGACAAGTAGAACAGATTTATCAACGTTTTTTTTCCTAGTGCTAAAATGTCAGAATCAGCTTTCCAAATATGACAACAACTACAAATCCTAGCTTCTAAAAGATGTCAGGACTTCAAGCAGATTGCATTTGATTTTTTCTTTTCTTAATAATGATACCACCCATAAAGTTGAATAGAAATATAAAATACATTTTCTCAAAGGGTATAAGAGTAAAAAGCAAAACAAAGCATTATAGTCTTTATTATCAATAAAATACCAAACAATGTAGCAATTTAAAATAAATAGCTTCATGCTTTTTAAAGAAATATGTATTTTATTGTTAGTTCTGAATACCTGTGTGTACCTTATGTATATGTGAGTCCAGATGCCTGCAGAGGTCAGAAGAGGGTTTCAGATTTCCTGAAGCTAATAGCCATCTGTGAGCTTCCTGAGGTGTGTGAAGAGAACCAAACTGGGAATGTCCACTCTGAGCAGTGCCCAATCTTAACTGCTATGCCATTTCTCCAGTACCCTGCTTGCAGACTACACAAAAATAACTTGATGGAGAAAGTAGGATAAAGGGGGATGGGAGGATATATGAGCATTGGTTGAATTTGAAATTTATTTTCATTTATATTTCTTAATCTTATTGTCTGATTTCCACTTTTAAAATAAAATATACTCCTTGCCCTTACTATATGAAAGAATTCAAGTCATAACACGAGCGAATGGTCATATATTATTCAATATTATACAAATGTAAAAAAATTACAACTGTTCAAAGCCACCGAGCAGTGTCCTTCAGTAAATCACTGAGAGATTTGAACTATGTTTAAATTACATATAATATGGATTTGCTTTTGAGTTTGGCTGGGTGCAGTGGAACTCTAATAGGCAGATCCTGAGGGCCTTGATGATTCCTATGGTTCTTGTTCTTTATAATAGTTCTCTGACTATAGTGCCTACCTGAATATTTTTTCTAAACCAAGTTCATCACAAGACAGCATTCTAGGTATGAAGAGATATTTTGTGTTTCCATACAACAGAACCAAGGGGTAGGGGTAAGAGAGGGGAATGGGGAGGGAGAGGGAGAGAGAGGGGGTGGGAAACAGAGAGAGCTCATAATTTAGACAGTGAAGATATAACTTTGTACTTTCTCTAACTAGGCCATATCTCATTTTTTCACTACTTCATGTTCATATCTTTGCATAGGTCCATCAAAGCAAGCATGTCTCTTGAACACCTTCAAACCATTAGATTGCAATCACTTTGCAAAAGCTCCTGGCTAGCAACAGAGTTTCCAGTCCATGACTCTGGGCAGAGCACCATATTTTCAATCCTTAACAACAGACTTCCCCCAGATGATGGGAGCTATTTCTGCAGAGGAGTACATTACATTTAACAAACATGCTTAAGATAGCTGTGGTTAGATGATGTCTGGAGTGCTATGTCCAGGTTTTCATTCAGAAAGAACATCTAGGATGTGTCCTCCATCCTTGAGGTCAAATTTATTTGGCTGTATACCTGTCTCAATGGTGACCACATATCTGACCAGAAGCAACCTAAGGGGAGAGAGCTTCTCTCTGAGGCAGTACATTCTATTGGAAAGGCACAGGGGCAGCTCCTCTTTGGCAACAGGAGTATTCATCATCTGCTTATTCACGTCTCAGCAGAATGGAAGGCCAAGAAAAGAGCACCAATGCCTTCGTGGCTTTATCTAGTTCCTTTAATTCAGTCTGGGTCTCCAGCCTTTGGGACTTTTCTTCTCTTTGAAACCACATTATAAACACAACCAAGATATGTCTAACTAATGCCTGAGGCATTACTTTTGTTTATTTTAATATAACATACATAAGATATTTATATATGTTTATTATCCAGAATAATTTTTTAATTTAATTTTTTCAAAATTTTCCACTTTACATTCTGCTCACTCCCCCATTCCTGCCCCCTCCCACAACTCTTCCTCCCTCTTTCCTCCCTTTTTCTTCTGAGTGGGTAGGGGCCACCTAGGTATTCACCCCGTACCCTGGCACTTCAAATCCATTCCAATCCTTCCCCCTATTCTTCCATAGGAGTTCCCAAGCTCCATCCACTGTTTGAGTATCTGCATCTTGAGTCACAGAGTGGGTGGAGCCTCTCAGAGGACAGCCATGTTAGATTCCTGTCTACAAGTATATTTGAATAGCATTAATAGTGTCAAGGATTGGTGCTTACCCATGGGATGGGTCTCAAGCTGGCTGTTCCCTCAATCTCTGCTTTCATCCCCAATGCCTGCAATTCTTGTAGACAGGATAAGTTTTGAGTCAAGGGTTTTGTGGGTGAGTTGGTGTCCCTATAGCTCCACCAGGGTTTCTTCCTAGCCAGTCGAGGAAGCCTCCTGAGGCTCCATATCCTCAGACACTCCACAGACCCAAGGAGGCTGGACAGGAAAAAGGGCACAAGCAAGGATGTGTGAGTCTCTCTTGGAAGGGGAAATGGTATGGGACTGGAAGGCAGATGATGGGAGGAGAGAGGTGGCTCAGGATCAGGTATGGAAAGGGGCAGGTGTGATGGCCGCATGTCCATGAGAATGAATGGAAATCTGCAACTGACAAGGGTGCAAAGGTTGTAAGCATATCTAGGAAGAGATGAAGACCTGAGATAGGAGAGTCACCCAAGAATCAATGGGTGTGTCATTAGCCTGAGGCATTATTAAAGCAAATCAAGCTGACAATAAGAGTTGACCATCATGAGATAGCAGCTTCTGATTTCTCTAGAACAAATCAGAAAAATATCAGGAAAATTTGAGCAAATTTAGGCAAGTCTATTGGAAATAGACAACCTCAAGGTGGCAGTTAGCTCGCTCTGTTGCCCCAGTGCCTAGGACTATCTCAGAATTTCTTCTCCATCTGGATCCTGCATACTTCAAAACTGAAGTCAAAGGCCATGAATACCTAGAGAAGGGGAAGGATCAAGAGGGTCTCTGCCATCGGGGTGATTGCAGTGATCAAGCAAATATTGTACCATTCAGTCTCCTAGCTTATATATTTTTAGCCCAAATCTTGTTGACATGTGACAGTAGACATGAAAGTGGATTTGTCTCCTTTGAGGGCCTTAATTAACCATTGTCCAGAGGCATAACCCAACTCTATTCTAGAGAAGTAAGCCAGAGCAAACCTTAGAGTCAATACTGCATTAGTTTTCAGACAATGTCTCTAAGAAGGTACCGTCATTTGGATAGTATTTAAAAGGGCTTGGGACAATAATTCAGGAAGACAATTTCTATCATCTTAATGATCCCTGAATTATTTCAATTATCTAACTAACCCCTCAAATAGACAGTGCTTCAAGAAAGGACAGGCACATTAATCAGGCATCCCAGAATGACAGCATTGAAAGAGAAGTTAGTTTAAAAAAAATCCAATCCCTTCAAATAACTTGGGAAAGCATTATCCCAACTTGAATCCCTATATTATCATGGAGCAAATGTGCTCACAAATCACGTTGATATAGGAGAAGGCACAAAGCTTTAGGGGGTGGGGAAGAAAAGACCTGGTTTGGCTTCTGTTTTAGTATGTGAATGTAGAGTAGGTATTTTCCCTTCAGTATCCTGATATATGTATCATGGAAGGGAAAATGATATCTTTTTCATCATGTTCATCAGAGCATGAGGCAAGAATATACATAGAGCATCAAAGAACCTGCTTAATAATTGCTAGTTTCCCTCTCAGCCTTTGCTTGACTGGGATCTGCCTCTGTCTTCAAGAACTGCCACAAGCCATGTGACCTGAAGGAAAGTACTTAACCTCTCTGGATTTCAGATTCTATGAATCTAAAATGAGAACTTTGGACTTACTGATTCAAGGACATTTTCCCCTAAAATATGGAACATCCTGGTAGATTTCTAAAACACCACCTTTGCTTTGTTCTCTCCTAGCCAGCTGTCCTCATAGGCTTGGCTGGGTTGGACATAATTACTTTTTCCCTATGGAGTCAAGAAACAAACTAAGTGTCAGTGTCCTTGAATAATTTATTTGACTCCTAGAATTAGTACATTATCACTGTTGCTATGGAAGAAGTAATTTACATTTTGAAAGGGTATTTTGCTTCTTTTATCTCTGAATGTATTTTAATCCTTTCACTACTTGGAAGATGTGACTCCATTATTTTATGTCAATACTTCCCATATCCTGTTATTAGGGTGGGGTCAGTCATTATCTGCAGTGCTAGATGAAGTGAGTGCTCTGGCACTTTGTGTTAATGAATATAAAGCAGTCACAGGGGTGTTCACAGAAGCCAGCACCTCATTAGCCTCTAAGTTTTTGTTTACTATCTGTTCATGTGAGCAGTAGAATAATAGTTTATATGTACATAGCATTTAATAGTGAAAAGCAGGTGTCAGATCTGAGAATAAATAGTGCAGTGGAAAGAAGATATTTTGTAATCAGACATGGATTGCAGTTGAGACTTCATCAGCTATTAGCCCAGGATTTTGGCTTCCCAGCAAATTAATGTGAATTTCAGATTTTTGTTTTTTTTCCCAAATGGAAGAACTCATATGCATCCAAGTAGGTTAGATATTAAGTGGGAACTTCTCTATACCATTTAGTGAATTATTTTGAATAATAAGATTACTTGATCATTAAACATCAATTCTAGATGTTAGCTTGCAAAGAGTTATTAGGCAAGGTGACTTCTAAGTACATTACAAAAAATAAATAAACAAGTAGGGCTGAACATTATTAGCTGGAAGTTTGTTGAAACAAACGCTGCAGATCTGATGCAAAGATAAAGAAAGCATACCAGGGATGAGGAAAGAGAAGACTGCTGGAGGAAAGCTTTGATACTACAGGTATCAGAGGAGCAGCTCTGGATCTAGGTGTGAGTGGTTCTTTTAGCCTTCCGACTCCCTGAGTGTGGAATATTTGTCCACATTCTTGCTTTCCTTATTGCTCTGTCATGGTAGCATCCCTCATCTCCTTTGCAATTAGGTTTTAGCCAATGGATTTGACTCAGTTATGACATGTGTTTATGACTTAGATGCCGGTTGTTCAAGTAACTACCCCTGTGCTAATGATGTTTCATATGGAGCAGCTGTCCAGAGAAAGATTTGACAAGTGAGCAAGAAATAAACATGTATTGCTTTAATACACATTGGTAGGCTAGTGTAAGCTAGAACTTATTGACATATATTTAAGGTGACTCACTGACAGGTGTATAAAACACCAGATGCAACTGTTAGGCAGTTTTTAATCTGGTAGAATGTAAGGTGAACGAGAAGGTATGGATGAGTTGACCTCTTAAACATATGGCTAATCAGGGTCTTGTGCTATTCTGTGGTTTACAATTCAAGGTCAAAGGACTAATCTTGCCCACTGCTCGGTGACCACTCTTGTTTGTACCCTCCAGTTTCCGTTGCATTGCACTTGGATAAAGGTAGAGCTAAATTTGTAGATATGCTTAAGAGGTACCCTGCAATGTTTCCAATACCTTGTTGCAATAATGGGAATATACTGAGAGGAATCAAGAGACAGAACACTGTAGTGTTCCCTACTTTTTAGACAAAGATGGCTGCAGCAATGTACAGAAAGCCAAGAGCCATAGATTTCCCCAGTGATCTTCATATGTACACTTGAGCTATTACATTCCATGTGACCTTAGCCTTACTGTGCCTCTTGTCTCACCTCTCACAGTATCCCCTTCTCTTCCACTCTGTAGTTAACATTTATCAGTCTGTGGCAAAGTTCCTGACAGAAACAATCTCTGGGAGGAAATACTTAGTTTAGTTCAGTTTCCAAAGGTTGCAGTCTGTTCCAGTAGGGAAGGCAGAGAGCAGCATCTCAACTCAGTGAGAGGATGCACAGCAGTTGCTTACACTGTGGTAGACCATAAATCAGAGGGTGGCCAAAACGGAGATCTACATTCCAACTTTCAGACTTCTCCTCGTGGCCCAGGTCCACCAGCTAGACTCATCCTCACTGTTCATTCCTCCTCTAAACCTACCAGTAGGGAAGCAACTCTCAAAGCACGAACCTATAGGAGACATTTTAGATAAATACTTCGACACTTTCTCATTTTTCTCCAGTCATTGACAACTGATCTTGCTAATGTTTTCTCAATTGTCTGTCATGAGAAACCTTCTGGGACCTCTCAGAATCCTTTGAACACATGAAATAATAATACAATCCCTGCATGAGAGCACATTCTTCATGTGCTCCCACGATTGTAATTGATTCATTAAGGACTCTGTCTCTCTGTCTCTTTCTTTCTGTCTCTGTCTCTCTCTCCCATCCATGTGTGTGTCTGTGTGTGTGTGTATCTCTCTCTCTCTCTCTCTCTCTCTCTCTCTCTCTCTCTCCCTCTCCTCTCTGTCATAAGTCAGTAAGTTCTTTAAGTAAAGGATGTCATAACCCACCCTGGGTCATTTTTATTTATCTAAACATTTATGTTACTATTTGGTAGCTATTTAAGTGAATGACATTGGGAGCGTCAGTAGCAGTTTTCTATCCCACCCCTTCTTTCCTAGCCATTTAAAACCATGTGAGGTAAGTAACTACATCTTTGCTGCAAAATGGGGATTGGTTAAAAGATTTCTTCCAAATTACACTTGTAGATAGTGAAGCTGGCTTTTGAATCCATGTTTATCTGACTTCAAAGCTTGCGATCTTCCCACGGCATTCCTCTGCTTCACTCGAGACCGAAGAAAAGCTTTAATTTTGAGGGAGTTAATAATGCATGGGACCTGAATTGAATATAATTTTATGCCAGTCTGCTCTAGACGAATTTTTTATTATCCAGCTGTAACTTTGTGCCTTCATCTCTTTTCAAGAAGGGGTAATTATCTTCATTAGCAGGCAACCCCTTTTCTCCCATATAACTTTGATGCAGTTGATAAAACTCTACTTCCTTCACTCCTTGCTCTCTGTGAACCGCTAGCTTCAAAAGCTGTGGATTTGCAACCAGATGGCCAACTATTATTCACTCCTTAAGCTCCTCTGCAGCAATGCCTCGTCAGGTCCATCAGCAGATAGCAACATATGAAAACATATTGTCTCATCTTCAGCATCTCCAAATGTTGCTTTAACATTTGTTATTCCTCTCTGGTTCCTAATTAAGGGAAGCTCATTTCTAATTCCCCAGACTGGTATCTACCATTTCAATAATGCCCTTTATGTTTGTCCTCGAACATTCATCATTGTCTTGTTAATGCTGTTGTTTTCCAATCAAATGGTAACTCACGAAAGCCTTGCTTGACTTTTCTACAGTGTACAATTATATTTTCTCGTTGTCAGCCATGCTTTTCTATCTTGTGCCATCATTCTACCCTGGACTCACATGTGGCAACATCTGCCATCTGAAACTTGATGGGCTTTCTTCCCTTTCTAAGCTCTTTATCACACTTTATCCTTCCACTTCTGCTGCTAGCCCTAACAGCGTCTGTCCCACAGCCCAGGGTCACTGTCCCCTTTGTGTCTCCTCCTGACTGTTTATCTCACACGTTCAGGCTGCCCCTCTGCTCAGGTTTGCAGAGGTCTAATTCCCCCTTGCCATTCATTTTGCTCTCATATTTATTGAGCCGCTTAAGACGATCAGCTCGTCTCTGATTTAATATCTAGTTCTTAATTTTATACCTAGAAGATAATTCTCAAAATCATTCTTACCTTCTCTGCTCTGTTTGAAAGGCACTTGATCCTATCATCCTGACATTGATCTGCATTTTGAATTTGTTGCCATTTAAAATAAATTAAAATTTTGTCTTAGCTTATAATCAGATTATAGTAGGAGCACTAATCCACCTAACTTAAAAATCTAAAAAGTCATTTGCTTGAATAATAGGTCAACTCAAATAATATCACTTTAAATGCATACTATGGTGCACATGTCAGTATTTCCCTGATAATGATTCTGCCTCTAAAAATTAAAGGATTTGACCAGGAGAGAAAGTTCTTTTAAAGGCACACTGATGCCAAAACATAAGATTTCTTTGAATGAGTTGCACAGAAAACAGCACGGTTGGGAGAAAGATTCCATGAACATAAAGACCAAGTGCCAGGTGTGCTGGATTCCTGTTCTACCGAACCACTATGGGTTATTTATAACTGGTGAGGGAATCAGCTAGGAAAAGAATGGATAAGCTCTGTTAAGTCAGTGAAACAAATGTCACTGGATAGCTCTTTATAAGTAAAATTACAGATAAAACTGGGTCAAACTGTATTCAATCAGGGTTTATAAGAGTATGCCTTTGTGTGTAGATATAGTTTGCCTATCATAGTGTGTGTGTGTGTGTGTGTGTGTGTGTGTGACAGAGAGAAGCTCCATGAGTCATTCCTCAGATGTCCACCATAGCTTTTGTGATTTCTGTTCTCATTGGTATGGCGGTGACCCCATACTAGGCTTTACCGATCCCAAGGACCTGCCTGTCTCTGCTGCGGCATTGGAATTACAGAGCCATGTCACCATTCCCTTCTTTCCCTACTCTCTATGTTCCTCCTTTCTTCCCATTTGTTTTATACAACATATCTTTTGGGAATTGAGCTTAGACCCTCGACTTGTCCAGCAAGTTCTTTTCTGACTGGGCTGTTTCCCTATCCCTTGGCGATGATCATATGTAACTTTTATTCATGATTTGGCTTTAAGTGAAAATGAGTCCATTTTATAAGGATAGTAAGATAGAACTAAATCGAAGGAAGGCACTGATCAGATCAAGTTTGGGACAACCATGTCTGCGACAGCTTTGGGTAACAGAGACTTGGCAGAATTACTTGGCGTTTAAAAATGGAGGCACCACAATGCACTGAAATATGCAACAGATTATAAAAATATCAGATATTGTACCTCAGTCTTTTTGTTGATCAAGAAAAGGTGAGATTTCACCATAAATAGAAATAAATGTGTGTACCCTTTACAAAATTGGACAATGGCAAAGTACAGAAAACAAAGGAAACTGGCCATTCTGGTACAGCCTCTGGGAAGTAAGTTATGACCATTTATTCATTTGTGCATTGATTCACGGAACAAATATGTCTGGCTCTCTGACCGATACAGTAATAAATATAATAAACTAAACTGCCTCTACCATAGTTGAAATAAAAAGATAGGCAGTCAAAATATCACAATGTAATGACCTGTATTACAAAAGCTAGAGGAAATCAGAATTTACTCGAAAAGCTTACTAACTTCAGGAAACAAGCGATTTTTCTGTGCAAGAACCATAGAAAGAGATAAATAAAATAAAAGTAGTTCTTTGCATTGGGCCATATAGACATGAAGACAGAAAGTTTGGTGTGCAAATTCAAGGAAAGATGGATTAAGCAGAAACAGTAGTGACAGCAGATACTTGCATTTTACAAGCAAAGCATTGGCAAATCCCAGGGAACATAAGACAGGGCTTTGGCATGGTACACCAACAGTTGGTGGCACTCATGTTATTTAACTAAATAATATAATTATATTTATAATTTAGTTAAACCTAAATAATAAATGGTGAAGTGCAGAATAGATGCATGCTGTACAATTAAGCACTGATGTCAGATGAGTGGTCCTTTCACAGATACAGGGAGAAGAGTGCTAGGGGTCAGTTTATAATTACTTTCATCATTTATGTATGTCTACCCTAAGTGTGAGCCTACACAGAGGACAGAAGAGGACAGTTAAGCCCTTAGAACTACAATTGTAGGCAAATACAAACTGTCCAACATGCAAATAAACTTAGGTATTCTGGAAGACCAGCAAGTGGTCTTAACCACTGAAACAATTCTTCAGACTCACTTGTACATGTGTGTGCGCGCGTGTGTACGCACATGTATGAGTGCACATGCAAACGTGTGTGGGTGTGCATGTGTGTATATGTGTGTGTGTTCATTTATTCTCTTTTAAGTGCATTTTTATTGTATGCCCAGTATCTGCTCCATTCTACATTTCAGAAGTTAATAAGACAATTAAAGTCTTCATGACTATGGAACCCAATTCAGTATGAGGGATGTGGAAAAACATATCACTAAGCAAAGGCAGTTTCCGATGTCGGTAAGCCTAATGAAAAGAAAGGGGCTGACATTTATATTAATTACTACCTCTGTTGTCCCTGTGACAGAATGCCTGACAGGAAGCCACTTCCAGGAGAGAGGATACATTGTGGCTCACATTATAATTCAGAGAATAGAATTTCTCATGGAGGGGGACACAAGGCAGAGGGAAATGCTCACACAGTGGTAGCAGGCGATAGTTGGATTGCATCAGCTGCTGGGAAGTGGAGAACTCAGCCAGCATGCTGCACTATCATCTGAAGTGTCCTCTCTTACAAAGCCACATCTACCTGAACCAATACCTGAAAGACAGCATAGCCTCTAAAATCATCACCAGCAGAAGTAGAACAAACATTCAAAAGTGTGTGTATATGTGTGTCTGAGAATGTGCATCTGTCTGTGTATGTGTGCGTATGTATGTATATTTGTATGTTTGTATGTATGTTTGTGTTTCTATGTATGTATACATGTATGTATGTTTCTATGTATGTATACATATATGTATGTATGTGTGTGTGTATGTATGTATGTATGTATGTTTGTGTGAAAAGGAAGCTACAGAGTGTGGACTTGAATGATTTCAGGAATCCAATCACAGAGGGCTTTCCTGGGTGGCTGAAGGAACTGGAACGGGGAGGTGTTCAACACAAAACAACTTGAAAACAGAATGAACATCCTCCTACCCGTGGTAGTAATTCAGCTTAAAGGGAAATTCGAACTAATTATATATTACTGCAGTAAAACAAATTAAGGGTAATGACTGGCTGTTAGGAGAGAAAAGATTCTGAGTCCATAAACGGTCGAACCTTAAATCTAGCTCTCTATCTTGAGTCATGTACATTGGGCCAGTGAAGGGAACTTAATGCTCCTTGTGAAAGACAAAACTGTTGTTCCCAAAAGACAGGAATGCCACTGAGTCCATTTGGGGAAAATAAAGTGCTCTCTTGGTCCAGTTGTTGGCACATTTGGTTCTGTGCAGAAAGAGAACAAAGTCTGAACTGCATTCTGAATCCCTCATTTCCTTTAAGTGAGTGGACTGAACAAGGGCTTTGCCACTGCTTCCTGGCAGTGCGACTCTGGTGAGGACATTGGTAAAAGCAGAAAAACAAACTTTTCCGAACAATAACAGCAACAACAACTATTTTAACAGGCTTTTGCATAGCAAAAAGGACCGAAGAAAGTGAAAATCAAAACAAAACCTCTCCAAAACAAAACTCCTCAAACCCCATAAATTGTTTTTTAATTTTCTGTTCTTCCTTGCTTCTTCACTCCCTTGCTCTCTCCCTCTCTCCTGTCCTGTTTTTCAGAGTGGTAGAACTCAGGGCCCTCTGCACACTGGGCAAACTCCTCGGACCCTGGAGCCCTTCCCCTTCTTTTCTCCTCTCCCATCTGACTTCCTTTTCCTCCCCGCCTCCCCTCTATCTCTGATTTCTTCTTCTTCTCTCTGTTCTTTGGAAACTTATGTGAGAAATTAATCTTTATTGTCTACTTGACTGGATTTGGAATCACTTAAGAGACTGACCTTTGGGCATGTCCTAGTGGACAGAGGTTTACATGGGCCGGTGAGACCCACTCTCAATAAGGACTGAACCATTCTCCTGGTTCAGGGGTGGGGAACACCTGAAACAGCCAGATAAACCCCAGTGTTCTTTTCTCTGCTTTCTACGCAGCCATGTGTGCACATGTTCCCTCTTATGCTTCCCATAGCATGATGGACAGAAGCCTCAAACTATAATCCAAAAATACATCCTTCCTACTTGACGCTGCTGCTTCTCTGTTATTTGAACACAACAACAACAAAAGTAGCTAATGTAGCTAGTATAATTTTTAATCTCCCTTTTCAGATTACACATGTGGTCTTCACATCTGTATGTTGAAGAGAAGGATGATAATCTTCTACGATTACAGTTATTATACAGCTGGTAATATATTGTTTAGTCAGAGAGTTACATAGCAGCTGCGTTCAGTGTCATTACAAGGGTGGCCTCGATGATTACTTCAAGCAGTGACTAAAGAGGTCATTGAGTGTCTCCTAATAGACACACTCAAATGCCTGCTCAGTAATCTTTCTTTTGGGCTTACCTGAACATAGCTGCTTTTTCCTTTTCCCTTTCATTGAGATACACCTTCCCCCACCCCACAAAGTATGTTGATTATGGTATCCCTTTGTTCTGTGCCTCACAGTTCCTCCCTATCCAGCCTCCCTTTCTGAGATTCATTAGACAACAAACTGGCTTCTAAGGAATCATTAAAAAATACAATACAAGAAAACTTCAACACATTGGAATAGAACTAAACAGACAGAAAAGAGCCCAAGAAAAGTTAAAAGAAACAGATACAGACAAAGATAACCATCCAATGGCACACCCAAGAATCCAATAAAAATGGAAGTTAACTAGAAGCCAGAATATATGGACTCATATAGGGTATGGTGTTTTGAATGGTACTGGGCTCTATAGATTTCTGTGTTTGAATACTTGGTCCATAAGGACTAGGTTTTTTAGGAGGTGTGGCCTTGTTCAACTAGGTATGGCTTTGTTGGAGGAGGTGCTTCACTGGGGATGGGCTTTGAGTTCTCTGAAGCTCTAAGTAGCTCTCTGCCTACTGCCTGATGGTCCAGATGCAGAACAACATGATGACAATGGGCCTATGAAATGTAAGACAACTCCTGTTTTCTTTTTAAGAGTTTCTGTGGTCATGGTGTCTCTTCACAGCTATAAAACTCTAACTGAGACACAGGCCCTGTAGAGGCTACCCCACTCTCCCGGATTTCATATGTGCATCAATCCTATTGATTTAGAGGGTCTTGCTGTCCTCCATCCCCTTTGGCATTTAAACTGTATCTGTCTCCTCTTCCACCTTGTTCCGTGATACCTGAGGGGAGGGTTTTCATGGAGACATCTTGTTTACAACTAAGCATTCCACAGTCTCTCATTCTCTGCATAATATTTGGCTGCCTCTCTCTGTATTTCTTTTTATCTGCCACAGAAGGATGTTTCTCTGATGATAACTGAGCAAGGAACTGATCTATCAGGATAGCAGAAAGACATTAGAAGTTATTTTATTGCTTTGTCATTTTAATAGAACACTAATATTTGATTTTATCCTAGGTCTCTGGCCTATGTAGTCACAGATTCTTGGTAAATCAAGCAATGTTGGATGTGGATTCCATCTCTCACAGAATGGGCCTTAAATCAAATCAGATGATGGTTGGTTACTCCACAAACTTTCTGCCACCATTTCCCTAGTATATCTTACAGGCAAGACACCATTGTAGATCAAAGCATTTCTAGTTGGATTGGTATCTGTGTTTCTCTTTAGCAGCTGGCAGAATAAATTCCTGTACTAAAGATGTTAGCACATATGGGTAAAAGCTATGTGTAGGCACCAGCTCAAAATCTCCATGTTCAGAGAGTTGTGTAGGTAATGTCTTCAGCAATGTGGCCTTGCTGTCTGTTTGTGGAACAACCTATAGGCTTCGCAATAAACTGGGTTGTTTGGGGGTTCTACTGGTACTGCCTCTCCTGGGCAACAACTGAATAAGATGTAACACAATCCCAGGGCTGGAAGCTTCATTTGGTAGTATAGATTTCCATTTGGGGCTTTGTCTTCCCAATTATTTGGTGATTTCATTTAGATAACCTTCATATATGTACACATACTTAAGAAGCATTTATTTTTATTAGCTTTCTATATGACCCCTCAAATGTCCTTAACTTTAGCTTTCTCTCCATATTACCTCTCTTGTGTCCCTTTTCCATTCCTCTCCTCACTAGACCCTTCCATTCCCATCCCCCTATACATCCATAATTATTTTACTTCCTTTTCCTAGAGATATCTATTCATTCCCCATTTCTTACTCTATACTTAACCTCCGTGATTATTTATTGTAGCTTGGTTATCATTGATTTTACAGCCAATAGACATACCGTATTTGCTATTTTGATTCTGGGTTCTAACACAAAAGATCACTTGTTCTAGTTCTATTCTTTTACATGTGAGTTTCATGACTTAAAAATTTAAATGGCAGCTCCAGGTTGCCATTTAAAGGCTCTATGCCCCAGTGTAGGGAAATGCCAGGACAGGGAAGCAGGAGTGGGTGGGTTGTTGATCAGGGGGAGGGGAATGGAATAGGGGGGTATTAGAGGATAAACCAGAAAAGTAGATAATATTTGAAATGTAAATAAAGAAAATATCTAATAAAAATATAAATAAAAAATTAAATGACAGAATAATTCTCTATTGTGTAAGTGTACCACAATTTCTTTACCCATTCTTTTGTTGAAGGACATTTTAGTTGTTTCGAGATTTTGGATATTATGGACAAAGTAGCAATGAATATGGTATAGTAAGTGACCTTGTGGTCGATGGAATGTCATTTGTGTATATGCCCAAATGTAGTAGAGAAATATTGATTCCCATCTTCCTGAGGAATGGCTACACTGATTTCCATAGTGCCTGTAGATGCTTGTACTTACACCAGCAATGATGAGTGTTTGCCTTAATACACATCCTCAGCAGCATGATCTGCCGTCCGAGTTTATTGATCTTAGCTGTTCTGATGGGTGTAAGATGAAGTCACAAAGTAGTTTTGATCTGCATTTTTTGATTACTAAGAATGTTGAAGATTTCAGAGTTTCTCAGCTATTTGAGTTTTCTCTTTGAAGATTTCTTAGTTTAGATCTGTATGATATTTTAATTGGATTATTGGCTTTTTTAATATGTAGAGTTTTGAATTCTTTATATATTTCATTCTTTTAGCTTTCTATCAAATGGGTAGTTGGTAAATACCTCCCATTCTGTAAGTGACCAATTTATCCTATGGATTCCTTTACCATATAGAGCTTTTCATTTTCATGAGGTCCCATTTAATAATGATTGGTCTTATTGCTTATTGGGCTTAGTTTTTAATGATTTCTGCCTCATATCTAATGGCTATTTTCCCCTTTTATTCTATAAAGTTTAGTATATCTGCTTTTATCTTGAAGTTTTTGAAAAATCTACAGTTGTGTTTTTTTTTCAGGATGGTAAATATGGATATATTTGTTTTTTTCCAAATGCAGGCATCCAGTTTGACAGAAACATTTGTTGAAAATGTTGTCTTATCCACTGTATATTTCTGACATCTTTATTAAAATTCAGAAATTCATAGGTGTGTAAATCCATGTCTGCATCTTCTAGATTTCTTGATTGATGTCTGCTTTTATGCCAGTATCATGCTGCTGTTATTACCATAGCTCTGCAGTACAATTTGAGGTCTGGGATGATGAAGAAGCCTACTTGGCCATGGTGAATGATCTTAGTGATGGATCATTCAATTCAGTTTTCAGGTAGCTATGTATTCATTTTTATTCTAGAAAGTCTTCAATGTCTTTCTTAATTTCTCTACTGACACTTTTTTTTCATCAGTAGAAGGCTGTTCAGTTTTTACAAGTTTGCAACCTTTTTGTTGTTTCAGATTTTGATATCCAGCTTTAATCAGTAGTAGTCTGATAGTATACAGGTGTTATATTAATTTTCTTATATCTGTTGAGACTTGCTTTGGGTGGTCAGTTTTGGAGAAAGTTTTATGAGGTGTTGAAAAGAAAGTATATTTGTAATATTTGTTAGAAATATTTATTTTACAATCTGTTAGCTCCAGTATTACTTCCTTTAGCTTTTGTTTAGATGGCTTGTTTATTGGTCAGACTAGTGCATTAAAGTCTCCCAATACTGTGCGAGGGTCAATATGTGATTTAAGTTGTATTAGTGTTTTTTGTTTGTTTTTTTCTTTTCTTTTTACAAACATATGCGCTCTTGGGTTTTGGCATAGATGTTAAGAATTACACTGTTATCCTGATGGATTTTTTCCTTTGATGAGTATGAAGTGTCCTTCCCCATATCTTTTAACTCATTTTGGTTTGAAGTTTATTTGTTAGATATCAAAATGGCTACACTGGCTTGCTTCTTAAATCCATTGCCTTGAAATATTTTTTTCTGTCTTTTTACCCTGACATAACTAATGTTTACTTCATGGTAAAGTGTGTTTCTTGGATGCAGAAAATGGATTGATCCTATTTTCATATCAATTCTGTTACTTTGTCTTTTTATTGGAGAATTGAGACCATTGATGTTGAGAGATATCAATTGCCTCCATTTACTGACTCCTGTTCTTTTGTTGTTGTTGTTTTGGTGGTGGTGGTGGTGGTGGTGGTGATTGAGATGATGGTGTGTGTGACTGTTTTCGTGTGTGATAGTCTGCGTTTATTTCTTGAATTTTCTTGAGTGTGCTTAAACTTTTTTTGGATGAAGTTTTCTTTCTAAAGCTTTCTGTAGGGCTGGATTTGTATATAAATATTATTTAAATATGATTTTATTTGGGGATGCATTATTTTCTTTGTATATTGTCAATGAAAATTTTCTAGTCGTAATAGCATATGTTGTAATATTTTAAGAGAACTATGGCTTCTTAGATCTTTTCAAGTCCTTACAGCTTTTGAAGTCACCATTAACAAATCAGGTGTTATCCTAGTAGCTCTATCTTTATATGTTACTTGGTCTTTTCCCCTTGAAATAGTTAATATTCTTCTTGTTCTTTATATTTATTGTTTTGATTATTGTGGGCCAAGAGGCTTTTCTTTCATATTTACTGTTCTGTATGCTTCTTGCACTTCTAAAGTCATCTACTTCTTCATGTTAGGGAAATTTCTTTCTATGATTTTGTTGAAAATATTTTCTGTGTCTTTGGCCTGGATTTTTACTCCTTTCTACATTCCTACTATTCTTAGATTTTTGTCTTTTCCTAGTTTCCTAGACTGCTGGAATTTTTTTTATCTTTGTGCCAAGAGTCACTTGAATTTAATATTTTCTTTGACTGAGGCATCCATTTTTTCTGTTTTTAGTCTCTGAGTTTCTTTCTTCCATTGGTGATTCTGAGGTCTTGTTCAAGTTCTTACATTTTTTTCTTTCCATATTACATGTAGGGTTTTCTTTATTGGTTCCATTTCTACTTTCAGGTCTTGAAGGTCATATTTGGTTCCTTCCACTGCGTGTGTGTATGTGTGTGTGTGTGTGTGTGTGTGTGTGTATGTGTGTTCACAGATTTCTTTAATGGTTTTATTTTTCATTTTCTCTTTAAGGACCTTTTTTTCAAATTCATAAATGATATAAGGCAATTTACTTGTGTCTTAGCTATGTATCCATCCTCAGAAACTAATATCATAGTGCTGCTAAACTCATGTAAAGACAAATTAGCCAGGCTATTATTGATTGTGTTTTTATGGTTCAGTTCAAGCATCTGGGTTTAGTATGATTGTAATTCTAGGTGCTGGTTTCTGGTCTTTGTTGGGTTGGTTTGTTGGTCTTTGTTGTTCCTTGGTTCCTGTTGCTTTCTCTGGAACTTAGGAGAGTATGATAGCTGTATATTGCTTGGTACATAATCTGGGATTTTTATATATGTGGCCACTGGGGTTTCAGGATTATATATGTTTCTAGTTATTGCAGCTGCAAGGAATTGGGATAGACTGGGTTAAGACTAATGGGGTCCCTAATGGAGGAAGGAAAGTGGAGTTTTCTACCAGGAGCTGCTTAGTCCCCTATGAACATTGGTAGAGGATGAGACCCCAACAGGTCTTCAGCTCAGAGCTGGGGATGAGACTGGGTATTGGATTTGGAGAAAAGCAGGGAGAAGAGATGGGGAGAAGAGATGGGGAGAAGAGATGTCTCAATCTCTTCTTGCTGTGTTAGCCTAACTACATCTTTGGCACATGTTTCTGGTGGTTTCCAGGGAGTCTCTGCTGTAGTTGGGGGCAGAAATAATAGGATGAGTAGAAGTTGTTAAGTAGGTAAGGAAGTTGGAGAAGATTTCTGTTGTCCTTAGGAGATGGGGGCAGAGTGGGGAAGGAAGCCACAGGCAGTGGTCTGCTGCAGAGTTGGAAGTGAAACAGCGAGATCAGATTTGGAGAGGAGGGAACAGTATAGATCTGTAGTTGGATTACCCGCTTCCTTGACTACGGAGGATTCTCAAGTATGTTGCTGTAAAAAGCTATAGTTTTCCTATTTAAAAATACTGCATTATATAAAATGGTATTTATACAGATTATACATTTAACACCTTGCAAAATAGTCCCCTCAGAGCAATGTTTTTTTTCTCTCTGAGATATTGTGGACAACAGTTATCAGGACTGATGAACTGCTGTAATCATTTTTCTTTTCTGCCTTGTGACTTCTGCCACTCCATTTTTCAGAATTCATTTAGTTTTTCATTAGCCAGTGTCCATTTTAGTACAAGATGAGAATAACATACTTTTGCCACATCATCAACTTTTAAGGGATCCATCTTGACTAATAAAACAAAGTGGGGGTTTGTGTCAATTAGCTAAATAATTGGAACAAAGACTGAAATTTTAAGCATGCTTTTCTCCCCCTCAGCATTAGGATGGTATAATTGACAAATAAAATGGAATTCAGTGTGTCTAATTTCCTGTGTTGATATACCTGTGCATTGTTGAAATGATTACCACCATCAAGCTAATTAATGTGTCCATCAACTGGACTGCAGTGTTACGGTGGAGCTGTCACCACAGGGACCATGGCATTCTGTAAGCTCATTTCCATTTCTGTTTGCAGTCCCTCAATGGTCAGGGGACCTTCTTTGAATGAACTTGGGTGGAATGTTGCTGTAACAGTTACAAAGTTAATCTTGTGCACAATTTAAGGGAGTTCTTTTATTTAAAACTTAACAAGCAAATAACAGCTGTGATGATCATATCTGAAGCAAGCCCACTCCTAGCCACAATCAATGACTAATGTATTTAAATTCCTTTGTCACTTCTTCTTAGCATTTAGAACATTTCTTTTATTTTTACTGTTCAACCCAGTCCATTTTTTTAATTGAATATATTCATTTACATTTCAAATGTTATTCCCTTTCCTGGTTCCCCCCTAGAAAACCTCCAACCCATCCTCCCTCCTCCCAGCCTCCATGAGGATGCCCCTCCACCTAACCCACTCCCACCTACCACCCCTCCATTTCCCCACACTAGGGCATCTATGGAGTCTTCATAGGACCAAGGACCTCTTCTCCCACCGATGCCTGAGAAGACATTTCTCTACCATAAATGTAGCCATGTGTACTCCTTGGTTGATGGCTTAGACCCTGGGAGCCCTGTGGGGGTCTGGTTGATCGACATCATTGCTCTTCTCATGAGGCTGCCACAGCTCCTGCAGTCTACCATCCAACTCCTCCATTGGGGACTCCATGCTCAGTCCAATGGTTGGCTGCTAACATCTGCCTCTGTTTCTATAAGGCTCTGGCAGGACCCCTCAGGAGACAGTCATATGAGGCTCCTTACAGCAAGCACTTTAGAACATTTCTTAAGCTATCTTAACATGTGATTGACTGTGGTTATAATTTAGTACCCTGTGCTATCCTATATTTATTCCTCCCCTTTTTGTAGTTTTGAATTTCGTTGTTTATAGGATTTAAAATGTGCTGTTGGCACATCATTTGAATAATGGTTATGGAATGAGTTGTGGTAACAGTCAAAAGATTTATGTATTTATTTTTTCATTTCATAAGGCCATTAAGGAAAATCCTAGTAAAATCCTTAAGAAATAGTTTTAAAGTGGACCTCTATCACTTGAAATGAATGACAGGACCTTTCCCTATTAAATTCTTCATGGGAAATTTCATCCTTTAAAAATTGAATCTGAAGTTCTCAGAAATTCATACACTCCTGTGCTAAACGTATGTCTGAAGTGAAAAATACCTTAAATTGGAGATAACTGGATGCTAAATGTTCTTTTCTTTGTATGCCACGAGCTTGACATCTATCTTGTGATTGTCTCAATTTTAATATTTAGTAGTGTCCAATTTCTTAAATATGAATAAAAATGAGAAACAATAACATGCAGGCTACTTTCAATAAATAGACATGTCCTCACTGATTTAAGAATAGTAATTGGGTGTAGCACATTAACTCATAGCCTAGAGCAACTTTATAATAATCTTCTAAGAGCTTAAGAAAAAGATCAACATTTTATTACTTTTAACACACTGCAGTCACTGCTTTTCTCAGTTCATTTTAGTGAGCCGCCAATAACTTCACTCCATTAAATGCTGGATCTAATTAGCTCCAGGTCACAATTTATATGATTTCTAAGTTGTGTGCTATTTTTAATGTCTAGCAAATACTACCTGCGGCAACATAATTACATGTAATCTATAGTCTCTCATGGACGATCATTTTTTATTCTTGGGATAGCACACTTGCCAAACTGCTACTTCAGATTCCTCTTTGTTACGTGGAGACATAATGTCTAAAACAAGAGAGAAAAATTGGATGCCCTGTCAAAAGTGAAAATTCCTGAAATAGTGGCAGGAGACTCCAGGCAAAGCCCCTTTGAGAGAGGCACTGTGCAACTGTAGGTGTTATATCTCAATGAAGCTCTTCTATGGCTTTCCTAAGAGCTTTAAAATTAAAAAAATCTTTGAGAAATTTATACATATAAAATGTAAGTAATATGGTCATATTTTACATGTAATATGGGTTTCCCCCAAATGATACAGTTCTTCAACTCCACTGTGGTAAAAGGCTGTTTGTCTTCTATAGCAAAATAGGACTGGGCAGATTCCATGTTGGGAGTTTGGGGAGTCTGATACCATTTAGTTTTACAGCTAAATAGCTCAAGTTTCGTTCATTGACTCTTTTTTCATTAGATACTTTATTTATTTCTCATTTTAAATGTTATCCCCTTTCCTTGTTTCCCCTCTAAAACTCCCTATCCCCTTCCCACTCCTCCTGCTCACCAACCCACCCACTCCTACTTCCCTGTCCTGACATTCCCCTACACTGGGGCATTGAGCCTTCACTCCTCTCACTGATGTCCAACAAGGCCATCCTCTTCTATATATGTGGCTGGAGCCATGGGTCCCTCCATGTGTACTCTTTGGTTGGTGGTTTTGTCCCTGGGAGCTCTGGGGGGGGGTACTGGTTGGTTCTTTGACTCTTAATATCTTTGTAAACAAAGTGCTACATTACTAATGTTGAAGATTCTACACTCTGATGTATTTGAATTTGTACCTCTGAGTATAGATTGAGACAAAAAAATAATCTTGGGTAAACTTAATTCCCTGTAAGAGTTATTGCCCACCCATGTGGGTATCACCCCTAACATGCTTTTCACTATCAGGTAAAACACTTGAAAATTATTAACTTGGTAGATCATTAATTATCACCAACACCTCAAAGGCTGAGACTGTAGTCAAATAACATCTGAAAACCCATTTCGAGATTTTCCTGCTTTGCTGTACCTTGCCTGTCTGCACTGTCTCCTGATGTTCTTTGTAACTTGATGGATTTGGGAATTGTACTTAGCTCATATGATTACTTGGAGAATAGAAGAACATGTCACTCATGTCTGTGATACTGATCCTCAGTCACTGAGAATAGAGCATCTTATATTTCCTTGGAAGAAAGAGCTGCACTTTGTGTTGAAACCTCCTATATACTTGTTGTAAGGTAAACTTAGTTTATTCAGAAATGGTAAAGGTCCATGGATGATTATAACATGTAATTCCTGGGATAAAGCCTGTAATTTGCACCTGAATAGTATTCAGTTATCCTCGAAATTGCATTTCAGTGCTCTGGTAGAGGTGTAGCTGAGATTGTGTTTATGAACAGGATTCTGTGGCAGGCTACTGAGAAATATGACTTTAAACATCTATAATGCAGACAACAAAGCAGGGCTGTTTGATAAGAGATTAGTCTGCCACTGAAGACTTCAGAACAAAGGGAATAGTGTTGATCAATAGAGATAAGCTTCAACCATGTGTATCCTTCTAATATTTTCAAAAGAAGAATTTTATAAAATGAATCTGGACACATGAAATTTCTAAGTCAGATGAAACAATATAGCCAGAACTTCAAACCTAAACCAAACCAGCCAAATATAAATAAAATCCTATTAGAATAAATTTCCAACTTGTTACCTGAACAATTAAAATGTTGTAGAGTTATGGTTTTCTTTGTGGATTTTGTTTGTTTGTTTTGATAATATTTTGCTGGGTAGCTCCTGGCCTGGAACTCCATGAATGGAGCCTAAGCTGACCTTTAATTTCTGATATTTCTGGACCCTTAAGAATTTTGAAATTGAGGATCGGTGTCACCATAGCCAGTTTACACATATTTTAAATCAAATATGTATGTTCACTGTATACACATGCTAGAAAACTTGAACAATAATAAGAAATAAATTTAAAAAATTAAAAGCAAATATTGACATTCATTTGTCTATGAGTAAGAATTATTTTTTTTTCTGGATGAACTGCCAGTTTAATGAATCAATATAAATAACCCAACACTACAAACACATGCTGTGGCCCAATTTAGTTTAAAAAACTGACAGAGCAACAAAGTAGTATAACTTAAACAAACAAGCAAATGGTGTATATTGGACAGTTGTCAGAGGACTATGTATGGTACATGTGTTCATTATGCACTCATTTCCCCTTCTTGTCTTACCTCTGGTCCATTTGCTTCTCCTGCACCTCAATGCTATCGGCACTAGGGTACCAACTCCTGTGAACCGCCAAGGCTTTGCACATCCTGGAGTGAAGACCCACTCACACAGAGAAGTCAAGTGGCAGCTAGAGAAAGTGAGAAGCGACTGACAGAGTGTAGCACCTGAGACGTGAGGCAGGGGATTTGGAAGCAGTAGCTCTCTGAGAATGAAGGTGGCTGTGATTACGAGGGTCCGAGATAGACAGTCACAGTTACAGAACTGAGGGAAAGGAGGAGGAACAGGGGTCACCACCAGGGCAGTACAGATCTAAGACAGGACTACTAAAGCAGCCAGAGCCACCCACCCCAGAGTGAAGTTGGAGATCCTGGAGGTCCCAGACTAAAAGTCACAGTTAGATATCCTGAGAACAGCCCCCATAGTGAAATTAAGTTAGAGATTAACTTCAAAGAAGGACTGTAATATAGAAGTGTAACCCAAATAAGACCTTTCCTTTCTTAGATTGTTTTTTGTGAGTGTTTTATCACAGCAACCAAAAGAAAACCAGGACACAGACTCAAGGTGAGGTTAATTCAAGGAGTAAACAGATTTCAGACTTTTTCCTGGATTCAAGCAAATACTACTCACCTCCTTTCCATGCACTAATGGCTCAGAAGAGATTTTGCTTTGCTTTGTTTTGTTTTGTTTTGTTTCCATAGTTCCTGTAAGGCTGCTAATTTAAGACAATTAGACTTGTCTTCCATGAGCTCAGATGGCTGGGCCGTAGCCCCTCTGACCTGGGCAGCAGGCAGAGAGCAAGGCCAACCTGGACAGAGTGACATAAGTGATCAATTCTTGCCAAGCTGTTTGCATGCGATGCTGTGTAAATGAAATATGCTGGCAGAAATAATGTGCAAAAAAACGAGATGCCATGCTGAAAATAAGGGAGAGCAAACTAAAATCAGAAGAAAAAACTATCATTTCTCAACTGACATATCGGAGAGGTGACTGGAAAACTGAGACCTGCTCTCTGATCTTGGAAAAGAAACTCAGTGGAGAGCATGAAGACCAAAGCCCCTACTAGGGAGGTAGAAATCATGACTAAAGATAAAATAGATGATGTGGGCTCTTTTAAACTAACAAAAATGACATTATTTTAAAAGCAGTAAAGAATGTTAGAAGAACTAACTCAAGATATGATAGATGCCAGTATCCTGAGGACTGAGATTCTCTCTGCTTGTCAACTCCCTCCTATGCCTTAACAGAAAGGGAATCACTTTGGTGGGGTTATTAATTTCTTACATTTTAATGAGAGATATATTCTTCATTCACATTTCAAGTGTTGTCATGTCTCCTGTTCTTCCCCTGAAAGTCTCATAATCCAACCCCCCTCCCCTTGTTTCCCAATCAACCTTCTCGAGCTTCCCTGTTATGGTATTCCCCCACACTACAGCATTGAGCGTTTCCAGAGCCAAGGGCCTCTCCTCCATTTGATGTCCAATAAGGCCATCCTCTATGTGTCTGGAGCCATGGGTAACTCCATGTGTACTCTCTGGTTGATGGTTTTGTTCCTGGGAGCTCTGGGAGTACTGGGTGATAGAAACAGAGACAGAGAGTCAGAGAGAGAGAGAGACACACACACACACAGAGAGAGAGAGACAGAGAGAGAGACAGAGAGAGAGACTTGCCTGCCTTTGAAGGAAGTAAAAAGAATTAACTTTAGATTTTTTATTTTCAGATCTATAAAGTAGAATATTCAAAACTGCTAAATAAAGAGGCCTACAGTCTAGAGTTCTCACAGAGTAACTTGAAAGGATTAAAACAATGACAAATGTGAAAGCATTTAGAGGAAAATGTATCATCTATATGTGTTTTCTGGAGAAAATATTAATGTTGAGAGTTTAGGATACTGTGGGCCAGCTTAACAATACAAATGAAGGTTAAGTCCTCAAGGTGTGAAAGAATGGAACACCCTCTTCACCCCCTTTCCATCTTTAGGGCGAAACTCAAAAGATATGCAAAGAATGTGCAGTATCTGCCTCATTTTTGGTTACAAGGAACCTTGGAACAGGAGTTTATAACCCTACAGTGTCATGTCTTGCAGGTGTTAAAACAGCCCAGAATTTATAAATGTTCACATGTACTTGACTTCTAATTTAGATTGTCTGCAAACATATTGTAAGTAAACATTTCTATTATTTGTTTTTCATGTCTATTACGTTGTAATTTTAACACAGGTTTTAACCCAAGTTCAATAAGGCCATTTTATTGATTGAATAGATAGATTTGGGTTGCTGTCACAAATCATACAAAGGTAACAATGAGGGAAGACTTAAATACAAACTGGTCAGAATTCAAAATGAATGTAAGAAGGTAAACTTACCCAGAACCAGTCTTTTGGGCTTTGTTTCTTCTGTTTTACTGTATTTCAGTTCTTAGAATTACTCACAATATTATTCTATTAACAATTGCTTTGTACCAAAACTACTGATGTAGCACGGGCTTTTTTTTTTTTTTTGCAAATTTTAGTATGTAAAATAACCTTTCCTCATAACTAAATTATTATGGCAAGTCATTGTCTGATGACTACTAATCACTACCCTTAAAATATACTAATCCAATTATTAATACTCAAATATTTGAAATATTAAAAGAACTACTTAAGATTTTAATATATGTATATATATAAAGTGTATATCTCTCTATCCAAATATCATCCATGAAAATACATATGGATTTAAAATTATTAACTAATCCACAATTTTAATAAAATAAAATGAAATATAAGCTTAATTAAAAAATATTCTCTGCTCTCAAGAGCTAAGGATAATTCTGTCTGAACAATATTAGCAGAGAGAGACCATGATACCATCCTTCCCCACAACATGAACTAAGTGATAAAAATCTTATACATTTTAATGGACAAATCACATAAAAATAGGCAAAACGTTAGCTGGTGATATGCTTACAAATTCCACTTTCCTGAGAACCTGGAAAGGTCTCAGGAATTGAAAGGAAAAAATATTCCACATCTACCTTCAATTTTTTAGTAGTGTTTTTAAAAGTCAGTTTTCCATACAGCATTAAAATTGGAATTCAAAGTGGTCTATAGACACAAAGAACTTATAAATACATATAGCTTCTGTGAAACAGAGAAGCCAGTGGCATTTTCAAGTTAAACTTTATGTATGTGGGTTAGAAATGAAGTAATGTAAATACTCTGTTCTGATTTGCATCCATTTAGAAATCAGAGCTAGAACCTCATAAATTTCATATTAAATGATACATAAATATCATAGGTTAAAGGACAAATTTTCAACGCAGTGTTATGCTCCCAAAGAGAATTACCGAAGCTAGTAAAGTGAGCAAAGTTAATGCCCCCAATATTATAGACACATAATCTGTAGATACTTAAAGTACACTTTAAAAAGCTCATGATATTTTCTGCAGAATATGTAAACAGGTTTCTAAATTTGGAAGCAATATTGTGTTCACCTAATTTTCTTGCGAGTTTTGAGCGAGTCTCCGGAATTGAGGTGCCAAGCATTTCCTGAAGTGAGGTGCCAATCATCTTCAGAGCTGTTGAAGTTGGAGAATGTCGGTCATCTCCTGTGTTCTCTTCTGTAACTGGATTTATGTCAGAGAAGCTATCGTCAGTATTCAGAGTGCTAATACATACAACAGGAGACAGAATTGCATTTCTCATACAATTTGTCCATGATTCCCATCCAAAGTGTCTGATAAAACTCCTTCACAGTCGGCCTTGACCCCTCTGGGATGCAACCTGAAAGGGCACCGAAACAAGTGGCTTTAATATGGCCTGTCCCAGGTGACTCCTGCTCGGCCAAGCCACAGTTCTCATTCCCAGAATACATTTGGATAACCCTGGACTTATTATGTAAACAGCATAAGTCCATATCATAGATTGCAAATGGCCCTATTGCATATGAAATTCTATTATCACTTTGATACAATCCTCTCTTTCCTTGTTCATTTCTCTCATTTCCACATTTGTTTTCAAAAGCTGTTTACTATGCACCCCCACCTCTTTCTTTCAATCATGCATTGTCTCAGACCCAGGTTGAACGGGAAGACCAGTGTCTTCTTTGGGGGTGGGGTGGTGGAATCGTGCTGCATTTCTTCTGTAACTCTCACCGTTTCACATCCTTCACTGTGCCTTGCTTCTTGGCAGAGTTATTTAGGAGAGCCTTTGAGTTCATCATAATGCTATCCTCAGGGCCTTATCTTCTGTCTTAAGGTGATGCTATTTCATAGAGAATATCATTCAATTCTCCAGTTACAAAACCATTTTTAAATGGGGTTCAGACCTTTTTTTTTAAAAGTTGAATTCAATTCTATAATACAGAAAGTTACTTTCATTTTTATAAAGTGTGGAGAGTAAGTCTCACTGGAAAAAAAAATCCTCTCATTTGGTTTAAGACAGATGAATAATAAAGAGAGGAAAAGATAACTGGATTGTTAAAATTTGACTGCAAGGAGAAGATAATTTAAACTCAAGAGCTGTCAGCACAGAATAGAAGGGGGATGATAAAGTGCAGATCAGAGATACTCCAGGCAAGTGAGAGTTCTGAATGAGCGTCTAATAATACTGAACAACCCGTGGACATTTGAAAATGTTAAGAGGACAGTCACTAAGAGCATCTTCCCCTCTAGCTTGTGTTGTACTCCGTCCTAATGTGTTCTAGTAATTTAAGAATATGTATGTGTGGACGTGTGTATAGGTGTGTGAGTGTGAAGGTGCAGACACACCAGTACACATGCATATAAAGGGTCAGGAAACACCACCAGTATTTCCTTTAACCTGGCACACTACTGTCTTTCTTTATCACTTTCTTTTTTTTATTTTCTTTTTTTTTCTTTTTTTTTCTTTTTTTATTTGATATATTTTTTATTTACATTTCAAATGATTTCCCCTTTCCTAGCCCCCCCCACTCCCAGAAAGTCCCGTAAGCCCCCTTCTCTCCCCCTGTCCTCCCACCCACCCCTTCCTACTTCCCCGTTCTGGTTTTGCTGAATACTGCTTCACTGAGTCTTTCCAGAACATCTTTATCACTTTCATTTTTGGACAGGGTCTCTCAAAGACTCAAAACTCACAAAGTAGGCTTAGTTGCCTGACCAGTGAGATCCCCAAGAATCTGTACTCACATCCTCATCACTGGTGTCCCGAGTGTGTCCCCGCTCCCACTCCTACTTTCTGCACTGTTTCTAGGCACTGAACTTAGATTTTCATGCTCAAGGCATCAGGAAACTGTAAAATGACAGCCTTTGGAGTCGGGTGTAACAATACACATGGATTTCTTTCAGGGACTTTTCAGGGCAGATGTTTTGATTCAAAACAAAACAAGACAAAACAACAACAATAACAACAAAAGCACGTTGGGGTGTCTTGCTCACTCAAAACCACAGAGGTCAGGAACTCAGATGTGGGTGAAGTGGGCCTGGGTATAGCTCTTCCTGCCAGCTGACTTCATTATTCCATTGAGAGCTTTTGAAAGTAAGCAGTTCACAAAACCTTTGAAGTCTTGGAGGCTTCTACCTAGACTTCAAGGCAAAGCTGTAAGAGGCCAGGCCAAGTCACTCATTAGGAGCTCTGCATATAGACCCTGGCAGAGGATACAATGGGAATTTATGAGACTGATAAGATTTCGGGGGAGACCCCTAACAATAAAGATCCCAGAAAGCTGAAGGCATTCCATCCAGAAAAGTATCCATGTGGAAATGCCCAGAAAAGCCATAAGGGTAGCCTCCTGCTATATAGCCCATCCGGGATATTGCAAAAGCAGCTGCAAGAGTTTATATTTTTTACTACTGGTTACTGTTTTGCTTTGAGGCAGTTTATATCCTGTTATTTTTTCCTCTTTGTCTCTGTGTCTGTCTGTATAACTTGTTTTGTTTTTCTTGTTCGTTTTGTTTTACAAAGCCTCACAAGTAAGTTTTCCGTTTCTCAGAAAAGACTTTGGCTTTGGACATATGAGCAATTGCTCACACAGTTATGATAGTGGAGATATATGGAGATGGTTGGAACACCGATTTTTGTTTTCTGTGAGATGTATATACACAGGATTTAATCTTAGGATCTTGTTTCTCCAAAAACATATGTGAGAAAAGCTTTGGTATCAGGCAAGGCTTTCAGAAGGTGGCAGAAATATAAGGCAGGGTCTAAGGAGAGATTTTCATATTATTAAATAAAAGGGGATGGTCTCAATTTTTAGCTTATTGAAGCATGTAAATGTTTAAAAATATTAAAATAAGTTTGTGGTTTTGGAGCACCCATGATTTATTATAATATAAAATTTAATTTTTGAGCTTCTGAAGTTGGCTTACTAACACACAATTAAAGACTTGGTGTTCTGAGGAAGCCTATAACTTTCTCAACTATTTGACCAGTATGGGAATCATTACTATGCTGAGCTCATTAAATATTGGTGAACATTGCTGGTTTTTCTTGACACATTTTGAAATATTTCAAGTGCATTTGGAAATAGGAATTCTTTAGAAATTAGATAAAAACTCATCACAGCCCATTAGTTTTTGTTGCTTTATCCACCAGAATATCATTAATAACCTTCAAAAATCATCATGGTTTTTACTCTTTAAAATGTCAATTTGTCAACTTATATTTTTCTGGATAATTTCATTTTCTCCCATGTTTCATATCTGCTCCCATGGAATAGTAAGCAGAAATTCTACACGAGTGGTTTATCAAGACTTCTCGTTTATTTAAAACTTCCTTGCTATTCGTAAAACTTTCAAGATTGGCTTGTGTCTGTGTATGCCAAAGCATAAGAGTGACCTATAATCTTGATGTTTCAGAAAGGAGCAAACCTATTTTAAGAAACATCGACCAAAATACATAGGTTGCCACTATGATTAGAAACAGATTTGCACTCATTTTTATAAAATTTCAGCTAATACATTATAGATTTCCATATTTGGCTTCCATTATAATAAGTGGTAAGTCATTTTTGTAATTTTTCTGATTCTAAATTTTCAAACAATGAAAAAAAGGAAAATTATACATGAATAAGCGTGATGCTGTCCTCCCATGCCTATTTGCATATCCCAACACGTCTCTGTTGTGTGTAATTCTAAAAAGGCATGCTTCCTCCTTGCCCATTGCGCCTCACCCAACTCCCACAGCTAGCTTCACCAAGCTGCTCCGGTCTCTGCTGTTCTCTGCCCAGTGCTGGCAATGGCCATCTCAGCCAGCTTCCCTTATCCCCGAGGAAGGAAAACTCTAGAGACTTTTATACTTTAAAACTGGCCAGATAACTCAAAGGCTGGGCAAAGAGCATCCTGCCTTACCCTCCTTAATGTCCACTGCTGCCTGCAGAGGCTACAAACTCTGGGTACCCTGAGAGTCCTACATGTCTGCTGCTCCGTATCAGCTCCTCAGCCTGGTTCAAATCCCAATCCTTTCTCGGTCCTCTTCTCTTCCTGTCCTGCCAGGAAATCCCACCTTATCCTCTACTCAGTGATTAGCTTCTGCCGTCTTTATTGCTCCAATCGAGAGCCAATTAGGAAACCTCTGCTAACACATGTCAGTGCTTTTCAGAAAACAAATTTTTATATTTTGAATATGTGTACATGTGTATGTGTGTGTGTGCGTGCATGTGTGCATGCATATGTGTGTGTGTGTATTTATGTTTCTGATAGCTAGGTTTGAGTGTCTGTGTGCACACAAGTCAGAGATCAACTTATGAACTCAATTCTTTCCTTCTACCATGTGGGTCAAAATCAGTTCCTTGGGCATGGTGGCCAGTGCCTTTGCTCACTGAACTGTCTCATTGGCTTACCTAGTGTTAAATGAAGCTTTCAAAACAGGAATGGAATAAGAGATGAAGTCTTTGGGTGCCTACATATTTATGTCTTGAGTATATGTCTCTCCTAAAGGGATAAATGTCCTTTAAAAATAGACTGTATGAGGTACTCTGCCCCTCCCACCACATGACAGTGAAAAGTATCATATCTTGACCAAGAAAGAGATTTCTCATTAAATAACATGGTGCTGGTTTCCTATCCTACAAAGCTTTGAGAAGCAGTCTTTTACAGTTTATCATCTACCTGATCTATAGAATGGATCAGATTTATTTGATCTTATTATCATTGAAATTTAGAGTATGCTCTCGGATGTAAACAGGGCCTCATGTAGAGGACAGGTTTACTAACCTACAGTCAAAATTTCTGTCCAAGAATTGTTCACGTCTAAAAGAACGTCAGAGATAAAACTGGAGAAGAGACTAAAGGAAAGGCAGTCCAATGTCAGGCCCAACTTGGGATCTACCTCATGGAGGAGGGGCCACCAAAGCCTGACACTGTTACTGATGTTATGATGCGCTTACAGACAGGGGCTTAGCATGGTACAATCCACTGAGAGGCTCTACCAGTAGCTGACTGAGATAGATACAGATACTGGCAACCAGTCTTTGGACTGAAGTTGGTGACCCCTATGCTTGAATTAGGGGGAAGATTAAAGAAGCTCAAGTGGAGAGTAACCTAATAGGAGGACCAACAGTATTAACTAACCTGGACTCTGGGAAGCTTCCAGAGACTGAGATAGCAACCAGGCAGCATCCATGGCCTGGTCCAAGGCCCCTGGCACATACATAGAAGAGGACTGCCTGGTCTGGCCTCAGCAGGAGAAGATGTACCTAACCCTCGAGAGGCTTGAGGGCCCAGGGAAGAGAGAGATCTGGTGAGGGGTGGAGCACCTTCTTGGAGGCAAGGGGAGGAGGAATGGGATGAGGATCTGTGGGGCGGGGGACTGGAGGGAAGCAATGGCTAGAAAGTAAATAAATGAAATAATAAGGGGGGGGGGAAGAAGGCATGGGATATAGACAGGGTGGGGAATAAAATATGGAGTGTAAAAAAATAAATAAGTAAATTTTAAAAATGAAATGTAAAATACTTTTTCTTATAACTCCTAAAAGTTTTTATTTCCCTAGTTAAAATGTTAATAAAAAATGGGAGTATGCACTTAAATCCTCTACAACCATGAACAATGCTTTCAAGCTACAGTTTATAACACCTACAAGTTTTAAAATCTCTCTCTCTCTCTCTCTCTCTCTCTCTCTCTGTGTGTGTGTGTGTGTGTGTGTGTGTGTTTGTGTGTAATAGCATGGTATTTGGCTTTTTCTATCTATGAGGAGTACATTTATTACATGATTTAAAGAGTTATAAATGGTAAATATTCTAATTTAAGAACAAAGCCAGCCTTTAAAAGATACTGTTTGTAAATATATTTATTGGAACTGGGCTCCACAACCCTGCTTTTGGTTTGGTTAGGAATTTTTTTCCAGGAAGAAGCACAATAGTTAATTTTCTGATACCAAATGGTCAGCCTCAACAATAAACAATCAGTAACATTATACAGACTGAACAGGATATATTTAGGAAAAAATGCATATATGCATGCAACAATAACTAATGAAAAAGGAGGCCATTGATTTCAAGGAGAGTAGACAGGGTGTATGGAGGGTTTAGAGAAAGAAAAGGGAAGACAAAAATGATGTAATTATAATGCAATCACCGAAAATAAATAACTTAAAATATTATTATGTATACACACAACATTGATTTAAATGTTTGTGTTGAAAAAGATTTAGCAGAATAATGCTATTTGACATAAGCCATCACTTGCATAGAAAGCCCTTTGACTACACCCTTCTAGAGTGCTGTAGTTCCTGTTTTCATCTATCACATATGTAAAAGACACTGTTGCTCTCACAGGTCTGTCTGGACCCTACTAAGTCCATGAACACTCACACTTCAGCCTCATGGTCTACATGTGTAAACCTTCAAGTCTGGACAACTAACACTTTGGGATACGGATAATTTAAAAGAGCAATGTCCTTGCTCTTGCCTGTAAGGGTGCTTTTCCTTCTTGGTGATAATCTCACAGGCTGCAACATGACTTAATTGCTTTTTACATGTGGGAAATGCTCTTGTGCAAAATTTTCTGATTTTTCCCCCTAAACCCTTGTTACAACCATATGACTTTGAATGTACACTCAGTCTGCTTTTATAAAAATCTCTTTGAGAGATAGTTTTATTCCAGCATAATGGAAAACCAGTCCTCAGAGAACATTATTCTAGAATCATTTTTTGAAGGTAAGAGTCCCCTAAAGGTCTAAACACCTAAAGAACCATAAGGCAGAAGCAACCTTCCAACTCAAAAGTCTCCCTGGATTGCTTTAAAAGTTCAAGACAAAGGCCCTTCATGCAGCTAAACCTTTCTGAAGTGAAATTGAGTGAGTTGGTTGACAATAAACTAAAACATGTACTCTGCTTTAACAGGTAAAATCCTACCCACTACCTGGATATATTAAGTTGGAAAATTTCTTTTTTTTTCTAACCAACTCAAAAAGAAAGAAAGAAAGAATAAAAGAAAGAAAGAAAAAAGAAAAAAGAAAGAAAAGGTGAAAGTCATAGTCAGAGTATTCCTTAGGACATAATCAGGTCATTAAAATTGAAACCATTGCACATTACTGCTTAAACTGTTTCTTAGGGACAACCAATCTGACTTTGCCTCAGAACGCACTTACCTGAGTGAGTCTACCACTCACTCCTCTGCGAACACTGAGTAAATGTGTATTTAATACAGATTTTGGGTTTAAAGATAAAATAAAATATTCAAAGTTATATTGTTAATTCTAGCCTTTGAAAGAGTTTAGATCCCAAAATAAATTCATGTATGCATTTATTGCCCTAACCCCATAATCACTGAATATGTAACTATTGCTGTATAAAGTATCATTTCTATAGGCACAGGTAGAGTCCATAGTCTCCAGCAGTTTCTTCTCCAAAGAAAATTACCTTTGTCAATTGCCGGGAAACCTCAGGTACCTTAATTTCTAAAGCCCCTATTACCCTTAGACTAGAAAAGCATTCAGAAAAAGAAAAATAAGATATCTGAGAAAATATGTATGTTTAGAAACTGTAGCCTCTACAAAACAAGCCATTGCTTCTTAGCCTTTTGGCTAAGATCAAGTGTAAAAAAACAAGCCACTTAAAATTATTATTTGAATGTAGTAGATTTTGGTACAGTTCTCCTCACTGTTTCCTCAAGTTCTTCCACACCACTCACCTTTGAGAGTGCAACACCTAAAACATGATCTGAGTTTAAGCATGGCCTTTTCTTAAAGGCATGACAGGATCATTGCATTGGCATCTCAGATTACAAATTGCTCAGGCCTGATAGTCAGGCAACTAACTGAGCAGAATACAACTATGGTAGCAAAGTCTATGGTAATAGTAAGGAGCAATTTACATTCCATAGTATAAGGAGAGAATGAGAGAGATAGAGAGATGGTTACAGATTCTCATGGAATTCCAGCCATACATCCTTCTGGATCCCACCATCCAGCTACAAAAGATTCTGCTGATGGAGTACAGAGAAAGTAGCAGGTTAATTGAAATTGGACTCCATGATGCAGCATTGATGAGGGTGCTGTCATCTCTAATGGGTTGACGATTTGCAGTTATCTAGAGACGTTCTGTAATCACCTAGGCTCCTCTGAACAACCCTTCCCCCTGAAAGCAAGCCCGGTGAGCTCAGCTCCATCTTGTTGGACACTGGTGAAATATTTATCCCTGTCTTCTGCTGGTGTTCTGTCTAGATGCACAGACTTTCGTTCAGATTGCTGCAAGAAAAATCTAAGGTAACTGGCTCTCAAATATAAAGTAGTTCCTTATGTTGATACAGTTTGTTTGTACACAAAAACCTATTTGTTTATTTATCAAACTTTGAATGCATTTCTGCCAATGACCACACACTAAGGAGTAATTGCAGGAATTCCGTTTAGATCAGAATAGAAGAATATTTAACAATCTGAGTCTGAAATGAATTAAATGTGGCACAGAGGAAAGCAGTTAAAACCAGCTATGCCTCTCTTTAAAAATAGTAATAGGAAGAGTAGTCTGTGAGTGAGGACGGGTGACTTACAAGTATCTCTTTACACTCTATAAAATGCCTACAGGGTTATCTTATCCATAAACAATTTGTGTTTCACAATTCATCCACATGTTCTTTTGCAGTAGCTCTTTGTATGAATGTGTGTTTCTGTTCATGTGTGCATCCACAGGCCAACTGTTTCTCTCAATAACTCTCTATTTTATGAGACAGCATCGATGACAGGCACCTGGAGCTTGCTGATTTGACCATGTTGTGTGGTCAGTGAGCCTCAGGGCCTTCATGTGTTTCACTTGCCTTTCTAGTGTTAGAACTGTAAGCGCATGCTACCATGCCTACCTGAGGAGAAAACAAAGATCCCCAGCTTGATGGCAAGCAATTTATCAACTAAGCCTCTCCCAGATCCTGCAATAGTGCATTCAATTAAACTGTGTATACGAATTGGAAATAAAAGGGGAGAATGAGGAAAAGGAAAGGGAGAGTTCATATCCCATCCTCAGAGTTGCCATGTAGACCCTGTAGAGATTAGACACAGGGAACGAAGGGAAACTGTCTAAAGATGTTTCTTGAGTGTTTGTCAGGGGGCAGTGACCTGAAAATGAGGTTTGAAGGGGGATTTGCTCTTGTGCATCAGAAATCTCATCATACTCATTAATAGTCTCTTCTAAGTGTAGCCAAAAGAAGTCAAAGCAATAAGACCAACCACAGAGAATAAACTCCAGGGACCCAGAGTACAGACCTGGAGTGGCAATGAGAGAGAGAGAAAAAAAATAAGATAGAGGGAGAGAAAAACAGGAAAGAGATAGTTCCAAATTGCAAAATGAAAGTTCAATGCAGAGAAATGCAGACACATCCCCAATGTGGGAAGATCTGTGCAAGTGATTATGCAAATGAGCAGAAAGAGGATAAAGGTTGAGGTTCCCTACAAGTAAAAATGCCCACAGGCATTATCATATGCCAGACTGGGGTTCACTACTAGCAAATGATTAGAATCAATGTTCCAATGTCAGGAGTCATCCAAATGCAGAGGCTGGCTTATGAAAAACAATAACAGAATTAATGAAGGAGCTTTAACCTCGAAGTTCAACACATATTTAATTCTGTTTGTCTGAGCAAAACTTAAATATAGGGGAAGCAATTTATTGTTAAAGCCATGTAGAGTGCAATGATTATTATGCTAATAAGTCTGGATAAGTAGAATCCCTTGCTTTATAAATGTCATAGATTAAAAATGGATACTGCTAATAATTAGAACAATGATGATTTTATGATTTTTAACACAGATCATTTTAGTCCGTGTTAATTGTCTTTTAAAAATTTAACAGTTTTATTGTAATCATGTGGAGCCATAGCTAAGTATTTGGGACATCAGAAAATTACTCACCTGTTCAAGAGCTTACAGCCTTATGCTAGGTATTTAAAAAGACATGAAGTTTTCCACATTTTTCTGAAGGAATGGCTGTTGAAAATGCTTTGAGAGACATTTTTATAGGAGCACAATTTGCTTTAGCAGTCATTGCTCTGGGTTTTAGATCTTGAAATGAAGGTTGTTCATGCCTAAGTGGCTCTCATAGTTTGAATCAATTATCTCTGGTATTTGCAATTAGCGTGCTGGTCACTTTTTAGCTGCACTCAAGTTTGAAATGTTCAGATTAGGTAGAAGAAATTAACTCATTTGTGACCTTTAGCATGAATAATGTGCTTTCCCAAGATTTCAGATTAACGTTGAAAGTAATTCAATTTTATAAGCCAACTGGTTGCAGAAAGTTGAGCTGTACAGTGTTTGGGGGAAGATGAATATTTTATAGCACATTAAAAAGTCTTCCTAATTTTTCTATCTAAATATTTCATAAATGATTCCCCCCTCTCCCTCCATCCAGAATCCTCCTCTCCAAGTTCAGGCCCTGAACCATCTCTCCCATGACTTTTGTTTTAGTATTTCAGTCCATTTATGTCTAATTGTTGCTATCCAAGCAAGTCTTGCCTGCTCTGTCATTTCTTCCTAAACAGCCTTCTCATTAGTGTCTGTGCCCATAGATGAAGTTCTATTTGGGTCCCATTTTCAATAAGGAAGCTGAGCCTATCTCTAGAAGGAGGTAGTTGAGTTTTGTCATTGACCATTTTAGAAAGCAAGTTGTGGTTAGTGGAACAAAGGCAAGTCTGCTTAGAGCTGGGATGATGGTTCTGTGGGTAAAATGCTTGAAGTACAAGCACAAGGACCCGAGTTCTATTCCTCACTGTCCACATAAAATAATTCCAGGCTTGGTAATGAGTGTTGTGTTCCCAGTGTTACGCAAATCCTTGGATATATCTGGTCAGGCAGCCTAGAAGAATTGACAAGCTCATGGAAAATGACAGATCTTACCTCAGAAAAGAAAGGTAGACATTTTCTGAAGGGCATTCTTCCCTTACCCCCAGCACACATATGCAGAGGCTGACTTTCTAAAGGAGTTCTCTTTAGAGCCTTTTTGGAGAAGTTCACTTAGAGCAAAGAGGAGTGAGAAATGGGGCCCAGCTCACATGAGTAGGAAGAAGATCCCTGCTTGAAGCCAGCTTCGTCATGCTTATCAGCAGCCACTGGTCTTATTGTAGCTTGAGAAAGCTTAAAGTAGCTTGAGAAAGGGGGGGTACTGCAGATCACAGCCTGGGGGATATCCTTTGCTATGGCGGGGATAGGCATGGTAATGGATGTGTGAGCGAGCGGATCGGAATGTGGCTGCAGTTGGGATGAAGAGAGTCATCAATCCTGGGCTCTCCTTGCATTCTCCTCTTACTGTTCCAAGTACATAATCGGGGAATGGTACCGCCCACAGTTAAGCTGGGTCCCTCCTCTTTAGTTAAACCTCTCTGGAAATGTCTTCACAAACATGCTCAGAGACATATCCCTAAGGAAATTCTAAATTCAGTCAAGATGATAAGGATGGTGAACCATCAAGGGGAAGCTTTGGTGTTATTTTAGTCGTTCTTGACATTAACCACATATATTGATACAAGTTATGGTACTAGTTAATGGAAACCTGTTTTAGTTAAGGTAGTTAAAATAGTACTGTTGAATGTTTTCAGGTATGATGATATTTTATAAATGTTTATATCAGCCAGGCAGTGGTGGCACATGCCTGTAATCCCAGCACTCTGTGAGGCAGAGGCAGGCGGATTTCTGAGTTTGAGGCCAACCTGGTCTACAGAGTGAGTTTCCAGGACAGCCAGGGCTACACAGATAAACCCTGTCTCAACAAAACCAAATCCAAAAAACCAAAATAAATAAATAAATAAATAAATGTTTATATCTACAAAAACAGTATGAAATGAACCCACAACACCATCCTTAAAGCTTCTGAATGCTTATCTTTGTTGTTGCATTGATTTTGTTCTGTTTCATTAAGATTCATTCCCCTACCCAAACAGCTATCTTTATGTTGATATTAAGTTGACATTAAGTTGAAACTCACTGAAGCTTCTTTTTAAATAATTCATATTTGTTAGTATGAATGAATGAATGAATGCTATGTTATGCTATGCTATGCTATGCTATGCTATGCTATGTTATGTATGTACATGTACCTAAAGGAGTCCAGAGTGGGGTCATTGGTTTCTTGAATCTGGACATATAGGAGTTTGTAAGCCACCCAATATGCCTACTAAGAACTAAACTCCATCTAGACCTCTGAAAAAGTAGTAGTTTCCTGTAGGGCTATGAAAGGCAGCCTTGTTCCTGATTAAACAAAGGCTACAAATCCCAGGGACCCTGAAGGATTGAATGGCATTTTGCCCTGCTCCTGGGCATCTGGCTCCTGTCATGTAGCTACAACCCCCTATAGTCCTCCATAGAATTGTGGCTTCTATGGAGAATAGTCCTGTAAGGGCAATGCCTCAAGCCTCTCCGCAGGTAGGGGACTTGATAGATTTCCATTTTAATGAGGTACCTAAAGGCCTGGAGGACTTAGTCAATGAAACCTCCTTCCCAGACACTCCTCCCTGTAAAAAGTATTTAACCACTCTGAGAGGTGTGGTAGGTAAAACCTCATCCACTTTCCGCCACAACAATAAATGCCTTAAAACTATGGACTGCCTCTTTTCATTGACCTTTGCTTAGAAAGCCACTGTCTAATCTCCTGTAGAAGGCCTCTCTGCTCTCCCAGCCAAGTCCACCACCAAGACCAAGACTAGCTCAAACCCACTGACAAGCCAAGAAGTCTCTCCCACAGCAGGACCACTCAAGCTTCCCTTTTTTCCCCCTTGGCCCAGTCTAGATCTAGCCAGCGGGGAAGGGGGGACAGCGGGGACTGCAGTGGCCCACTCTGTGCTCCCAGTAGCACCCAGATGCCCAAGTGCCTGAGAACAAGATGGCCTGGCCTCCTTGCAGGCTTGGGTACCCCTGAGCCAGCTCTGACTGTCCTGTGCCTCAGACCGCACTTCCACTCCCCTGTGAGTCTCCTGCTTCTGTGCACATTCCTGACCTTACAGGGTAAGCACAGTGAAAATTTCCCAAGTCCTGCTTCCCCGAGCAGCCTGAGCCCGTGGCAGAGCAGATGTGCGGGACCCCACTAACCGTACAGTTTCCCCACCTCTTTAACTCTTCAGTGAAATTTGCTTAGGTCATATGGTAGAATGTTTTTATTTTATTTATTAGATATACTTTACATTTCAAAGGTTGTCCCTTTACTGGTTCCTGCCCTCTCCCTGAAAATCCCATAAGCCCTCCCCCTGTTCCTCAATCAACCCTCTTCTGCTTCCCTGTCCTGGTATTCCCCTACACTGCAGCATCGAGCCTTTCCAGGACCAAGGCCCTCTCCTTCCTTGGAGGATGGTCCAACAAGGCCATCCTCTGCTGCATATGCATCTGGAGCCATGGGTCCCTCCATGTGTACTCTTTGGTTGATGGTTTTGTCCCTGGGAGCTCTGGGGGGACTGGGTGGCTCATTTTGTTGTTCCTCCGATGGTACTGCAAATCCCTTCAGCTCTTTGGGTCCTTTCTCTAGCTCCCCCATTGGGGACCCTGTGCTCAGTTCAGTGGCTGTCTGAGAGCATCCCCCTCTGTATGTGTCACTAGCAGAGCCTCCCAGGTGACAACTATATCCAGCTCTGGGCACCCAGCACTTGTGGGTATCTATAATAGTGTCTGGGGTTTGTAACTGTGTATGGGATGGATCCCTAGGTGGGGAAGTCTCTGGATGGTCTTTCCCTCAGACTGTGCTTCACACTTTGTATCTCCTTCTGTGGGCATTTTGTTCCCCCTTCTAAGAAGGACCAGAGTATCCATTCTTTGTTCTTCCTCCTCTTTGGGCATCATTTGATATGTGAAATGTGACTTGGGTATTTCAAGCTTCTGAGATAATATCCACCTATCAGTGAGTGCATACCATGTGAGTTCTTTTGTGATTGGGTTACCTCACTCAGGATGATATTTTTCAGTTCCATCCATTTGCCTAAAAATTTCATGAATTCATTGTTTTTAATAGTTGAGTAGTATTCCATTGTGTAAATATATCCAGATGTCCCTCAACGGAGGAATTGATACAGAAAATACAGTAAAATGTTTTATATTTTGAGACAAAATGTAAAAACGTAGCTCTGAGTGCCTGTGGTTATAGATCAATTTTTCTCCCTTGCTAATATATGTTCAGCCTCATTATCACATTATGGTATGATGCTGAGGGATGAGATCTTTTGAGGTAAAAGGATTGGCTAAGGTTGTGAGAGCAAAATGACCAGTGGTCTTATGAGTTGAGTCAGAAAAATAGCCTCTCTGTTTTCTGCGGTGTAAGTATACAATGAAGAACTAGTAGTGATAGCAATAGGCTCAGCTGAAACTGGACGTACCTGATTTTAGACACCTCTAACTATGAAAAATAAATGCTTATTGTGTGACTCACTCAGTGTATGGCAATCTGTTACAGGTTCCTGAATTTACAAAGGTATCTATTAAGACATTATAAGTCACTTAGGACCGAGTTGTAAATGTTTAAATTACAAACTTTTAAATTAACCAGAGTAAACTGAGATATGCAGAATACTTTTGGAAGTCAGCACCAAACCATATAATATTAATAAAGCCCTAATTCTAATTGTGTGTGTGTGCATGCGTGTGTGTGTGTGTGTGTGTGTGTGTGTGAAACTGTGAAATCTACTAGGAAATGTGCATAATATCTCATTTAATCTCATTAAGTAGGCTTCATTGCCATTAGTATGCAAGGCAAATAATGTTAAAGAAAAAGGGTTAAGTTAGCTATTAAAAGACACGTACTTAAGAAAACTTGACTCCAAAGCTCACATTCAGAACAACTGTGCAGCATGCTTTAGAAGAGCAGTTAGTCTTGCTGTGGACTGAATCTAATTAGTATAACTAGCATACCAATTAATGCTAACAGGATGGCAATTATTATGTAGAAGACAGATAAGGTTCCTTAATGACTTGATGTACTCGATGGTAGGACTAATCTGAGTATGTGTTCATGAACTTGAGATCCTTTTCTGTAAAATTGTCATTTTTCCTTTGCAAGAGTTATATTGCTGGTGTCCCCATGCTGAGGTGTGCACTTCTGCTGTGATGTTCATTTCTTCTAATTTCATGGAGTAGTTCTTCTAGGAAAGTATATTTTTGTATAGATGCTTTGGTGTTGGATATAAGGGAACTAAAAAATGCAGTCTCCGTGTGATTTCTTCATCTCTGATTGATGCCAGAAACATGTACAAATATCCAAAATACCCTCTGCCCATAAAAACAGTTATATGATTTGCAACGGACATAGGCTTCCAATAACACATATCATCACGGTCTTATGCTACACACAGATCTACTAAAGGTGAGGCTGATACATTATCAGTCTAGTATATAAAATAGCCAGCCAGCCAGTTTTTGGGTACACAAGAGATGATGCCAATAATTATGCTGAAGATTACACGAATGACATCTTTATGACACAGGAGACTAAATTACCTTCCCTTGTATGCTTAGGATGAAGGTGGAGATACCCAAGCCTTGGGAACCAGGAGACACAGGGTGGGAGATTGTAGGCTTATATTTTCTGAAACCTACTTTTAATAAGGGTTTTTAAAGTGCTTTAACCTCCATTCTAGTCAACCACTCACCACACATGGTAGAAAGGAAAGGGTAATAAGGTAAAAGAGGATGTGGACCTACTTAGAAATAGTTCTTTGGTGTCAATAAAATCTGCATTGTCAGGATATCAGAAGTTTAGTGCACATGAATCAGCAACTACAGCTCGATCCACTTGCAAACACCATTTATGAATCAGCAGTGGCAGTTGGGTCTAGAAGAAACCTTGATGCTCTGTTGATTGGCCTGAGTCCTTGGAAGCATCAAGATACCACGAGAACAGCACTAGAAGTTCTTAGGTGTGTTTCTTTCTATGAAGTCATGACAAATAATGACCAGCAAAGAATGATAAGCTGTACCAATATAACACAGAGTCGCCCACTGTCTGTTGGGTTACATTTATTCCCTTTCCAAACATTATGTGTTTTCCTAAGTGTCCTCTAGTGAATTATTGCATGGAATGTTTCCAGAAAAACATTCATCACGTGACACAACTGAGTCTCCTAAGAAATCAGAAATTCCCACTTCAGGAGATAGTGCTTTTCCAGGCCCCATATAGTCAGGGCATAGGTTCTGTATATGTATATGAGACAATCACACTAGGTGCTGGGCTTCTAAAATGATAACTAATTTATTGTGGGAGCCAGATAATCTTTCTTTCAGATCCCAAGATGTAGGAACCAATGGTACCAAGTCTCTGGGCATAGGAGTTGTGTTTGCCAACTCTTGGACTGTGGAGGAATTCTTCCCTAGATGCCTCAGGGCAAACACAGGAATCTTGTGAGTTGTGATGTGCAGTGATATCCATGATCTGAGCTATGTAGGACACAAACCTAGACATTTTCTAGGTTATGCAGCTGAAAGGGTACTGACGCTGGGGTTTGTAGCTCAGTCTTATCCCAGATTCCAGTGCACAGGCACAGGTGATTAGAGGGTTTTACAACAGTAGTTATACTCTCAGGTCTATAACTGGAGAGAACATATTTCCCGCTCCCCTGGAGTAATTGTAAGACTTTGATTTGCTGCCATTGAAGCAACCACTTCTGAGGACATGGAGTCTTCTGTCTTCTGATTATTGGAACATATACCAAAGCTCTCCACTACATCAGGCACTCTACTGCTTCCTCTAAGGTAAGATGGGGTCAGACAGTTCAGTTCAGTCCCATGAAGACTCTGGAATTCTCCTGCGGTAGGTCTGCTGCTGACATTGGCCTTCCGGCATTTCCCTTCCTCCCATCTGTCCTTTTTCTCAGCAGTGTGCTGTCCCCATAGAAACTGCCATGGAGATAGTTTGAAGTTACAGTTGCTCTGGTGTGTTTTCTGGTGTGTTGCCTTCTTGACTCTCTGTGCTGCTCTATGTTCCTGTGAATCCCTCACAGATGTCCAGAGTTCTCTGTTAACCTTTTCTCAAGGCACAGCTTGGCCCTTGTTCTGGTGCTTCATTGTAGCTGTTGGGTGTCAGGTACTTTTACTGAGTCATGTTGGTGATTGTCTTGATTAACCTGAGATATTTAAAGAGTTCAGAAAATGAGACTTATTATGGTTGTTTCTGTATTAATGCACATATTGGAATACATATGCTCATGCTGGCAAAGACAGATCTACAAACAAACAGATTGGAAGAATCTAATTAGTATATAATGTTGAGGAGACTATATTTCCACTGACTTTTGAACATTTCCCTTTGTAGACTTTGACATTGTTTAGTGCTATTGAGTGACATAACAAACCCAGTGATTGAATAAAACAGACAAGCATGAGCCAGGCTCCCTGTTTTTTGATGAAGTCTTAAGATTAACTACCTACAGGTTAAGTAGAACTAATATTTCCAGAAACAAATTAAATATCTCTAACACGAAAGTTGGACAGGAAAATCCTCTGATGAAAGCTTTCACTACAATTTAGGAAAAACATCATTTTGGGAGAGTTTTTCACTTGAAAATTCATTTAGTGACCTCTCAGGGATGCTGGGTAAATGCACTACTGTTTTGTAAATAGCTTTCGGTATGAAATGTGATAGGTATTTTAGAATTGTCCAAAAAGCAATCTTGAAACTTCAAGTAAAGTTAAAAAAATGTCTCTAGTATTTGTGGGTGTCCTCCAAACTGTGGGAAGCTGACAGCCTCTTGTAAACCAGTCCAGAAGAAAGTATCCATGCAAATTAGGAAATTTCTCCCCTAGTAGAAACAGAGACATTTAAGGACAGGAGTAGGAAGATGTAGAAGTTTATTCAATGATCTTTCCTGAATTGTAACATTTAGCTTCTGGTATATTCTGATCATTTTCAGATCTTTCTTAACCCATTTTTGTTGTTGTTATTGTTGTTTTCTCAGTAAGCCTAAGGTCTAAGAATTAGACCAGGTAGCTACTGAAACATATCCAAATGGCCTTTAACATTTTAAAGACAAAAGAAATTAATCTAATAGACTGAGTAGTTTAATTTAAAAGGTTGGCAAAGTAAGTGATTTTTTTCACCTACTATCATTCCCTTTTAAAAGACAATGGTATATCTCATATGTGTTTAATGTGCAAATCTCATGACCAAACACCTTTGGAAATATGTTCTCATGCATTGCGCCCCTGTGAGGCTGCTACATAATTGGTGGTATGGGTTTATCACTGTTTTGCTTCTAACTCAAAGTTGTTTCAATTTGTGTGTAAATATAATCTTTCTTGTTTTAATAAGAGAGAAAGAAAAGGCTTCTAAGGACAGGCTCCATAATTTTTCCTTTGGTGTTCAAAATGTAGCAATTATTGGAACAAACAGGAAGATGAACAATCTCAGTTGATTAACTGAGATTCCCTTTTAAGTCATGAAATCCATTCCCGGGGAGGAACATCTGAAACCAATAGACAGCTTTTGGAACAAAAGCCAAGCAAATTCTTCCTCATTACATAATTAGGTCACAGGAGATTCATGCTTTCTTTCAAGTATCATATAGATTCTGGGGTGTCTAAACCACTATGAGAAATTCAATTTGAGTTCAGGAATGCATAAATATAATTTTTATTGATGATGATTTTCAATTATTTTTAACATTTGGACTGGTAATTAGACAAGATTATTCTGAGTACATTGGTAGCTATTTAGTATCATCAAGGAAAGGTACATTTGTTAAACAAGCAATTTTGCATTTCTAGATTTTTCTCTTTAATACTTGGTACTAAGGTAAAAAAATAGTATCAGTGTGTACATAAATTTGTGTATGGGTGTGTATGCATTTGTGTAAAATTTTAATATAAATGACATTTTTTACTTCTGTTTCCTTAATGAAAACATCATTTATCTTTTATCTGACTCCCCTTCTGAGTTGTTCCCATTTCTACATTCTCTGTTTGATATAAAAAGAAATGTTCAAAGAAAAACACCTGTCAATTATTTAATCAAAAACTTGCTGTTTTTGTTTCCCTTTCTCTCAGAGTCTGACTTGGTATGTGCCAAGTATGAATTTTATATTTTACTTGGTTGTTTAATGTTTGAGTGCAAACATTTATCTCAATGACATCATATCTTTTTGGATCAGCTAGCACTCTGACATTCTTTTTGACTTTGAAATTTTAAATTGGGAACAGTTTGTTTTGTAATCAATAAATAGCATTCAGTTATGGTGTGAAATTTTTTTAGGCTTACATATTTTCATGCTTAAGGGACTGTAGTGGCTATTCCTGGTTGTCAAGATGACTATATCTGGAATGAACTACAATCTAGAAATGGAAGGCTCAACTATGATACTAATCTGGAAGCTCAGAGATAGTAGTTTCTGACCTGGATCTTGACATGGAGATCTTGAAACTTAGCGGCTATAAATTCCATAAGATTAAGACAAGGAGACCTCCAAGTTCAAGGTCATCTGGGATTAAAGGTGTGGTGGCACACACCTTTAATCTGGGCTACACCCTCTCCTGGATACCTACATAAGGACATTTGAAGAAGGAAGACTCACTCATTCTTTGCCTGCTTGCCTCCTGGGACTACTGAGCAACTGCTAGATCCTTGGACTTCCACCCACAGCTGCCTCATGGGACTGAGCAACTGCTAGATCCTTGGACTTCCATCCACAGCTTCTGCTGACCATTGTTGGGTGGTTGGACTACAAGCTATAAATTATCGATAAATTTCCTAATGATATAGAGACTACCCCCCATACATTCTGTAATTCT